>NC_135311.1:113535014-113844194 GCF_048772815.1 Callospermophilus lateralis | reverse complement strand
TTAGTGGTAGTGATGGGAATAGGTAAAAGGAAAAAGGAAAGATACTTCTCCCTGTAAACTTTTTGACTACTGGAAGATAGTTAATTTTCTGCCTAATCAAAGAATAAAATTAAATCTACAAAAAAATGGGAAAAAAGCTAAACTTAAAATAATGTAAAGAGAAACAAGTGGACCCAACTGTGTTTTACATGAATAATATACATTGATGAAAAAAATTATTTGAGCAAATTTTGAACATAATAACTGTATATCATCCACCCAGGGAGGGAAAATGTGAACAAATCTTGAGCTCTTACTAGTAGTTCCCCCCAACACACAATGGTATGAGTGTGGCAAAACTATTTTATGTGGATTATGAGACTGATGTTGGTGGGAGCCAAGGTTATTACTTACTATAGAAAAAGGTGAATCCAAAAATATCCTACTACCCTATAAATATTGGGAATGTCCTTGGATAGTTGTCAGACAGCTTCTCTTCTTCATCCACACTCATATTCCTTAGTGGTTCTCAAACTTTGCCAGCATCAGCATCACCTATAAGGATTGTTACCCCAGGTTTCTGAGCCCTAGGCTCTTGAGTATCTGATTCAGCAGGTCTGGGTATTTTCTAAAAAAATACTGGGTGCTGCTGACACTGCTGGTCTCAGGGGGTCATCCTTTCAGAACACAATCCTAGATGTCTCTAGATCTCTTTAATGGTATCTATAATTAAAACTTCCAAATTTACATTACCAGCTTAGAAGTCTCTCTTAAACTTGACTAAAAAAATATCTCCCACTTGAAAGTCTATTACACAAAGTATAATACCTTCAAATGAACTCCTAATTCACCTGCCTAAGTCCCTAGACTTGTTTCTCCCAGGCTTCTCTATCTCTCAAATCCAAATGGCTCAGGATAAAAACCTTGAAGTCATCCTTGACTCTTCTCTTTTTCATATTCCATGTCCCAATAGCAGCCCATCAGCTATTACTGCAAAATATGTCCAGAATCAGACCATTTCCCAACACCCCCTCTCCTATTTATTTGATCGGAGCCACCATAATCTCTAACCTGGACTAGTACAATAATCTTTTAAATGGCCCCTATCCCTATAGTATATATTTAAACATAGCCTCCTGAGTGAGTCTTTTAAAACATGCCTCAGATCTCATCATTTCTCTGCTCAAAACCTCCAATATCCTCACTTCTCACCTAGAGTGAAAGCCAAGGTCCTTAAGCTAAGACCTACTGAGCCTATATGATTTGATTCCTTAGTATTTCTCTGACCTAATTTGCACTCTCCCTAGATAACTCTAACAAGTGTCCTTTTGGCTACATGTACTAAACTAATGATTTTGGTCTTAGAACCACTTTATAGTATTAGAATTTATTGAGGACCATCAAGAGATTTTTTTGGTGGGTTATATTTATCAATATGTATCATATTAGAAATTAAAAAATAATTTTAATTTAATCAAAACATGTTAACATTTTAATGAAAATTACTGTATTTTTCAAAACAAACTAGAAGAATGTTATTACTTTACATTTTGAAAATCTCTTTAATGTCTCATCTAATATAGGATTTTCCTGTTTCTGCATTCAGTATGTTACCATGTATCATTTTTATCAAAGTATATGAAGCAAATACAGATTCCTGGAGATATATATGTTAGTTGGAAAAGGGAGGGTATTTAAGTAGACTTTTCAAGTAATTTTGGATATTATCCCTTGGTACTACATCAAAACTCAGTAGTAGGTTCTTTTGATATTAATCAAAATGTGAAATCTAAAACCTTACCAATGAACTTTTTGTACTCTGTTAATATTAAAACCCACTAGTCTAGCTTATATTTTTAAAAAAATATTTATTTCTTTGGTTGTAGTTGGACACAATACCTTTATTCCAAACATTTAGTTTTTTATGTGGTGCTGAGGATAGAATCCAGGGCCCTGCCCATGCTAGGTGAGCGCTCTCTACCACTGAGCCACAATCCCAGCCCCTTATCTTGATTTTTTTTTTCAGTTGTAGTTGGACACAATACACTTATTTTATTTATTTGCATGTGGTGCTGAGGATGGAACCCGGGGCCTTGCACATGCGAGGCAAGTGCTCTACTGCTGAGCCACAACCTCAGCCCCTATCTTGATTTTTTTAAAAAAAATATTTTCTTAGTTGTAGATGAACACACAGTACCTTTATTTATTTTTATGTGGTGCTGAGGATCGGATCCAGTGTCACATGCAAGGCAAGCGCTTTACTACTGAGCTATAGCCCCAGCTCTCTATGTTTATTTATTTATTTATTCAATTTATTTATTTTTATTTATTTAAAAAAAATGACAGTGGAAAGCATTACAATTCTTATTACACATATACAGTACAATTTTTCATATCTGGTTGTATATAAAGTATGTTGACACCAATTCGTGTCTTTATACATGTACTTTGGATAATGATGTCCATCACATTCCACCATCCTTGCTATCTCCCTCTAGGCTTATATTTAATGGATTTTAATCCATGTATGATTTTGCAACATCATGACTTGGTCATTTGGAATATATTATTTCACTGAGTGTATTTTTTAATATTGGTATATTTTATTGAGTAATATCAAACATTTATATTAGTTGATTTCTCATTAGAAAAATCTTTTTAAAGTTTTGAGAAGCTGTCAAGGTAGTGGTAGCAGACACTCATATTCCAAATTTCAAATTTCCATTTTAAAGTTTAAATTTTATCATTGGTAACAAATGTTATTATTGTTTTCTTGAAGTAAAGGTTCACTTAGTTCATTTTTCAGAAAATGTCTGCCAAATCTCTCAATCTGAATAACCACAGTTTGTTAGTCTTTTTTTTTTTTTTTTTTTTTTTGTGGTGCTGGGGACTGAACCCAGGGCCTTGTGCATGCAAGGCAAACACTCTACCAACCGAGCTATATCCCCAGCCCCTGTGAGTCATTCTTTGCAGTAAAAATGGAGCCCCCAAAACACGTAGCTAGTTCAAATGATAGCTCAACTGTACAAGTGCTTTTTCTTAAAGTAACCACAAAAAGTCAGCAACAGAATTGCTTTTCATCACATATATATATTAAAAAGATATATATGCAAAGGTTGAGATTTAATAAAATTAACAAAGTTTGCTGCTTCATCAAGGACACTCTAAAGTGAGCCTGGTTTCTTTCTTTTTTGATTCCCTCTACAATGTGTGAAAGATTTCCTTGCCATCATTAGTTTGATGCCAAGCTACCAGCAGTTTCCTCATCACTACCTTTCATACCATCAGTACAAAAATCAACTGAGTAAAAAAGAAAGTGGTATTAGTATTATTATTAAAATAGTTATGACCTTGAAGATTCTTTGAAAGGGTATTGGGGACCGTAATGAACCATTTTTTAAAGAGCTTATGAATAGGAGCTCTTATTGTACCAATTTATAGATGAAGAAACTAAAGCTAACAGAGGTTAAATAATTTGTTCCAAATCAAATTTCCAAAACGGTCTTTCCATTGTGAAAGTTACATGAGAATTCTACAGTTCTAAAAATATATAGCAAATGTAAGCTGGATGCAAAAGAAAGTCAAATCAGCAACAATTCTTTCTACTTTATATTTATTGACATCTCATCTCCTCCAATAAAACTAAATTTCCTGCTATACCTCACATACTACTAACACATAAGAGGAATAAAATAAGTATTTTTGATTAAATTTACTTATTTTTCAATTTTAGATATCACATGATATTGAAAGCCAAATAAGTCAACAGATGTTACTGAGAAAGAGAAGATTAAAAACACCTTAATGTTAATATGGAAAATACATGTATTATTTTTTAAAAAAATGTTTCTGGATGGGGTTGATAACCAGCTTCTGCCAAGTTAGTCAAGAATAATAACATTATTTTATGTGACTTATGTTAAAATAATTCTGAAAACACTCACATAGCAAATGTAGGTGTGGTAGTGTACTGTCACTAAAAAGTACAAATAATCAGAGAGGCACCATAAACCTATATCCAAACAGGCTTCCAGGTGGTGTAAAGCAAGGTCACAGAAACTTGTGTGTACTCAAAATACTCTCTGTGGGCATTCTGTCTTAAGCTTTTAGATGGCTCTTCCAATCTCTTGTAATTCCATGAAACTTAAAATTCCTAGGAATATTTGAATTGGCAGGGCTGGATGCATGAGTATATATACAGATGGCTTACTCAATTATGAATGGCTTACTCTATTATCAATTACCAATTGCATTAGCTAAATCCCTAGCCCTGCATTTCATTTTCTATGGTTGAACAGTGGGTAGTGACTGGCCTGGAAAGCTGATTTTTCTTGTCCAAAAGTGAAGTGACTAGCAATTGGTGTTTTGAAGAATGTTTCTTTCACACCCAATTTTTCTTGTTTCAATTCCAACACACATTTCAAATCCATCCCAATCATCTGATACTAGTGTAAGAGCTCTGGAGTTTCTGGTAAGTCTCAGTAATTCACATTCATCATATGAGAATCACACTTTACAATTCTCAAATTACTTTAGCAATAATTACCTCACTCTACATGTATAATTCTGTAGCCTTACCTACCTCATGGTTATCTCTATACCTCTTCTGAGGAATAAAGAAGTGAAAAGTAATATAGTAGAAAGAATTAAAATTTTGAAGTTAGAAGCCCATGGACTTAGGTCAAGTCCTTGCAAATAATAGCCTCTTTTGAGTTATGGATTATTATGAAGCTTATCTAAGACAAAGTCTGAGGAAGTGGATAAATGAATACTATGTTTGACATGACCTAGGGACTCAAAAATTTTTAGTTCTTATTCTTTCCCCTCTCCTTTCTGAGTTCCAGTTTCTTTATTCATAAAACAAGGACAATTACTATAAATCCCACAAGAGGTTTGTGAAATTTAATGGGATAATTTATCAATGTCTCTTGGGACCCCCACATGAACTTGGTAAATGTTAACTTCTTATTAAAATGTTTAATAGTGCTCATTAAACATCTTTCTAAACAATATTAGAAAAGGTAATTAGCTTAGCCAAATACTAATTAGGAAATAAACAAAAGGTTAATGTTTTAGTCAGCTTTTTTGTTGCTGTGATAAAAGTCCTGACAAGAAAAATTTTAGAGGAGAAAAAGATTTTTGGGGGTTCATACTTCCAGAGGTCTCAGTCTATAGATAGCCAACTCCATTGCTCTGTGCCCAAGGTGAGGCAGAATATCATGGCATAGTGTATAAAGGAAGAAAGCAGCTCAGGACATGATGATCAGGAAGCAGAAAGAGAGAAAGCTTTGTCTTTGTATTGTCTCACACATGAGCTTGGGGTACACTTAATTCTAAATCTTAAGAGTTAGAGATATTATTATGGTCTTGCCCAGTGACCTTCATTCTTTCCCATGAGGTATAATCTGATTAATGAACCATATATATGTGAGTGAATTCAGTGCTAAGGAGGGCTTCCATGTTTCTACAGAGAAAATACTCTATCTCCCTCTGATATGAATGAAGAGAAATTATCACAGAAAAAACAGAAAGAAAACTTTTATATAGTAAAGTTTTTACTAAAGAAAACATTTGGAATCAATGATAAAATAAAAAATAGAAGCTACTCCAACACCTGGAGACTAAATAATATGCTATTGAATGAACAATGGATTGCAGAAGAAAGCAGAGGAGATTAAAAAATTTTAGAGGTAAATGAGAACGATCATATAACATATCGAAACTTCTGGGACACTATGACGGCAGTACTAAGAGGAAAAAGTTCAATGCATGGAGTTTACTCCTTAAAAGAAGGAAAAGTCAACAAATAAATGACCTAAATCAACACCAAAAGTAGTAGAAGACAGGAAATAATTAAAATCAGAGCTGAAATCAATGAAACTGAAACACAAGAAATAATTGGAAAAATTAACAAAACAAAAAGTTGGTTCTTTGAAAAAATAAATAAAATTGATAGCCCCTTAGCCATGCTAACAAAGAAAAGGAGAGAGAAAACTCAAATTACTAAAATCAGTGATGAAAAAGTAAATATTATGATGAACAATACAGAAATACAGAAAATAATTAGAAACTGTTTTGAAAATTTGTACTACAATAAAATAGAAAATATTAAAGACATTAACAAATTTCTAGAGTCACATGATTTACCCAAACTGAATCAGGACGATATACACAAGTTAAACAGATCAATTTCAAGCAATGAAATAGAAGACGCCATCAAAAGTCTACCAATCAAGAAAAGCCCAGGACCAGTAGGATACACAGCTGAGTTCTACAAGACCTTTAAAGAAGAACTAATACCAATACTCTTCAAATTAGTTCATGAAAGAGAAAAAGAGGGAGCACTTCCAAACTTATTCTATGAGGTCAATATCACCCTGATTCCAAAACCAGGCAAAGACACAAAAGAAAGAAACTTCAGACTAATATCTCTAAGGAGCATAGATGCAAAAATTATCAATAAAATTCTGGCAAATTGAATATAAAAACATATCAGAAAGATAGTGCCGGGGCTGGAGTTGTAGCTCAGTGGTAGAGCATTTGCCTAGCATATGTGAGGCACTGGGTCAATTCTCAGCACCATAAATAAATAAATAAATAAATAAATAAATAAATAAAGGTCCATTGCCAACTTTAAAAAGATATGTATACACATAAAGATAGTGCACTACAATCAAGTGGTGTTCATCCAGGGATGCAAAGTTGGTTCAACATATGGAAATCAATAAATGTAATTCATCACATCAATAGACTTAAAGATAAGGATCATATGATCATCTCAATAGATGCAGAAAAAGCATTTGACAAAATACAGCATTCATTCATGTTCAAAACACTAGAAAAACTAGGGATAAAAGGAACATATCTCAACATCATAAAGACTATCTATCCTAAGTCCCAGGCCAACATCATTCTAAATGGAGAAAAATTGAAAGCATTCCCTCTAAAAACTGGAACAAGAAAGGGATGCCCTCTTTCAACATTTTTATTTAACATAGTTCTTGAAACACTGGCCAGAGCAATTAGACAGATGAAGGAAATTAAAGGGATGCGAATAGGAAAAGAATTCAAACTATCACTATTTGCTGACAGCATGATTCTATACTTAGAGGATCCAAAAAATTCTACCAGAAAACTTCTAGAACTAATAAATAAATTCAGCAAAGTAGAAGATATAAAACCCATACCCATAAATCAAATTCATCTTTGTACATTCCCAAACAAATCCTCTGAAAGAGAAACTAGGAAAACTACCCTCATTTATATAATAGCCTCAAAAAATAAAATATTTGGGAATCAACAAAAAAGGTGAAAGACCTCTACAATGAAAACTACGGAACACTAAAGACAGAAATTAAGGAAGACCTTATAAGATGGAAAGATCTCCATTGTTCTTGGATAGGCAGAATTAATATTGTCAAAATGACCATACTACCAAAAGCACTATACAGGTTTAATGCAATTCGAATCAAAATCCCAATGACATTCCTCATACAAATAGAAAAAGCAATCATGCAATTCATCTGGAAAAGTAAGAGAAACAGAATAGCCAAAGCAATCCTTAGCAAGAAGAGTGAAGCAGATGCCATCACAATACCAGACATTAAACAACACTACAGAGTAACAGTAACAAAAACAGCATGGTATTGGCACTAAAACAGACTTGTAGACCAATGATGTGGAACAGAGGACGCAGAGACAAACCCACATAAATACAGTTATCTCATAGATAACTGCACTTAATAGAAGAAAAAGTAGGCCCAAATCTTCATCACGTCGGATTAGGCCCCTACTTCTTTAACAAGACTCCTAAAGTGCAAGAAATAAAATAAAGAATCAATAAATGGGATAGTTTCAAACTGAAAAGCTTCTTAGCAAAAGAAACAATCACTGAGGTGAATAGAGAGCCTACAGAATGGGAGCAAAGTTTTACCATATCCACATCAGACAGAGCAGTAATCTCCAGGATATGTAAAAAACAAAACAAAACAAAAAACTTAACACTAAAACAAAACAAAACAAAAAAACCCCAAAGAACCCAATCAATAAATGGGCTAAGGAACTGAACAGACACTTCTTAGAAGAAGATATACAGTCAATCAACAAAGATATGAAAAAAAAAATGCTCAACATCTCTAGCAATTAGACAAATGCAAATCAAAACTAAGATTTCATCTCACTACAGTCAGAATAGCAGTTATTAAGAATACAAGCAACAATGAGTTTTGGTGAGGATGTGGGGGAAAAGGCACATTTTTACATTGCTGGTGGGACTGCAAATTGATGCAACCAATCTGGAAAGCAGTATGGAGGTTCCTTAGAAAACTTGGAATGGAACCACCATTTGACCCAGCTATCCCACTCCTTAGTCTGTACCCAAAGGACTTACAATCAGCATATAACAGTGATGCAGCGACATCAATGTTTATAGCAGCACAATTCATAATAGCTAAACTGTGGAACCAACCTAGAGTTCTTTAATAGATGAGTGGATAAAGAAACTGTGGGATTTATACACAATGGAATATTACTCAGCATTAAAAGAAAATAAAATCATGGCATTTGCAGGTAAATGGATGGAGGTGGAAAATATCATGCTAAGTGAAGTAAGCCAATCCGCAACAAAGAAAGGCAGAATATTTTCTCTGAAAAATGGATGTTGATCCTTAATGGGGGTGGAGGGAGGAGCATGGGAGGAATGGAGGAATTTTGGATAGGGCAAAGGGGAAGGAGAGAAAGGGAGGGGGCATTCAGGTAGGAAAGATGGTGGAACGAGATGGACATCATTACCCTAGGTACATGTATGAAGTCATGAATGGTGTACAACCAGAGAAATGAAAAATTGTGCTCCATTTGTGTACTATGAATGGAAATGCGTTTTGCTGTCATGTATAATAAATTAGAACAAACAAACAAATAAAAAAATAAATAAATAAAACATTTTGTTTACCAAACCAGGGTATTGTGATAAAAGATAATTTAAAAAGTACTATCCAGGGCTGGGGTTGTAGCTCAGTGGTAGATTGCTCGCCTGATATGTGTAAGGTACTGGGTTTGATCCTCAGAACCACATAAAAATGAAACAAGTGTATTCTGTCCATCTACAACTAAAAAAATAAAAAATAAATAAAAAAGAGCACTATCCAAATCTTGTAAATTATCATCCCTACCTGATAGTAGAAAATATAAAATCCTCTTATTTAACATGACTATCATACTCTAGAGTTTGGTTTAATTTCAATGGCTGGAGAAAAAAAGGACCTGGAGGAACAAAATTATCAAACACTATAAAAAGGTTTCAGGTGAAACAAGAAACAAATTAGAGCCAGAGAACAGATACTAGGGGAATGCGTATTTTTATCTCCAAATTAAAAAATAGTATTTTTACCCATTAGAGCTATCATAAATGGAAGATGCTCCTTTGGAAGGGTACAATCTCTATCTTTGTGAGGAAGAATTTAAATGAAGGCAAATGAGCATTTGTAGGGGATGTTTTCAATGGGAATTAGGGAAAGGTTGAATTTGATGACCTCTGAGGTTCCTCTAACCCTGAGATTCTAGGTTCCACCAGTATATATAGACCTGAATTTCATATTCAATTTTAAGACAACCAGCTGCCTTAACCAAATAACTTCTAGGTGGGCAAGAATATGGTAAAGAGTGACTCTGACGTCTTTATGCATTACAAAAATGTGAAATTCAAGGTGGATACAATTTTCCAAAATAATGTTTTTTTATCTGAAAGCTTAATAAATTTATCATTGTCAGCAAATGCTTACAAGTTGTCCTTCTTGATGTGACCAGCTCATTTAATTTTGGAGAAAATGACTGCGAAGTATTTAAGTCAGTTATTCTTTTAAGATAATGTTTGATAAAAAAAAAATGTGTTTAGTTCACCTTTCGACTCAGTCACAAAAGTGCTTTTTCCTGAGACAACCATCACACTTGGGTATTTCAAAATGGAGAAACCAAACTTGGAAGGAGCATGGGAGGAATGGAGGAACTTTGGATAGGGCAAAGGGAAGGGAGAGGAAGGGAGGGGGCATTCAGGTAGGAAAGATGGTGGAACAAGTCTTAAAAGACTCGCCAAAGGCCACATGGCAGATACTAAGATTTGAATCTTTCAGTCTCCAAAGTCTATGTTCTTTCCACAATGTTACCCTTAAACCAACAGGTAAATGTGGGAAATGCATCCAAATAAATAAGATTAAAAAAATAAACATGCCTGATTATAATAATGAAGAACATTAAGACTCGGCTGCCTTGTCAGTTTCTCTAAATAATCCTTAGTTGTCAGTCTTGGCTGCTCCAAAGAATTCATCATCAAATTTATCTTCTCTGCAGCAACAATAGAGCATATGGAATTGGAAATGGAATCATAAAATGTATGACAGTTTAGTTTGTGAGTATATGTGTCTACATGACACAAAACATGGAAAAACTATGGAAAAGAAAAAAAGAACAGGAGAAACCCAGTTCATTTACTGGTTCCCTGAACTGGAATATAATTTTCATTCATGGAAATCTCTCATTGGCCTTGGCATAGTAATTTAGAGGATGTATTCTTTTTTTTTTTTTTAAATATTTATTTATTTAGCTATTGGCGGACACAACATCTTTGTTTGTATGTGGTGCTGAGGATCGAACCCGGGCCGCATGCATGCCAGGCGAGCGCACTACCACTTGAGCCACATCCCCAGCCCTAGAGGATGTATTCTTTATTAGCTTTGCTCATCTTGGCTGGGTTCAGTTATATGCTGCCAGCTGGCCTGATGCCAAGGCTGAAACTTCACTCCTCTAAATTCCAGTTTGTTTAATAAAGTATGTCTGCTTCCTGCTTCTAGCTAACTGACACATTTGGTATTCCACATCCAGCTTCCTTTCCCCCTCCCAACTCTTATCCCTACAGTCTGTGGATCTGTAATTACATCTGTGACTACAAAGACATGTCACATTTTTTTCAAAGACTTTGGGCTGAGATATCTGTAGAGTGGGAAAACAGAAAGATAACTAAAATCATGCATGATGGGACCACAAGCCAACTTTAAAAGACTCATATTACTGAAACTCAAATGTGTGACCCTTAAAGCTAAAGGTAAAAGGAGCAGTCTAGCAAATGGAAGGCTGTATCTTCTCAGAAGAGGTTCTGCAAATGTATCTGATCAAACCCAGGCCACTCAGAGAGGTGACATAAAAGTACCCTGTGAGGTAGTATCTGCTAGTCAGTCACAGTCAAGTGGACGTGTTCCAGTTTTCCTAGTATAGGACCAATAAATTTTTAAATGATTTGTATTTTATTATTTATCTATATTTACTCTTTTTTTTGTTATAAACACCACCAGGATACACCCTGATATTATCACAAGAGCATGGAACACAACCCGCTCCAATTTAGTCCTAGCACTTCCCCATCCTACTCCCCTCCCTCCACTTCACTGATCCCTCTTCAATATATTTACAGTTTAATTTCTTTAAAAAATTAGTGTCTGTGGATACAGATAATGATGGGACCCACCATGCCACATCAATGCATGCATATGTGAAAGTTTGGTCAGATTCATTCCATTTTCCTGTCCCTTTTTCCCCCTCCTCAGTCCTCTTCATCTACTCTACTGATCTTTCCTCTATTTTGATGAAATCCTTCTTTTTTTTCCCCTTTCTCTCCCTCTTTGTTTGGTTTTTAAATTTCTGCTCTCCCCCTCTTATTTTGGATTAGCTTCTGTATATTAGAGAAACATTTGACCTTTGACTTATTGGGACTGGCTTATTTCACTTAGCATGATGTTCTCCAGTTCTATCCATGTAGCGGCAAATACCACAATGCCATTCTTTATGGTTGAGTAGTATTCCACATCTTCTTTATTCATTCATTTGTTAAAGGGCACTTAGGTTGCTTGGATATTGTGAATTGTGCTTCTAAAACACTATTGTGGCTGTATCACTGTAGTATGCTAATTTTAAATATTTTAGATATATACTGAGGAGTGGTAGCTGGGTCATATGGTAGTTCCATTCCTAGATTTTGATGAATCTCCATACTGTTTTTCAGAGTGGTTACAATAATTTGCAGTCCTATCAACAATGGGTCAGTATACCTCCCCCCCCCCCCCCGCATCCTTGCCAATTTTTATTATCATTTGTATTCTTGATAATTGCCATTCTGACTGGAGATGAAATCTCAATGTAATTTTATTTTTTTTAAATATGTATTTTTTAGTTGTATATGGACACAATATCTTTATCTTATGTGGTGCTGAGGATCAAACCCAGGGCCTCACACGTGCTAGGCGAGTGCTCTACCCTGCTGAGCCACAACCCCAGCCCCTCAATGTAATTTTCTTTTTTTGTAAATATTTTTTTAGCTGTTGATGGACCTTTATTATTTATTTATTTATTTATTTATTTATTTATTTATATGCAGTGCTGAGAACTGAACCCAGTGCCTCACAAATGCTAGGCAAGTGCTCTACCACTGAGCCACAACCCCAGCCCTCAGTGTATATATTTCCCTAGTTGCTAAAGATATTGAACATTTTTTCATATTTTTATTGACCACTTATTTGTATTTCTTCTTTTGAGGAATATCTGTTTAGTTCTTTTGTCCATTTATTAATTTGGTTATTTGTTTTTTGGTGTTAAGTTTTTTGATTTTTTTGTATACTCTCGATATTATTGCCCTGTCTGAGGATCTGGTGGCAAAGATTTTCTCCCATTCTGTAGGTTCTCTTTACTCTCATTTCCTTTGCTGTGTAGAAGCTTTTTAATTTGATGCCATCCCATTTATTTATTTTATTTTTTGCACTTTAAGAATCTTGTTAAGGAAGTTAGTTCCTGTGTTAACATGTTAGAGAATTGGTCCTAGATTTTCTTCTAGCAGTTGCAGGATTTCTGGTCTAATTCCTAGGTCTTTGATCCATTTGAGTTCACTTTTGTGCAGGATGAAAGGTTAAATTTAATTTTTCTACATATAAATAAAACATGTAGCACCAGTTTTCCTAGCACCATTTGTTAAAAAAGCTATCTTTTCTACAAGGTATGTTTTTGGCACCTTTATCTAGTATCCAATAACTGTACATATGTGGCTTTGTATCTGTGTCTTCTATTCTATTGGTCTTCATACCTGTTTTGGAGCTAGTACCATGAAGTTTTTGTTATTATAGCTCTGTAGTATAATATGAGGTCCAATATTGACATGCTTCCTGCTTTTCTTCCCTTGCTAAGGATTGCTTTGGCTATTTGGGTCTTTTATTTTTCCAAATGAATCTGTATAGTGCTTAAGAAAATGAGTTTTAAAAGTTACAATCAAACTCCTGCCTTCTTGTTATATCATCCTTATAAACTCCTGTGTGTCTCTGCTCTGTTTAAGAGTTGAGGACTCTGTGTGCAGTTCCAAGTTTCTTGGATACGTGAGCATTCAAATTCTATAATTTCTATATTATATTGTATCTACAGATATAACTAACCTATATTAGCAACTATTATGTATTACATAGTACTATGTATTTGCACACCTATTTTTCATTTCAATAAATCAACCTGGAAGGTAGACACTCTCTATAATCTCTACTGAGCCTAAAACTGCTAACATGGGCTGCTCTAAAACTGTTGGAGAGATGCATGAGTAAAGACCAGAGTTACCAGATGTAATTAGATTACAAGGACAAAGCTAGAAGCTGGAATAAGGAGAGGGAGGGAGGGAAAGGAAGAGAGGGAGGGAGTAGGTGTGAAAATAAACTTTAAAAGCTTACTGTTCGGTTTCTTTAACCAAGAGTAATGTGGCCCCAGTCTTATCTGTCCCACAACAATGTCACTGCTTTAGTTCCCTCTCTGACCTGGAGTGATACCAGCTGGCTAACTGATGCTTCTGGCCTCTGGACACCATTTATCCTTTTGTTGCTATTGGGATGGTTCAAAACAGAGCTCTGGCTTGTAATTCTACCACTTAAAATCCATTAAATGGCTCTCACTGCTCACCAGGTTAATTCCCAGTTCCTGAAAAGAGCCCTCTAAGGAAAGCTGTGCCTTTCCTGTGCCTACCTCTCCAGACTTCTCCTTGTTTAATTCTCTCCTTACAACTCATCATCTAGCCATTTAAACACATTTTGTGTTCTTAACTATACTTCTGTTTAAATTTTGGACCTCTACTAATCTGTTCCCAATGCTAGCTAGAGCTCTGTCTCCCATCTCTGAAACCATCTTCAGGTTTCATTTTGAAGCCTTCTGTGATCTCCAACCTTCAATCTCTCCATCTAGATTAAAGGTATTCTGCACTTTGCTCTTCCAAAGTTGTAATTCTCTATTGGTCTACACACTCAAAAAACTATGGTGTCCTTCTTGATCCATCCAATGACTAGTATTCAATCATGACTTGATGGTTAGAATTTCAATGATCTCAAGTCATGACCTACAAGCCTTAGTTGTGTCTACCCCAGTTTCCCCTCTCTGTACTCTAGGATTACAGTTTGACCAATGCTTTTTTTTATCCTAGAATCGAAAACTGAATGGAGCATATTTTCCTATTGTAGTTCTACAATAAAAGAGAATATTCTTAAAAGTGTAGAAAACACTTCCCGGGGGCGGGGGGCAGAGATATTCTAAAAGTTTGGCTTTTAAACACCAAATTCTTACCCTACATATAGGCCAGGGTAATATTCCTGTACATTAGCCATAACATTGGGTCAGATTTTGAAGTTTTATCTTTGTACAGTGAAATCTGTCCCAGACTGAGAGGGTAAAGAAGGCCCGATTGACTATATACTCCAACAGGTGTACTGAAGGGCAGCACCTGTACTGGACTCTCATATTTGAATTAGTATGTAGAAATCAGACAGATCCAGTTGATAGCATTTAATACAAGCCTAACACTGTTTTACATCTTACAGGGGTAGTTAGTCATTAAATAAAGTCATATGAGACTGATATATAATCTGGAATAGCGATAAATTAATTTTAATAAAAATAGAAGTACAAAGTAGCATAGGTCTCAAGCTCACTTCTTCTTGTAAAAGTTCAGAGAAAGCTAAGCTATAATCTGAAACTGGCTTTCCCATCTGAAATCAGAGCAAGGGAAAGTTAAGTGCATAGCTATGATGGCTGAAGATCTCATTAGGATTATTATGCCATATGCACTGGATTCTTTATTTTGCTTTTTAGTTTAAAAAATAAACATGTATCTATTTCAATTCCTTTTGCACATTTTCTCTCCCTATATAAATGTAATTTTAATATCTTTAATAACTAATTCTCAACCTATTCTATAACATTACTATCTGGATTAGAGGAACTGTAGAGAATATTATCAACAAGTTTTTGTTTTTCCTAAAGCTGGTTAGTATGTAGCTTTGCCCTGAAGTGATTGTAATAAATAGGGTTTAATATCTTCTCTCAAAGTGGTGCTGATATTAGGAATAGCAGAGGACATACACTTAATGAAAGTATGAATACTTGGATATTTGCCTAGTCTGGGACTCTTAATAGAAATAAGTTCACCATATAGTCTCTTACATAAAAGCAGAAATGATAATCATACTAGCAGATGGATAGATATACAAGCAATATGAAAAAATCAAGGGAAGAAATCACTCCAAATAACCCAAAAAACTCCAAAAACTGATCCCATTGATACCATAGTGGAGGAAATGTCAGAGAAGAAACTTAGAAAGTTAATAGTTAAAATGTTCAATGAGCTGAAAGAAGATGTAAGAATGAACTCAGAGAGAAAATATAGGAAGTGAAAGATCATTTCAATAAAGAGAGAGTCTGAAAAAGAACCATATGGAAATCCTGGAAATGAAAGATTCAGTAAGTCAAATTAAAAATTCAACGTACAGCTTGGGAGACTGAGGCAAAAGCATCGTGAGTTCAAAGCCAGTCTCAGCAACATAGTGAGGCCCTAGGCAACTCAGTGAGACCCTGTCTCTAAATGAAAAAAAGGGGCTAGGGATGTGGCTTAGTGATTTAGCACCTTTGGGTTCAATCTCCAATACCAAAAAAAAAAAAAAGAAAAAAAGAAAAAAAGAAAAGAAAAGGAAAGGAAAAAAAATCAATGGAAACTATCACCAATCAATTAGATCACTCTAAAGACAGAGTCTCAGGAGACAAACTATATAATCTTTAAAATAAAGTTGACAACAAAAATATTAAGAGACCATAACCAGAGTATCCAAGAAATCTGGGATAATATTAAAAGACCAAATTTAAGAATTGTTGGTACAGATGAAGGCTCTAAAATACAAAGTAAAGGAATGTAAGACCTTTTCAATGAAATGATATCAGAAAACTTTCCAAATCTTAGGAATAAGAGGGAAATCCAAATACAAGATGTATATAAGACCTAAAGGGCTGAGGTTGTGGCTCAGTTAACATAGAGATAATGCCAATAAAATCTACCTCATAGAAATCAGATAGTATTCCCTAGCTCAAGGGGATACCTGTGCCATTATAAAAATTAAACATTGTGCTTCTAGAAAGTCTACTAATGTTTCTAAAGCCTTGAATGACCTCCACTCACAAGTAAATGAAGTGTCAGATCACACCCTAAGCTCTAATAAATTACTATCTTCATAGTGTTCAGAGGCTGGCTGATAAAACTGATTATTTTTGTGCTAACTACAGGCAATAATGCTTTGCTGCATTGCTTATTGTTGTCCTAGCATGGTCTTTCCTCCATGTATACCTGGTCCAGCCAACTGCTATTATGGACCTCTGGACTGCCCTGATGCACAAGATGCCAGAGTTCATTAAGCTTCAGATGATGATGAAAATATGACCCTCCATGGAGCTGTCTCCTAGCTTCTCTTGAGGCAACTCCAGACAGATCCTCTAGAGGGATTCCTTGAGTACCATAACCAATGCCCATCATCAGCTCAAAGACACTAGAGCAGTTACTGACCCTTTTCCCTGATAGCAGTCAAGGACCTCTTCAGAGAGGGGTTGAGGCAGGAGATATATCCTGTAGGCAGACAGAAATGGGGACCTCAATGAATAAGATCCCACCACCCCAGATTAAAACAGTAGGCTAACATCATTTTTAATTTTTTAAAAATTAATTATTATTATTTTTTTAGGTTAAAGTCTTTTTGTGTGTTTTTGGCTGCTTGACTGGAAGGCTCCACACACGCTTGATGCCCAACTCCTATCCTTGGCAAAGATATCTTAACCAAGTTTAATGTCTCTATTCATTTTAATTCCCACCATAGCTTCCCACACTCCTCTCCTTAATCCTTGTATACCAACCAAATGTCTTTCATTCCCCTCTAACATCCTGATCAGTGCTTCTCCCTGAGATATTAACCATAATATGGAATATCTCCAAACCCATCATGGTCACACACCACACTCCTGTTAAAATCTCCCAACAAGATCCCACCTCCAGCTAAAACAAGTTGTCTCCTATCACTGCTCTGATTGTCATGACTATAACCTGGGGATCTTCTTCCTATGTGGAAACAATACTTAAATCTGTTTACCCACCAATGAGACAAGAACTTGCCTAGCCACCTTTCTCTTCCCAATTCTCTGTTTAATTTTTGGCCTTGCCATTAGGACCTCCCTGTTTTGGCTATTCACCTCCTTTTTTACAGGGGGTCATAAATGCCATTATTGATCAGAGCCCAGAACATTCTCCTGCTAAGCTCCATTACCACTGCTCAATACCAACACCTATAGGCATCCTCAACTGACAGCACCTTTCAATGGGAATTAGTTTAAAATATATCACCACCCCTTCTCCCATCATCACTTTCTTATCAAAGAAAAAGGCAGGAATGTTAGGTAGGACTTAACACAAGCATTGTCATTTTGAAACATATCCTCCACCTTAGAAAAGGAGTCACCTCAAGGTCACTCTGACTCAGCCCTGACCTAAACCCCAGACAATACTCCAAAATCACACAAAGAAACCCCAAACACTCCAACATCATAAGAAAGGAAATTGTTATCTGGGACTAAAATCCTGAAAAACACCTGGTTCCTTATGAAGTTGACATCACAAGGACCCTTCCCTAACAACCCCTTAGCCATGGCCTAACGACAAAAATTTCCGCCTCAATCCCCAGGCTGTAAAGGGAAGGCGGTCTCAGTCTTCACTGGGTCCCCTTCTGATGGTTTGTCCAGAATAAACCTGTGTTACTGCTAAAAAACAAACAAACAAACAACCCCCCCACCAACAACAACAAAAGAGAAATATGGAAGAAAATAAAAATCATATCTATATGATATCATTGAATGTATGTGGTCTAAATTCTCCAATTAAATTGGCAGACTTTATTAAAAAACAAGACCCAACCATATTTTAATAGAGATTCACCTTACTGGCAATGACATCCATAGACCGTATGTCAAAGAATAGAAAAAGATATATTAAGCAAAAGAAAACAAAGTAAGCAGTAGCTACTCTCATATCATCTTCAAGTCAAAATTAACCAGAAGAGACAAAGATCACTTCATACAGGTTATCATCCAACAACAAGATATAATGATTGGGGGCTGGGGTTGTGGTTCAGCGGTACAGTGCTTGCCTAGCATGTGCGAGGCCCTGGGTTCGATCCTCAGCACCACATAAAAATAAATAATTAAAATAGAGGTATTGTGTCCAACTACAATTTAAAAATATTTAAAATAAAAGATAGAATGATTGTAAATATTTATGTCCCAAATAACAGTTCACCTAAATATATAAAACAAATCAATATAAAGAATCAAATAGAACACAATGAATAATACTGCATGATTTTAACACTTCTATCACCATTAAATAGGTAATACAGACATAAACTAAGTAGAGACTTTTCAGAATTAAAAAGTGCTATTAATCAAATGGGTCTAACACACATCTGTAGAATATCTCATCCATCAACAACTGAATTCATTTTCTTCTCAGTAGCACATGGAACTTTCTCTAAAATAGATCATATTTTAAGGCACATAGCATAAAAGCAAATATAAAAAATACAGAGATAATTCCTTGCATCCTAGGAAATCATAATAGAAGAAAATTAGAACTCAATGATAAGATAAAAAAGAGAATTCATTTTAACACCTGGAGATTAAACAATAAACTTTTAAATGAGGACTGAATTACAGAGGGAATCAGGGGAAAATTTTTTTAAAAAATTCTTAGAAACAAATGAGAATAGAAGTACAACATATTAAAATACCTGGGAAAGCACAAAGATAGTTATAGGAGGAAAGTTTATAGCACTGAGTTCCTGCATTAAAAAAATAGATACCAATTCTAAAGTTGTAGCTCAGTGGTACAGTGCTTGCGTAGAATGTATGAGGCACTGGATTCCATCCATAGCACCACATAAAATTAATAAAATAAAGGTATTAGAAAAATAGATACCAAATAAAAACCCTAATGTTACATCTCAAGGTCCTAGAAGAAGAACAAACTTATTCCAAAATTAGAAGACAGTAAATAATCAAGATCAGAGCTGAAATTAATGAAATTGAGAATTAAAAAAATACAAAGGATCAATGAAACAAAAAGATGGGTTCTTTGAAAAGATACACAAGATTGATAAATTTTTAGCCAAACTAACTAAAAGAGAGAGAAGACCCAAATAAAAAATTAGAGACAAAAAGGAGATATCATAACAGACACTTCTGAAATCCAGAGGATCATTTAGAAACTATTTGGAAAATTTATACTTCAATTAACTGGAAAATCTAGAAGATACTGGCAAATTTTTAGACACATATGACTCATCTAAATTTAACCAGGAATATGTAGAAAACCTAAACAGACCAATATCAAGTAATGAAATTGAAGTAGCAAGGAAAAGCTTTCCAAAGAAGAAAAGCTCAAGATCAGATGAATTCTCAGCTGAATTCTATCAGAACTTTAAAGAAGAATTAATGTCAATCCTCTTTAAATTATTCCATGAAATAGAAAAGGAGGTAACACAGCCAAATTCATTCCATGAAGCCAGTAGCACCTTGATACCAAAACCAGACAAAAACACATCAAGGAAAAAAAATTTCAGACTAATATCCCTGATGAATATAGATGCAAAACTTCCTAGTAAAATATTAGCAACGTGTATTAAAAACACATTAAGAAAATAGTACACCACGATCAAGTGGTTTTTATCCCAGGGATGCAAGGTTGTTCCAACATACATAAATCAACAAATGTAATTCATCACATAAATGGGGTAAAAAACAAGAGTCACATGATTATTTCAATAGAAGCAGAAAAAACATCTGACAAAGGCCAGCACCCAATTCATGTTTAAAACACTGGAGAAACTAGGAATAGAGGAACCTACCTCAACATTGTCATAGCTATATGTGACAAACCCAAGGTCAACATTATAATGAACAGAGAAAAACTGAAAGCATTTCCTCCAAAGTAAGGAACAAGACAAGGATGTTCAATCTCATCACTCTTATTTATCACAGACCTTGAAACTCTAGCCAGAGCAACCAGGTAAGAGAAGGAAATTAAAGGGATACAAATAGAGAGAGAACAAATCAAATTATCTTTGTTTTCTGATCCTATATTTAAAAGACCCAAAAAACTCCACCAGAAGACTTCCAGAGATGATAAAATAACAGGCTACAAGATCAACTTACATTAATTAATTATTTTCTTATACTCTAATTTTAAATATGCTGAGAAAGAAATCTGGGAAACTTGCAACAACCTCACAAAAAATTAAAATATTTGGTAATAAATCTAATCAAGGAAGTGAAAACCCTCTACAGTGATAATAACTATAGAACACTGAAGGAATAAATTGAAGACCTTAGAAGATGGAAAGTCAACCGATGTTCTTGGAAAGGCAAAATTAATAGTATCAAAATGGCTATACTACCAAAAGTGTTATACAGATTAAATGCAATATCCATTAAAATATCAATGACATTCTTCACAGAACTAGAAAAAACAGTTCTGAAATTTATTTGGAAAAATAAGAGATCCAGGATAGCCAAAGAAATCCTGAGCTAGAAGAGTGAAGCTGGGGGCATCATAATACTGAACCGCATGTAATAATACAGAGCTATAGTAACAAAAACAGCAAGGTACTGGCACCAAAATAGACCTGAAGACCAATGAAATAGAAGTCAGAAAAAAATCTACATAGACACAATCATCTGATACTTGATAAAGGTGCCAAAAAATACGTTGGAGAAAATGGTGCTAGGAAAACTGGATATCCACATGCAGAAGAATGAAACTAGATCCCTATCTCTCTCCATGCACAAAGGTCAATTCAAAGTAGATCAAAGACCCAGGAATTTGATCAGAAACTTTGTTGTAGGCTCAACACTAACATATTGGCACAGGATCCATCTTCCTTAACAAGACTCCTAAAGTGCAATTAATAAAATAAATTCAATAAGTGGGATGGCATCAAATTAAAAAGCTTCTGCAAAGTGGAGGAAACAAATAAGAGCATGATAAGAGAGTTTACAGAATAGGAGAAGATCTTTGCCCTCTGCTCTTCAGACAAGAGATTAATATCTAGAATACATAAAGAACTCAAAAAATATAACACACACACAAACAACACAATCGATAACTGGACAAAAGAACTAAAAATGACACTTCTCAAAAGAAATACAAATGGCCAAAAATATATGAAAAAATGTTCAACATCTTTAGCAAGCAGGGAAATACAAATCAAAACTACATAAAGATTTCATCATACTTCAGTTAGAATGGCAATTATCATGACTACAAATAAATACTAATGAGAATGGAACGGGGTGGGGAAAGGAACACTTGTATACTGTTGAGTGAAAATTAGTACAATCATGCTGGAAAGCAGTATGGAAATTCCTCAAAAAAAAAAAAAAAACTAGGAATGGAACCACCATATGACTCGTATACCACTCCCATGGTATTTATCTAAAAGAACTAAAATTAGCATACGGCCACATCAGTTTATAGCAGTGCAATTCACAGTAGCCAAATTTTGGAACCAGTCCAGATGCCATAAACAGATGAATGGATTAAGGGAATGTGGTATATATACACAATGGGGTTTAACTAAGCTGTAAAGAAGAATAAAATTATGGTATTTGAGGGTAAATGGATGGAACTGGAGAACATCATGCTAAAGGAAATAATCCAGACTCAGAGAATCAATGCTTTCTCCCATATGCAGAAGCTAGACCAAAATAAGAGGTAGAAAGGTGCATGGAGGGGATTTCCATGAAAATAGAAGAGAGATCATTAGAGTAGAGGAAGAGATTGAGGAGTGGGAGGAGGGATGGAAAAAAAGAGGAGTGGTGAAATGAAACTTACCAAATCATCCTATGTACATATATGAATATACTACAGTGAAGTCCACCTTTATGTATATCTACAAAACATTACTTAAAAATACAAATAAATAGAAGACAAGTAGAGATGGTGGAGAAAAAAGATGGGGGAAAAGAGGAAGGAATGAAATGGGAAAATACTAGGGATTGAATTAGAGCAAATTACATTCCATGCTTGTATGATTATATCAAAATAAACCTTGATATTATGTATAACTATAAAGCATTAATAAAAAATAGAGCATGTGTCTATTTCAATTATAACTTTCAAAAAATGAGCCAAAAAAGTGCTTCTTCATTTTATAACCAAGTATCCTGGATTAGTTGGAATCTTGATAGCTTCTGCCCATCAGTTTAGGAGCTAAAGGGATACTACTGGTTTAGCAAAGAAGAAAAGGAGAGGCAGTGAACAGCTTGCATGCAGGACTCCCTTCATTAGATGGAGCTAGGTAGTAGGTGAGCTGATTGATCTAGAATCAAGTAGGAGACAAGGTCACGAAAGTCATTTGCTACCTATTCCCCAAATCATTAAACTACATGTATTACAGAAGTAGAAGGTCCTTCAAAGACCAAGTTCAGCCTCTCGTATATATAATGACTTTCTCAAAGGCAAACCAAGTGTGTTGGCTCTACTGCTACTAGAATCCAGATCAGTGCTGTGATATATTACCACACTACATCTTCTCTACTTCCTACCAGGATCTGGGAGCCAAAATCCAGGATCTCAAATGAAGCTTTGAAAAGAGGCCAGTGGAGAACAGGGAGAGTATGAGGATGATGGGTGAAGGCAATACAGCTCAAACTGTACTGGACCTGACAGCTGCTCCATGAAGAAATCTCCAAAGTCTCTCCCTCTAGACTCATATCAATAGAGTTGACATTTAATTATCTAAGTTTCAGTTTTCTCATAAATAAAATGTATCTAAAAATAATTGCACCTAGTTCAGAGTTACCAGGAAGATAATATGAAACAGCGTGTAAAAAAATATTAAATGAACATTGGGTTTTTTCCTACTTATAAGCATCAGATATTTCATCTTACTTTGAATTTTTAAACAATTTAAACACTAATGACCAGAAGGCAGAAAGAATGGAGGAGATTAGAAAGAACAGGCTTATGTACAGAGAACATCTTGTTTTGTGAAATGAATTGTGTAATCACATTCTTTCCACATTGCATCACTTGTTCCTCAGCCAGGATACTAAGATGGCTGAGCCTCTGCTATTATGAAAAGCTCCACTCTAGGACCTACTGAGAATGAGGTCAGGGAGAAAAGAGTTACTGAAGGGAACAATGGAATGATAAATGCTGGAATTATAACCAAAGGACCTATCTGGAAATATCATATAGAAGAAGGTCTATTGGCCTTCTGAGCCTGGTCCCTTCTGGCCATCTTCCATGAAAAAATTAAGGTCTTCAGAGAAATGCAGAAGAGAATAGTCAGAAAACTCCTCTGGAAGCCTCAACTACATTGTGAGTCACTTCTTATCAGTGTGAGTGCAGTCAGAGAGGAATGCATGCCCAGTAATTCCTGGATACAAACTCCCAGCTCTGGTTCGGTAGGACTGCCTAATGTCTCTAGGAGATTTTCCAATAAAACAACATAATTTTCCAGGCAAGAAACTGAGAAAATTGACCTATTTACTGAATGAAACTTGAATTACCAGAGCCTATCCTGTATTGACCTCAAATACATAAAAATGACAGTTCCAAGGCACCTCTCTTGCTGCTTCTCAGAGCAATAATTTAATAAGGCATGAAGAGGATTGGCAACAGATTTCTCATACTGACTCCTGGGCATATATTTCTTGTACCATATAGAGGAGTAGCACTTTCCTGATCACCTTACTTCTAGTTCCCCCTACCTCAGCACCACTACCCTAATCCAAGCCACCCTCATCTCTTCCTCATTCACAATAACCACTGCACAATCCATTCTCCACAGAGCAGCCCAAGTGATTTTTTAGGTAACATCTTTATTGACATATAATTCACATGCCATAAAATTCACACAATTCACTGTTCAAGTATATTCACAAAGTTTGTGCAAACATCACCCCAATCTAATTTTAGAACATTTTCATCATCCCAGAATAAAACCCCATATCCATTAGCAGTCACTTCTAATATCTCCCCTGGCCCCTGGCAACCACAAATCCACTTCTGCCTCTATGTATTTACATGCTCGGGACATTCCATATAAATACAATCAGACAGTACATGTTTTTTTTTCCACTTATAATATCTTTATGATATAGCTATGCTGTAACACTATCAGTAAACCATTCCTTTTTTATTGCCAAATAGTATTTTATTATATGGCTATACCACATTCTGTTTATCCATTCATTGGCTATTGGGCTATTATGAATAACACTGCCAAGAATATTCATAATGTGTTTCATGTGAACATATGTTTTCTAGTTTCTTGAGTATGTATCTATGAGTGGAACTTCTGGGTCACATAATAAGTATGTGTAACTTCAAAATTGTTTTCAAATGTTGCTGCAGTACTTTATGATTTCACCACAATTTATGAGAGTTCTAATTTTTCCAATCTTCCATAATATTGTAATTGTTCATCTTTTGATTACAGCAATACCCATGGGTGTGAAGTAGTTATATCACTATGATTTTGGTTTACATTTCCTTAATGATTAATGATGCTGAGCAGCTTTTCAAGTGCTATTAGTCATTTGTATATATTACTTAGAGAAATATCCATCTAAATCCGTTGCCTATTTGGTTTATTTATGTTATGTTTTCTTACTGCTGAGCGATAAGTGTTCTTTTATATTTTGGATATGAATTCAAGTGATTTTCAAAAAGTACATCAGATCTTGTCACTTGTTACTCCCTTGCTTAGCACCCTCTAATGGTTCTCTAGTAAGTACAGAATAAAGTTCAAAATTCTCATTCTGGTTACAAAGCCTATATCTTTTGACATCAGTTTGCTTCCCCGGTATCAACTTATACTACCTTCTCACTCAGGCTGTGTATTCTAGTAAGAGCAATCTGCTTTCTGCCCTGGAAACAAAGTGAGCTCATTCACATTTCAGGACAACAGCATTAGCTGTCCCATTTGTATGCTTGACACTCTTTCCTTGATGGTTCCTTCTTATCATCAGGTCTTAATTCAAACATTGACTTTTCAGACAAATTTTCCTGAAAAGAAATTCTATCTAGAAATTACCCTTCCATAAAGAAACTTGGGGATGATAGATGCATTCATTATTTTGATTGGGGTAATGATTTCATGGATGTATGTTTATTCAAAGTTTTTCATATTAAATATTTTCATATTAAAGTTTTTCTCTTTAAATATATGCGATAAATTTTATATCAACTATACTTCAATAAAGCTATTAAACATATAGTTTCCATTATTACTATAATTTCACTGTCACTAGCTTATCAGACTTTGTTTTCTTAGGAGAAATTATCTCATTTCCCTTTAGAAATTATCTACTGGAAATGACTTTCTTCTTTTTTCATTTTTCTCTTTTGGTGCTGGAGATTAAACCCAGGCCCAAACTTAGGAAAAGGATGAGCTCTACTACTAAGCTATATCCCTAGCACTTGAAATGGTCTTATTTCTTGATTTAAACATCTGCTCTCTGTCTTACCCCACTAGAACAAAAGTGTTATGAAGGCAGAATTATTGTTCATCTTTGTCACTAAAGCATCCTCAGCTTGGCTTACAATGATGTGCTCAATACATATTTGGCTAATTGAATTAAAGAACAGAAGTTTAGAAAAGAGACTGTGAGACAATAGGAAGAGTGAATTTTTCTTTCCTCAGGTTTACCAGTACATTTTGGACTTAAGAGGATGGAAGTATTATTATTTTCCTTATTAAAAGCAGTCATCTCTAAATCTATCCTGGATGATCTCTATCATTATGACCAACATCATCATCAACAATCATCATCATCATCATCATCATCATCATCATCATCATCATCAAAAGTATAATTTATGATTCATTTAGTCTGTGGCACTATTATTTCTCCCATTATTAGTGGTTAATTTTATAATAGTATAATAATAATTAGTGGTTAATAATGGGAGAACATATCTCCCATTATTAATGGTTGATTTTATAATAGTATAATAATAATATAACATTATGTAGTAATTGTAACAAATATAGCATAACTATAATAATAGCAGCATTAATACAATAACAATTTATTTTAGCCCCTTCTATTTGCCAGATGTAATTTCATTTATTCCTCACAATAACTTTATGAAGTAGGTATTCTTTTAAAGATGTGGAATCAGAAGTTTAGAGAGGTGAATTAACTGTTCAAAGCCACACAGCTTGTATGGCGGAGATGGATCCCATCTTGCTGTAACAATTCTGAAATATTTTTACAACACAGTGTTACATTATTTGCCTTGAGAATTTTATTTGCCTTGAGAACGATATTTGCCTTGAGAATGTTACTATACTTTGAGAGGGGTTAGAGGCAAAAGTAAGATAAACGAGAAGTTACTTCCCTGATAATAAATCAGGATACTTACAGGGAGGAATTTGTACTTCATCCCAAATTCCATGTCTGGCTTCATTTGACACTTAATTCTTTACTGTTAATGGCTATTCTCTGAAGGCCTTGGTATGTACCTAAGCTGCTGGTCCTCTTCCTCCCCTGCCTATTAGTGAAGTGTTCTGGTGAGAACAGACTGACTGTGACAGATAGGTAATCTCCCTCATCATCTGCATCCTGGTTTCAAGAGCCTTTACCTTTGGTGCCAGGAGGCTGTAGGTTGTCTCCAGTCAAAGAACACCAGCCCACAGGAAAGATGTCCCGGGAGTCGAAGCGGCACCAGTAATCAAAGGCTCCTCGCCACCCATCAAAAGTGACAAGCACCTCTGAGCCCCGAACCTCCCCTATAGTGGCTGGACAAATGAAATGAGGATTCTTCCTGTCTACAGCTTCCAGCTTCATTCCCATTTTGAAGAAGTTGTGGGAAGGTGATGGTGGCTCCTAGATGGAAACAGAAATAATCAGACCTAGACACAAAGAAAAGGACTGGATACATCAATAGACTGTTGTCTCATCTGGATGATTAAAACATGACTGCTATGCAAGATTTACCAAGGAGATTTAGTCTTTATTTTAAATGGATTTCAAAGTACACCAAAATATTACTTTATTAATTCTAATATTTTGACAACTTTGATTCAGTTCTTTTTTAAATAAAAGGTCACAGGTAAAGCTGAATCTCTCTTTGTTCCCTTCCTTGACCCATTCTTATTTCACCTACCACAGAGGTTAACAATTACCCATGCCTGTTTTTATACTTTACTATATGTGTACATATCTATCTGCACATTTTAAGGTTTTACACAAATGGTATTGTACTGATCACATCATTCTACAACTTGCCTGTTTGTTCAACATCATTTATGAAGTTTACCCATGTTGAAAAATTTAGCTCCAGTCGTTTTAACTGCTACTAGCATTCTGTAATATGTATGTATCACACTCTATTCATTCTCTTTAAATGGACATTTAAGGTTGTTTCTAATTGCTTACTATTTCAAAAGTGTTTTAATAATATTCTTGCACTGTTCCTTTGTATACATGTGGTAGGGTTTCTTCAGAATATATACCTAGGAGTAGAATTGCTGAGATATAGGATAGACATATACATTTTCTGCTTTATTAAATACTGCTAAATTGTACTCCAAAGTGTTTGCAACATTGTACACACTCACCAGCAGTGTGTAAAATCTTAGATGCTGATCTGTAGTCACATGGATCAAGTTTCAAAAAAATATGTTGTATACTCTGTTCTTGCCCTATATCTTATTGTTTCATCCTGTACCAACAACATAGTCCTATTAAACGAGTAGCTGGTAGGAGATGTCCCCCTACTTTGTGATTCATTAATATTGTCTTGGCTGCTCTTTCTCCTTCACCTTTCAATGAATTTTATCAGCTTGTCATGTCCCACAGAAAACTCCATTAAGATTTTGACTTCAATGAGTTTATATATTAATTTGGGAAGAAATAACCTTTGTTATGTATGATATTGAGCGTTCTCATCTATGAACATGACAGTCCTTTCAATTTGTTAAGAATTCTTCAATAAAGACTTTAAATTTCCTCTATAAATATCTTGTGATTTCTTTTTTTTTTTAATATTTATTTTTTTAGTTATCAGCGGATACAACATCTTTTGTTTGTATGTGGTGCTGAGGATCGAACCCGGGCTGCACACATGCCAGGCGAGCGCGCTACCGCTTGAGCCACATCCCCAGCCCCGTGATTTCTTACTAACATTTTTTCTAGGCATATTGTGATTCTATGGTTATCATAAATGGTTTTTAAAAAATTATTCTCAAGCCATTTGTTGCTGTTAGGTAGAAATGAACTGGTTTTTAAAAAGCCATCAACTAATTTCATATTGCATGATATATTAATTTTTATCTACATTATTTATCCATTATTGAGAGAAGTGCATTCAGACACTCCTTAGTGGTTTTGAATTTTCCAATCTTGTCATGCAATTGTCAAATTTTTATAAATCTTGAGGCTATGTCTTTCAGGACTATAGATGCTTATAAATGCTTTAATATTCTTGACAGAATGTACTTTTTAATGATTAAGTGGTAAGCTTTAAATGCTTTTTAGCATCAGAGTCTCCTTTGATTTCGGTATAGTTTATACCAGCTTTATTTTGATAAAAGTTTACCTAGAATGTTGTTTGTTGTCTTTTACTTTTAAAGTTTTATGTCATTATGTTTAAGCAACATCCATAGTAAATAGCATATAGAATTTAAAAGGGTTAATTTCTATATGATTAAACTGATAAGTTTAGCTTCATTTCTTATGATAACTGGGATTTTTGAAATGTTTTAATTTTTTGTGGTGGTGGGGGTCTGTTTCCTAGGCACCATGTCTTGAACTCATGGGCTCCAGTGGTCCTCCTGCCTCAGCCACCCAAGTAGCTATCTTGGACTACAGGTGTGTGCTACTATGCCCAGCTGAATTTATTACAGTTATTTTATTGTCTATTTTTCTATTTAACTTGATTTTTCAAGGCACTTTTACATCTTTTTCATCAACTAAGTTTTCATACCCTTCTTACCCTCCATTGATTTAGAAATTTAAGTCTATTTATAATCTTTTCATGGATCCTTTAAGATTTTAATTATATAGTTGAATAACAAAGACTAAAAGTCATCTTTTATTTATAGTCCCAAACAATAAAAGAACATTAGAGTACCTCAACTACTCCTAAGTTGTATAATGTAGACAATTTAGTTCTTCTTTATTATACTGCCGAGTATTTCCTTTTGTCATTATAATTGCTTTATACCGTAAGTGACAAGCAAACAATATATTTCCTCACCATTATTTCTTCCATCTCATTCTTACTTTATGGTTAAATCACCATCTTCCTGAAATAAAATCTTAAGTTGTTCATTCAGGTGTTACATCAATTTCCTTTGGTTTATTTGATAAATCTGATTTTTACTTTCATTCTACAATGACACAGAATTCTAGGTGGATGACTATTTTCTCTCAGTACTTTGAAAATATTATCCCATTTCCTTCTGGCTTATACTGCTGCTGTCAAGAAACATGTCAGCTGATCCCTTTGAAGACATTCTGTTTAATTACTTTCTCAGATCTTCTCTGTCGACTTTTAGTTTCCTAGAGTTATGATGTTTTAAGCTATATATGTTTTTATTACATGCTCTGGCAAACTCTCAGTTATTATATTTTTTAATATTATCTGTTTCTATCCTTTCTAATTAATCTTCCTGGATTTCATGTTCAGCATCTGTCAGTCCTTCTAATAGTATTCTTGCTTTTTTTGTTTGTATGATTCAAAAGTTGATTTATTGAATTTCTGTTGTAAATAAAAGAACATTAATATTTTGTTTATATTACTTTCTAGGGTACATTCATTTAATTGTTGAAAAACACAATTCATCAGTCCTAAATAGGAGATAATTCGCCCGTGGTTAAGTATTCTTGCTTTTTACCTTTCATGTTTCCATCTTTTTTTCTCTGTGTGCTACAATCTAGGGAAAGTCTTCAACATGTTTTCCAGGTAATTCTTCAGGTGTATGTGTTTAAGTTACATATATACCTATTAATTTTTCTTTAAGTATCATCTTTAGATGTTTCACTTGGTCTTTTTCTTCCAAATCTGTCTTTTAAAAATTGTGTTTTATGCTTTTTCCTCACTTTTTTATTACTTCTTTTAGTTTTTCAGTTATTTTCAAATACTTAAGTTATAATCTCTAGGTGACATTTCTATTGGTTGAAAGTCCTTGGGGTTATGTTACTGTTTTTTTTTTGTTTAATGATTCCCCCTCATGGCAGATTTGTTTTGAAAGCTTTTCAGGGTTAATTTGAGATTAAGTGCTTATCTTCAGTGGTATTTCACTTCTGGGATTTTGGTGACATCAAACCCTCTAGATAGATTTTAGATTTGCTTCTTCTAGGCACCCAGAAATATCCATACAACTGTAGAATTCCTAAACAACATAGGGAGTTTATGTAAATCTGGGATAACAAGGGTAAAGGCTCTGTTAATCAGAGGAGATGACTCCATTCCCATCCCTACACATGGTCCAGCAGAGACTCTTACTTATCAATGCAATCATTTTCTCACTTGAGGTAAACACTTCAGAGGCATTCTCTGGTTTTTATGTGGCATGCAGGTACATTTCCCTGTCTTGAATGGGCCCTAAGCATGTGTGTGTGTGTGTGTGTGTGTGTGTGTGTGTGTGTGTGTGTGTATTTTTATATATTAAAAGACACGATTCTTGAAAAGTAAGACTGGCAAAACCCCTAAGGAAAATATAGGGATAGGGTCAGTATAAACATTTAATACCATCATTTTTCTTCCTTCATTTTTGGCCTACCAAAAGTAAAATTTTTCTTACTTTCTGGTAAGCTCAGCAGAGCATGAAAAGAATATTTGTTAGGTCTCCCCATGCCTGACAGAATTTTTAGGTATTTTGTAGTAAAAGTGTTTTCCAGTTTCCTGTACACTGAATTTTGAGAACCAGAAGGCTCTCGGGGTTTAGATTTAACTAGCAGTATAGGCTAACCTAATTCAGTTCCCCTTACCATAACTCTCACCCCAAGAGAGAGAGTTCACCTAACAGCAGTCTGTCTGCCTCTCCTCTTGAGAAATAAGGAAGAATGAATATAGGTTTTGGATTCCCATTCCACCACTTAGCCATGTGATCTTGAGCAAGTGTTTTATTCAAAAGTATGTTTCCTTAACTATTAAGTGGAACTACTAATTCTTTTTTTAATATGTAAATTTTTTATTTATATATGACAGCAGAATGCATTATAGTTCTTATTACATATATAGAGCACAATTTTTCATATTTCTGGTTGTATACATAGTATATTCACACCAATTCGTGTCTTCATACATGTACTTTGGATAGTAATGATCATTAATTACCCCATGTCCCCTCCTTCCCCTCCAACCCCTCTGCTCAATCTAGAGTTCGTCTATTCCTCCCATGTTCCCGCTCCCTATCCCACTAGGAATCAGTCTCCTTATATCAAAGAAAACATTCAGCATTTGTTTTTTGGGGATTGACTAACTTCACTTAGCATTATCTTCTCTAACTCCATCCATTTACCTGCAAATGCCATGATTTTATTCTCTTTTATTGCTGAGTAATATCCAATTGTGTATATATGCCACATTTTTTTATCCATTCATCTATTGAAGGGCATCTAAGTTGGTTCCATAGTTTAGCTATTGTGAATTGTGCTGCTAAACATTGATGTGGGTGTGTCCCTGTAATATGCTGATTTTAAGTCCTTTGGGTATAGACCAAAGAGAGGGAGCCTGGTCAAATGGTGGTTCCATTCCCAATTTTCCAAGAAATCTCCATACTGCTTTCCAAATTGGCTGTACCAATTTGCAGTCCCACCAGCAGAGTATGACTGTACCATTTCCCCCACATCTTCGCCAACACTTATTGTTGTTTGTATGCATAATAGCTGCCATTCTAACTGGAGTGAGATGAAATCTTAGATTGGTTTTGATTTGCATTTCTCTAATTGCTAAAGATAATGAACATTTTTTTCATGTATTTGTTGACTGTACATCATCTTCTGAGAAGTGACTCTTCAGGTCCTTGGCTCATTTATTGATTATTATTATTTTTTTTTATGTTTAGCTTTTTGAGTTCTTTATATACCCTAGTGCTCTATCTGATGTGTGAGGGGTAAAGATTTTCTCCCAAGATATAGGCTTTTTATTCACCCCAGTGATTGTTTCTTTTGCTGAGAATAAGCTTTTTAGTTTGAGTCCATCTTATTCTTGATTTTAATTCTTGTGCCACAGGAGTCTTATTAAGGAAGTTGGAGCCTAATCCTACATGATGGAGATTAGGGCCTACTTTTTCTTCTCTGGTTGTATTCCTAAGTCCTTGATCCATTTTGAGTTGAGTTTTGTGTATGGTGAGAGATAGGGGTTTAATTTCATTTTGTTGCATATGGGTTTCTAGTTTTCCCAGTACCATTTGTTGAAGAGGCTATCTTTCCCCAATGCATGTTCTTGGCACCTTTGTCTAATATCAGAGAACTGTAGTTTTGTGGGTTAGTCTCTGTATCCTCTATTCTGTACCACTGGTCTACCGGACTGTTTTGGTGCCAATACCATGCTGTTTTTGTTACCATTGCTCTGCTGTATAGTTTAAAGTCTGGTCTAGTGATGCCACCTGCTTCACTCTTCCTACTAAGGACTGCTTTAGCTATTCTGGGTCTCTTATTTTTCCAGATGAATTTCACGATTACTTTTTATATTTCTATGAGGAATGTCATTGGGATTTTGATTGGAATTGCATTAAATCTGTATAGTGCTTTTGGAAGTATGGTCATTTTGATAATATTAATTCTGCTTATCCAAGAGCAAGATAGATCTTTCCATCTTCTAAGATCTTCTTTGATTTCTTTCTTTAAGGTTCTGTAATTTTCATTATATAGATCTTTCACCTCTTTCATTAAGTTGATTCCCAAGCATTTTTTTTGAGGCTATTGAGAATGGGGTCGTTTTCCTCATTTCCCTTTCTGAAGATTTGTCACTAATATACAGAAATGCCTTTGATTTATGAGTGTTGATTTTATATCCTGCTACTTTGCTGAACTCATTTACTAGTTCTGGGAGTTTTTCTGGTGGAACTTTTAGGGTCTTCCAGGTATGAATCATATCATCTGAAAATAGTGCCAATTTGAGTTCTTCTTTTCCTAAGTGTATCCCTTTAATTTCTTTCATCTAATTTCTCTGGCCAGTGTTTCAAGAATATGTTAAATAGAAGTGGTGAAAGAGGGCATCCCTATCTTGTTCCATTTTTAGAGGGAATGCTTTCAATTTTTCTCCATTTAGAATGATGTTGGCATGGGGCTTAGCATAGATAGCCTTTATGATGTTGAGATATATGCCTTTTATCCCAAGTTTTTCTAGTGTTTTGAACATAAAGGGGTACTGTATTTTGTCAAATGCTTTTTCCGCGTCTATTGAGATGATCATATGATTCTTATCTTTAAGTCTACTGATGTGATGAATTACATTTATTGATTTCCATATGTTGAACCAACCTTGCATCCCTGGAATGAATCCCACTTGTTCATGGTGCACTATCTTTTTGATATGTTTTTGCATTTGATTTGCCAGAATTTTATTGAGAATTTTTGCATCTATGTTCATTAGAGATATTGGTCTGAAGTTTTCTTTCTTTCTTTCTTTTTTTTTTCATGTGTCTTTGCCTGGTTTTGGAATCAGGGTGATATTGGCCTCATAGAATAAGTTTGGAAGTATTCCCTCTTTTTCTATTTCCTGGGATAAATTGAAGAGTATTTGTATTAGTTCTTCTTTAAAGGTCTTGTAGAACTCAGCTGTATATCCATCTGGTCCTGGGCTTTTCTTGGTTGGTAGACTTCTGATGGTATCTTCTTTTTCGTTGCTTGAAATTGATCGGTTTAAATTCTGTATATCATCCTGATTCAATTTGGGCAAATTATATGACTCTAGAAATTTGTTAATGCTTTCAATATTTTCTATTTTATTGGAGTTTTCAAAATAATTTCTAATTATCTTCTGTATTTCTGTAGTGTCTGTTGTGATATTTCCTTTTCACCACGTATGTTAGTGATTTGAGTTTTCTCTCTTCTTCTCTTCGTTAGCATGGCTAAGGGTCTATCAATTTTATTTATTTTTTCAAAGAACCAGCAGTTCTGTCAATTTTTTCAATTGTTTCTTTTGTTTCAATTTCATTAATTTAAGCTCTGATTTTAATTATTTACTGTCTTCTGATACTTTTGGTGTTGATTTGTTCTTCATTCTCTAGGGCTTTAAGAAGTAGTGTTAAGTCATTTATTTGTTGACTTTTTCTTCTTTTAAAGAATGAACTCCATGCAATGAACACTGCTTTCATAGTGTCCCAGAGATTTCGATATTTCTGTGTTCTAAAAACTTTTTAAATCTAAAGTTCTAAAAACTTTTTAATCTCCTCCTTGATGTCTTCTGTAACCCATTGTTCATTCAGTAGCATATTATTTAGTCTCCAGGTGTTGAAGTGAATTTTATTTCTTATTTTTTCATTGATTCCTAATTTCATTCCATTATGATCTGATAGAATGCAGGGTAGTATCTCTACTTTTTTATATTTGCTTAGAATTGTTTTGTGGCATAGTATATGGTGTATTTTACACTATCTCTACTTTTTTATATTTGCTTAGAATTGCTTTGTGGCGTAGCATATGGTGTATTTTAGAGAAGGATCCATGTGCTGCTGAGAAGAAACTATATTCTCTTGTTGAAGGTTGGAATATTCTATATATGTCAGTTAAATCTAAGTTATTGACTGTATTATTGCGTTCTATAGTTTCTTTGTTCAGCTTTTGTTTGGAAGATCTATCTAGTGGTAGAAAAGGTGTGTTAAAGTCACCCAAAATTACTGTGTTGTGATCTATTTGAATCTTGAACTTGAGAAGAGTTTGTTTGACGCTCCATTGTTTGGGGCATATATATTTATAATTGCTAAGCCTTGTTGGTGTATGGTTCCTTTGAGCAGTATGTAGTGTACTTCTTTATCCTTTTTGATTGACTTTAGTTTGAAGTCTACTTTATTTGATATGAGGATGGAAACCCCTGCTTGCTTCTGCAGTCCATGTGAGTGGTATGATTTTTCCAAACCCTTCACCTTCAATCTGTGAATGTCTTTTTCTATGAGATGTGTCTCTTGGAGGCAGCATATTGTTGGGTCTTTTTTTTTTTTTTTTGGATCAAATCTGCCAGTCTATGTTTTTTGATTGGTAGTTTAGGCCATTAACATTCAGGGATATTATTGAGACATGATTTGCATTCCCAGTCATTTTTGTTTATTTTTGGTATTTAACGTGACTTGGTTTCTTCTGATTAGATTTTCCTTTAGTGTAATCCCTCCCTCTGCTGATTTTCATCATTGTCTTTTATTTCTCTTGTGGAATATTTTGCTGAGGATGTTCTGTAATGCAGGCTTTCTAGTTGTAAATACATTTAACTTTTGTTTATCATGGAAGATTTTTATTTCATCATCAAATCTAAAGCTAATTTTGCCGGATATAAGATTCTTGGTTGGCATCCGTTTTCTTTCAGAGCTTGGTATATGTTGTTCCACGACCTTCTGGCCTTGAGGGTCTGGATTGAAAAATCTGCTGAGATATGAATTGGTCTCCCCTGGTATGTGATCTGATTCCTCTCTCTTGTGGCTTTTAAGATTCTATCCTTATTCTGTATGTTAGGCATTTTCATTATAATGTGCCTTGGTGTAGATCTGTTGCAATTTTGTACATTTGGTGTCCTGTAAGCCTCTTGTATTTGGTTTTCCAGTTCATTCTTCATGCTTGGGAAATTTTCTGCTAATATCTCATTGAAGAGATTGTGCATTCCTTTGGTTTGAAACTCTGTGCCTTCCTATATCCCAACAACTCTTAGTTTTGGTCTTTTGATGCTGTCCCATAATTCTTGGATGTTCTGTTCATGGTTTCTAACTTTCTTCACTGTGTGATCAACTTTATTTTCCAGATTGTATACTTTGTCTTCATTATCTGACATTCTCTTTCTTCCAAGTGATCTAGTCTGTTGGATATGCCTTCTATTGAGTTTTTTATTTGATTTATTGTATCCTTCATTTCAAGAATTTCTGACTGGCTTTTTTTTCAGAGTCTCTCTTTCTCTCTTGAAGTAATGTTTTGCTACCTGTATTTGCTCTCTTATCTCATTGTCAGAGTGATCAATTTTTGCTTGTATTTGCTTATTTAGGTCACTCTTTAATTCACATATCATTTTAATTATGAACCTTCTGAACTCCTTCTCTGACATTTCATCAACTTCTCTGTCCATAGGTTCTGTTACAGTGTACTGGTTTGTTTGGGGCACTTTCCTCCCTTGTTTTTTCATGTTGTTTATGTATCTTCCCTTCTTGAAGTGTGGATCTGAGATATTACAGTTTCTTCCCTATATTCTTGTAGTACATGTTCAAATTGTCTGTACCTCACCTTGATATTGGGCTTTCCAGACCCTGCTGGTGTCCCTCAATGGATGCTACTGCATCCTGGGATTGGGACCTGTGTAAGTTGGAGTGGGTGGATCTGGGCCACTGGGCTTGACCTCCCATGATAGTCTGCTAGTAGGAAGGGGTGGTCCTGTACAAAAGGCTAGGCTCTGGCAGTGTCTGACCTGCTGGGGGAGGGGTGAACTGGGCCTACTGAAATCCTGGATCCTGTACGGGCTGTGTGAGCCCCCTGGTTGGATCTTGGCTCTCGCAGCAGTGCACTGGTCAGAAGGGGCAGTCCTGCACCAGAGGCTAGGCTCTGGCCTGTGTCTGCCTTGTTGGGAAAGGAGTGGACCTGCTGTGTGCCTGGGCCCTACAGAACTTGGTTTGGGTGGATCTCGAACTACTAATTTTTAATCCATAAAGTTAGCTGTAGTTGTTAAATAATAATAGTATATATATAAAGACCCAAACTTATTGTAGGAACTCAAAAAGTCTCCTTTCTTCCTCTCTATTTAGAACATAGACTCTCCAGAACTCCATTTAAGATTTGTTCCTTTATATTTATATTACATTTAATAGTTCTATTAATAAACACATTATAACTTCTTAACAACTCAAAAAGGTAGAGTTCTATTTTATAGGTAAGTTCTATTTTATAGGTAAGGTAAGTTCTATTTTATAGGTAAGAATAAAAAGGATCTTATTAACTTATTATTGACAGCTGAAACCAAAAACCAGGAATCCTATTTTATTGTAGCCTTAATACACTTCTCTGAGAATAACGGGTACCTCATAAGTACTAAAATAGTCTTCTACTGAACCAGGTTCTGAGAAGGCATCTTCAGGGCATAAACAGAAGGCAGATGCCAGAGCCTCAGTAATTGAAAGGAGGTAAGTATTTGAACTGAAGCTCCTTGGAACTGGTGATAGCTGAAGGACGGCCTACCTTGTGGAAAATCCTGTTGGGAGCCATCTCTGCTCCATTTAGCGTCTTCAAAAGGAACATGGGCCAAGAGGAGGCATTCAGCCGAAATCCTACCGCAAACACAACAAAGAGGAGATTAAGAAATTCCAGCTACTCCTCCCATAACACATGCTGTGACAGTCATAGAATCATAGGCTATTAGGAATAGACTTAAAAGTTAAATAAAAGAAATGCCTCATTAGACAAGATGAGGAAAAGGAGGCACATTGGAGGAAATGTAACTTGTTCCGGGTAATGCTACAAAGTAAATAGTAAGACAGGTTTCCACTAGGGGCTGGGATTGTGGTTTAGCGGTCGAGCGCTCACCTAGCACATGCGAGACTCTGGGTTCGATCCTCAGCACCACATAAAAATAAATAAAATATAGGTATTGTGTCCAACTACAAGTAAAAAATATTTTTAAAAAAATCACACACTATATATCATAATGCCTACAAAACTTTCCTTGAAAAATCCAAAAAAGTTGTAAGACAGGATTAACAAATACTTAGAAATAATCTGGAAAGTAGAGTATAAAAGAGGATCTAATAGTCTTAAGAGGTAAATAAACATGCCAACTAATAAGATCAACATATAAGCAAATCACTTTGTCTCAATATAAATTAATTCAATATTTTTTTCTCTCTCTCTTATACATACGCATGTAAAAACACAAACCAAGTACAAATTACTTTTTTTATATTCCTTGTTTATTTTAACATCTAAGAATCTGGAATGATGAGATCAGAGGGGATCATCTTACCCTCAAACTTTTATTTTCTGAAAGAGTAATAAGGGGCCTAGAGGGGTTAATTGTCCATTGTTACCCATCAAGTAAATGTGAATAATTTAATTAATGAATTATAAACCTGAGACCATTATTGTTGTCATATTGTTTAATATGAGCCCCAAATGCTTCTTATAATTTGCCTTCAATTCTTCATCCTGAGACCAAAATAAAATGCTTCTCAACAGTCTCTAGCCCACCTCAGTCTTCTCAATCCATTCAAAATCTATTCAGCATCAAAGCTGCAGACTTGGAAATAACAACAATATTTTTGTTCTTAAGTATTTACTGTGTGCTGTTACTTTACACCGAATCTAATTTAGCCCTTAAGACAGCCCTAGGAGACCAGTATTATTATCTATATATTACAGAGGAGGAAAGAAGCACAAAGTTAACTAAGTTGCTTACAATTTCAAAGTGTGCAAATGATATAAACAGGATCGAATCCTAAGTAATCTTGAATCCTAAGCCTATGCTTTTTACCCACAACACTAATCTTACACATATTAATGCAGGTGAAATGAAGAATCAGCATTTGGCATTAACTATTAATAACTACAAGTTAACATCAGGGGGAGGAAATGAGAAGAGTAAATGGGAATAAAAGCCCCATACAACTTAATATTTTCCATTCTAGATGGAACTGTTGCTTTCTAGGAATGATTTTGGTTGTGCTAGATTTCCAATGCTTTTTCTCTGCTTTTTTTTTTTTAAATGTATATCCTATCTGCATAAAATTTTCATTCTGGTTCAGGTATGGTACTATCTCTGCTGGCTTTAGATCTTTATATCCCTACTAAAATATAATTGAAATTTTTGGTATTCTTAACTCCTAGTTAAATTTAGGCATGCTTATGAATGGTTTGTTTTCCTTTTTCATCTGTATGTTTCTATAGAATTTTTGGAAAGATTTTGATTTAGATGGCCACTATATTATCCTTGGGAGCTCATATTTTTTTAATTGCATCACAATGCATTTTTAAATAATGATTCATAAAATAGCATGAGAATACTATTACATAATACTTTTACAATGCAGTTGTAAAAAGGAATGAGAAATATCTCCACACTATTCTGAAGCCATCTTTAGAACATATCAATAAATGAAAAAAGCAAGGTTGAGAAAAGTAGGTAAAGTATGCAATCATTTGTGTCAGTATTTATAGGCAAGTATGTGTGTATACACACATATAAATATATATTGCTATGTATACATTGTGTATTTATACACATATAAATTCCAAAATATGTTTTTGAAATTTGCCTCTTTCAAATCTGTTTGCCTCTTTCAAAATGTAAGGATAAATAATAAAATTGAGCAGTTATATATGGAAAAAGGAAAGAAAAGGGTGAATGGGGATTTATTCTCTTGTTTTATAAAATTTGCTTTTAAAATGAATATATTTAATGTATTTATAAAGTGAAATTAATTTTTAAAATGCAATTCCTCAAAAAATAAATAAATAAAACAAATGAATCTGAATTATCAAGTTGGTGGCAGAACCATCTAGAAAAAAAGGTAATCCATAAGATCTTATGTTATTTGCTATATTTCCTTTGAAGGTAAGAAAAATATGCAAATAACTCAAACACTACCAATAATCATAATGGTGATAGTGTTGATAACTAGCCTGAAACTGTTATATGTATATTGTGGAATGAAGCAAATGAGTTAATTTGTTCATGTGGAGAATGAGGGTTTTGTTGTGGTATAAAGGAGATACAGATTCAAGATGGTAGAGATGAAATAGGCATAAATACCACTGTTCTGAATTTTAGTGGGAAGTATTAATATGAAATCGCAATGCCCTGCCCCTCTTTAACAAAAAAACGAAGAAAGAGTGACCACCCTAGTAGTACTGTGTGCTATAGTGCTCAGATTATGATCACTAAATCCCACTTATCACTGAAAAAAATTTAGATATCTAGAAGAAATATCTCCTTCTATCCCAGGGTGGAAAATGTACAAGATGAATGAGGAACATTTTGAAATTTCAAAAGTTCACAATAGCTACAAATATTACTAATATATGTAAGAATAAGGAGACAATCTGATGAGGCTTCTACTGTCCCAAAATAGGACAATTCAAGTATCAATACGGACTTTTAGTATGATGAATCAAAATATCACAATTTTATGATAAACAACAACTACTACATTTATTAAATACTTTTGGAGTGTGCTAGTAAATCAATTCATAATTTAAAAAATAGATATAGAAAATAATCCTGTATGAATTGTATCATTGCAAGATAACCAAAGAATTGATAAAAAATTATTTTATTTACTTAATTTATGTCAATTTTGTTAGCTCCCTTTATAAGAACAAATATAACATGCTTTGGAATCAGCCCTCCCAAGCCCTGTAATCCATGTATAACCTTGATTTATATATTTGTAAAACTTGGCACCCATTCTCCTTTGTAAGTCTTAATGAGCTACAGGAACTGCAGGCAGTGAGAAAGTCCAGATGAAAGTTTATTTACTTTTTAAAACATTTATTTAGTTGTAGGTAGACACAACACCTTTATCTTTTATTTTTATGTGGTGCTGAGGATCAAACCCAGTGCCTCACACATGATAAGCAAGCACTCCACCTCTGAGCCACAACCCTAGCCCACGGATGAAAGTTTATTTTAATAGATATATTTCATTTTATTTGTGTAGAATATGGCAGGATTAAAGTTTTCCACTTTGCAACCATAATGAATTTATATATCTAAACTAGGGGGTTAGCAAATATAGTCAGCAGGCTTGAATACAGCCCTGCCTATTAATTTATTTTGTATTATTCATGGATGCTTTCACACTTAAAAGGACAAAGAATAGTAGCTATAAAAGATCTACAAGCCTGAAATATTTATTATTTAACCCACTGAGAAAATCTGTTAACTCTTGATCTAAGCCATGAACATCAATGGCTGCTACATGATAAAAAAAAGAGACAATCAGACCACATATGCTTCCGCATAGAAATAAACATCACCATCAGTGAAATATTCATACAGAAAAATAGAACATAAATCTGAGAAAATCTCTAGATCTAGCACCAATCTAGGAAATAGAGGAGAGAGAACCATGTTAAATGATATGGACATTCATTGTATTATTTACTTTTGCATATATTTGAAACTTTATATTATAAATAATTTTTTAAATGGGAGAAAATGTTAAACAAGCACATGGGGAGCTCAAGTTAATCTAATCAGACAGAATAATCTAATTCGACTAGATTAAGCTAGTTCAGCTTCTTGAGGGCAACAGGTTCTAAAGTCCATCCCTCTCCAAAACTTGGTGCAGTAATGATTGATAATATGATAGTAATTCATGAGCTGAGCTGAATCTTTCATATATATTTAAGCAAAAAAGTAAATTCAATCTGGAAGAGAAAAATTTGGTGGGGTATTAATTTAAATGAAGCAATGGATTTTCGTAATAATGGATTCAAAATGAGAAAATTCAAAGTACCAAGTGAAAACCTGGAGGAGAGGAAATAGGAACCCTTATAGCAGTCATCAGTTCTACTGGAGATTTTTCATTCACTACTTGTCATAGGATTTGGTGAAATCTTCATGGTGTGTGCATGTGTGTGTGTGTGTTTGTGTGTGTGTGCATGTACGTGTGCATGTGTGTGTGTGTATGTGTGTAACTTTTTTTTTTTTTTTTGAGAAGATTAAATGGAAAAACTGCCTTCCACTTTTTCTCTTGGAATAAAGGGCACTGACAAAAAAGGATGAAGAATGTGGTTTCTTGTTACGAAAAGGAAGAATTTGAGAGAAGCTTGGCTATCATAAACTAATGTAGAGATAGAAATGTCCAGATTTGCAGATTGTTTCATTTTGGACTGGCCTTTTGAGGAGACCATGTGAAAAAGAAGGAATAGGGGGAGATTGTAAGCTTTTCCATGATAAGAGTACAATTTCTGGAACCTAACTGATGGGTTAGGGAAATCCTGTGTTCTAGTTACTTACCCAGAGGTGGCTGTAGCATACCCCCATTCTTCTCACAGTTCCCAACAGGCTGGATTTCAGCTGAGTCAACCAGCCGCCAGAAGTCGTTCTTGTTGTCACTACCATCAAGGCGCAGGCGGAGGCGGGCACCTGTCAGTCCAACTACTGTGGCAATACATGTGGATGTGGTGTTCCTGGGGTCCTGTGCTTCCAATTTCATGCTGATCTTGAACTCGTTGCTTGGAGGTGTGTAGGACTGAGGAGAACAAGTCATGAGGATTAAGAAGACTAAAAGTAAGCCGCATTTTCAATAAGGATGTTAAGAGATGGAACCTGAAAATATATGCTTTGGATTCAAATTGCTTATAACTGGCCCAGGGACAACTTGTCTGAGTTATTCTCTAACACTTAGGAAAGGTTTCATACAAAGAAACACAAAGAAAGAAGGTGAAGGGGAAAATTACTTTCCTATTAAGCATCAAATATTAATTTATAGTAGTGAAAAAAGGACAAGAATGCTTCATATAGTCCAGTTATTTAAATATTTTCTCATTCTACCTTTTCCAACATCCTACCCCTTCTGCTATAACACTTTCTTTTCAAGACCACTAAATCACATTAAACTACTGTATCCTTAATGTCTCTTCATGGAATATTCAGTATAGTGGTCTGTATATCTACCACACAGACTATTGGGAATTAATATTTTTTAAAAAATTGAAATTAAGTTATAAATCAAATCATAATTTACATACAACAAACTATATACTTTATAAGTCTTGACATTGTGTACATACCTACGACACCATATACACCCATAAAAGTATTACCACAATCAAAGTAATGCACAAGGCTATCACCGTCAGGATCTCATATGCTCCTTTGTAACACCTTTTCCTGGGTCTTTCCAGATTCCCATGCCTAGCAACCACTGATCTACTTTCTATCACTATAGATTGATTTGCATCTTTTATTAGATGGAATCATACAGGAAATACACTTTTTGTCTAGCTTCTTTCACTCAGCACAGCTATTCTGACATTTACCCATATTGTTGAATATCCCTAATTGGAAAGTCTGAAATCCAAAATTCTACAAAATCTGAAACTTTTGGAGCACTGACATGATGATACAAATGGAAAATTCCACACCTGGCCTCATGTGATGGGTTGCAGTTAAAACACAGGTGCACTAAAAATACTGTATTAAATTACCTTTAGGACATGGGTATAAAGTACATATTAGATAAATGAACTCTGGGTTTAGATTTGGGTCATATCCCTAAGATATCTCATTATATAATATGCAAATATTCCAAAATCTGTTACTCAATCTGAAATTCATTTCTTTTTATTGGTAAGTGGTATACCATGATGCTGGTCATTTAGTTTGTTGCCAGTTTTTGTCAATTACAAATGAAGCTGCTATATAAACATTTATATACAAATCTTTATATGAAAATGTACTGTAGTTGATTGGTATCTGTGGAGTATTAATTCTAGGATGCCCTCGAAATACCAAAATCTGCAGATGCTTAATTCCGCAAAATGGACTTGATATAAAGTGGTGTAGTATTTGTATAAAACTTATGCATATCTTCCTGTATACTTTAAACTATTTCTGGATTACTTATAGTACCTAATAAAACAAAAACTCTATGTAAATAATTATTGTACTGTATTGTATAGGAAATAATGATAAGGAGAAAAACTGTACGTGTTCAGAGAGACACATTTTTTCCCCAAATATTTTTGATTTGGGGTTGGTTGAATCCACAGATATGCAACTCACAGATGGAGGGCCAACTGACTTTCTTTTCTTTTGCATAATAATCTAAGAGCAGAATGGCTGTATCATATGTTAGGTATATGTTTAACTCACACATGAGAAAATGAATACTTTTCAGGTATGCATTCAATGATTTTTAATATAGTCACAGAGTCATACAAACATTATACCTATCTACTTTTATAACAAGTTCATCAATGTCCAAAAGAAACCCTGTACTCATTTTAGGTGGTACTCTCTATTCCCCTCTCATTTTAGTCCCTAGAAACTATGAATATGATTTTTGTTACAGTAGATTTGTCTATTCTGGAATTTTATACAGATGGAATTACATAATATGTGAACAATATATGAATGGTTTCTTTCACTTAGCAAGGTTCATTCATTTTATAGGATATAACAGTACTGCATTCCTTTTCACTGCTGAATAATATTCCATTGTATGGATATACTATGCTACTAATTTATCAGCTGATGAACATTTGGATTGTTCCCCTTTTTGGTTATTATAATAATGTGGCGAACACTTATGATACATTTTGAGTAGACCTGTATTTTCCATTCTCTTAGGTATATACTTATGAGTGGGATTGCTGGGTAATGTGGTAACTCTACATTTAACATTTTGAGTAAACTATTAACTGTTTTCAAAGGTGGCTATAGGATTTTATAATTTCTGCACCAATGAACAAGCATTCCAATATCTTTAGATCTTTACCAACCTTGTTATTGTCTGTTTTAAAATTTTTTGTCATCTAGTGGATGTGAAGTGGATCACTACAGATACCACTTATATATTTCTCTAGAGATAATGATATTGAATTTCTGTCATGTGCTTATTGGTCATTTTATATGGAGAAATATACATTCAAACTCCTTGCCCATTTAAAAATTGTGTTGTATTTTTATTGATGAGGTTTTTAAAAAGATTTTTAAAATATTTGTGATACAAGTCACTTATGAGATATACGATTTGTAAATATTTTCTCCCATTTTGTATTACTTTTTCATTTTCCCAATGGTGTCCTTGGAATCCATGTATCTATTTTCTCTTTTGTTATTTGTGTTTTGGGTGCCATATCTAAGGAACTATAACCTAAGCCAAGGTCATGAAGATTTACTCTGATGTGTTCTAAGAGTTTTTTAGTTTTAGATTTTACATTTAGGTTTATGATCCATTTGGAGTTCATTTTTTTAAAATATGGTACAGAAGGGGAAAGGGGATTTCCAGCTGTTCTTGTGCTGGTTTTTGAAAAATTGAAAGAACTATGTTGGCACCCTTATTGAAAATCAATTGACAATAAATTGATGGGTCCATTTCTTGACTCTAAATTCTAGTCCAAAAATTTATATGTCTCTCTTTATGTCAGAACCACAATGTCTTGAGAACTGCAGCCTTGTAGTAAGTTTTGAAATCAGGAAATATGAGTTCTCCTCTTGTTTCCCCTCTTCAAGACTGTTTGGCTCTTCTGGGTCTCCTGTATTTCTACTTGAATTTTAGGGTCAATTTGTCAATTTGTGCCCACCCCGCTGCAAAAAAAGCACCTGTGATTATGACAGAATCTATAAATCAATCTGGGGAGAATTGTTGTCAGCTATGTGATTTACAAGTATATTCTCCTAGGCTGTGACCTGTATTTTTAATTCTCTTACAAGTGTCTTTTTGGAGATCAGAAGTCTTTAATTCTGAAAAAGTCCACTCCATGAATTTTTAATTTTTTTATGGATTATACCTTTAGAAAGGTATAAAGCTAAAGCTCTCTCTATGTAAGTTTTGCATATTTGTTAGTTCTCCTCCTTCCCTCTTTGGATACTATTATAAATGGTAGTTTTTCTTCTGTTATATATTCTATTGGATTATTTTAAACAATAGAGTAGAATGCTGGCTTTATCTTTGAGATATAATTTTTTAAAGCTAAGAATGTATTATTATCCAATTCCCAGTTTTTTTAGTACATTCTTTAGCTCAGTAGTGTGATGATGCTTTTCTGCCAAACTATTTTCCAAAGTAGGTAAACCATTTTACATTTTCATTAGCACATGAAAATTCCATTTGCTTCACAACCTTTCCACTATTTGCCATTTAAATAAACCCATAGGGATAGTATATTAATCACTTTTATTTTCATTTCCCTAATAAAATAATGGAATTGAGCATTTCTATTCATGTGCTTATTTGCCCTCTATATATTTTCTTTTGTGTTTGTCCTAATCTTTTAACCCATTTATTTCTTCTTCTGAACTATGGGCTTTGGTAAGATAATACTGAATAGAAGTGGCAAAAGTAGACAGCCTTGTCTTGATCTTAAGGTAAAAACATTTAATCCTTATCATTAAGTCTGATGTCATTTGTAGATTGTTCATAAATGCCCTTTAACTTAGGAAATTCCCTTTTGTTTCTAGTTTGTTGAGAATTTTTATTAGTAACTAACATTGGATTTTTGTCTAAAGCTTTTAATGCATCTATTGAAATGACTATACATTTTCTGCTTCCTTATTGTGTTCATATGACAAATTAATGACATTGATTTTTGAAATTTAAACCAACCTTGTATTCCTAGGATCCCACTTGGTCATGATGAGTTATTATATTTATATACTGTTATATTCTTTTTCCTAAAATTTTGTTTAGGATTTTTGCTTGTATTCATGGGATATTGCTGTATAGTTTTCTTTCCATGCTATTTTATGGTTTGGGCAGCAGAAATGTTCATCTCATAGAGTTGAAGGTATCCCCTTGCCGTAAGTCTTCTGAGACAGTCTGTGTAGACTTTGTAATATTTTTCCTTAAATATTTGAAACAAGTCACCAGAGAAGTCACTGAGGCCTGGAATCTTCTTTGTGAGAAAGCCTTTAACCACAAATTCAATTTCTATAGCAGAAATTCAGGTTTTCTATGATCTTGACTGAGATTTGGTAATTTGTGTCATTCATGGAAATTATCCATTTCACTTTAGTTATTAATTTAAAGGCATAATTTGTTTTGAATACCTTTAACTTCACAGCAATATAACTTCTCTAATTTCAGATAATAGTTATTTGCATCATCTTTCCTTTACTCTTGGTAACTCTGGCTAGAGGTTTATCAGTGTTATTAATCTTTGCAAAGCACCAGCTTTGGTTTTGATGATTTTATTATTAAAAAAAGTTCTGTCTTTTGTTGATTTATACTCTAATATTTAATGCTTCCTGTCCTTTGCTTACTTCCGAGTTAACTTGCTCTTTTTTCCCCCAAATTTTCTGAAGTGGAAGAGGGGGTCATTAATTAAAACCTTTCTTTTTTCAAATAAAAGAACTCAGTGCTATAAAATTTCCCAAGTACTGCTTTAGTAGCATTCCACAAATTCTGAAATGTTCTGTTTTCATTTTCATTCATTTAAAAATACTTTCTAATGTACCTTTTGGCTTCTCAGCACTCATAAGGTATTCAGAAATGTGTTATTTAGGGTCCAAATGTTTGGAGATTTTCCACATAATTTTCTGCTTTGGCTTTAAAAAAATTAATCCAACTATAATCATAGAACATACTTTGTACTGCTTAAATCCTTTAACATTTCTCAAGCTTTATTTTATGGCTCATAATATGGCCTAATTTGATAAAGGATCTGCATGCGCTTGACAATTAAGTGTGCTATATTAATGTTGGAGAGTATGTGAGTCAAGTGGGTCAAATTAATCAATAGTAATGTTCAAAATTACTAAATGCTCACTTTTTTTGTCAACTTGTTCTTTTATTATAGAAAGAGTATTAAAAGTCTAAGTATAGATATGTTTTGGATTTATCCATCTCTCCTTATATTCCATCAATTTTTGCTTCATGTAAGTAGTGTAAGACCCCTTTATTACTATGAAATTACCTTCTTTGTCTTGGTAATATTTTCTCTGAAATATACTTTGAGATTAATATACTCATTTCAGCTGTATTATAGTCATACATATGGCTAATATTAGCATGATATATCATCTTTCATCCTTTTACTTTTAAATTATTGTCTTTATATTTGAAGTATAATTTTTCTTGAAGGCAGTATACAAATAAATTGTCAATGTGCCAATCTTAGCCTTTTAATGGAATGTTCAGACCTTTTATATTTCATTTGATTCTTGATAAGTCTGGGCTCAAATATACTATATTGCTATTTGTTTTAAATTATTTTAATATTTTTTCTAGGGTTTATAGTAAATATCCTTATATAGGTTATCTTTAAGTACTATTATACTGCTTTTATATATTAGAACCTTATGGTATATCTACACTTAGATTTCTCTTTTCCTGCCCTTATACTATTGCTACATACATTTTACACATATATGTAATCCCCAAAATAAATAGTTATAATTGTTTACACACCAAATACATTTTATAGACATTTAAATATTAAGAAAAAATATTTACTTTTTTTTTTTTTTTGGTACCAGGGATTGAATCCAGGGGCACTCATCTGCTAAGCCACATCCCCAGCCCTGTTTTGTATTTTATTTAGAGACAGGATCTGAGTTGCTTAATGCTTTATTTTTGCTGAGGCTAGTTTTGAACTCGTGATCCTCATGTCCCAGCCTCCTGTTAGATTACAGGCATGTACTAACCACACCTGACTATTTATTCTTGTTATTATAATTTCCAGTGACCTTCATTCCTTTGCATAGATCTGTTATTCCATCTGGTATGACTTTCCTTTTGGATTTTTCCTTTAACATATCTGGTAATGTCAGTCTGCTAGTGATTAATTATTTTTAGCTTTTGTTTATCTGAAAATATCTTCTTTTTTTTTTTTGCTGGGCATAGTATTCTAGGTTGATGGTGCTTCCTCCAGTATTTTGAGAATGCTACTCAACTTTGTTCTTGCTTGCATTATTTCTAACAAGAAATTCAATGTTATCCTTATATTAGTTATATGGAAAATATCTTTTTTCTCTGGATGCTTTTAGGTCTTCCATATCAATGACTTTGTATAATGTAATTATGACATGCTTTCGTGTAGTTTTTTTCTTGTTTCTTATTTTTGGGATTCATTGAGCTTCTTGAATTTGTACAGTTACAATTTTCCTCATTTTTTGAAAAATACTTTCTTCTTTGGAAACTCCAATTACATGTCTATTTGGCCTCTTGAAGTTACCCCACCATTCACTGGTCTTTCTTTTTATTTCTCCATTTTATTTTTGCATTTCAGTTTGGATTATTTCAAATTTACTAATCTTTCTTCTGCCATTAATATTACCCAGTATATTTTTTCCTTCACATAGAGTAGTATAATTTAAGTCTTTTTATTTTCCTGCTTAAATTATGTATGTCAATAAATTAGAATAATTAGTGTGTTTGTTTTCTATTCTATGATCGGTGTAGGTCCTGAGTTAGTTCCAATCAATTGATTATTCTCTTTAATATTGATTGCATTTTCCTGCCTCTTTGCATGCCTTGTAATCTATGAATGGATGCCAGGTATTGTAATGGATATTTTTGCATTTCTTTAAATTTGCTTGTGCTTTGTTCCCAGATGCTGCTACATGAGAATAACTTAATCCTTTTGAGTGTTAATTTTATAATTTATTAGGCAAGTCTGCAACAGTGCTCAGGCTATGGCTCATTATCAACACAATTGCTACTAAGCAAGATTTCCTGGGCATTCTAACTCAATACCCAATGAATTAAGAAATTTTTTTCCAGTAGAGTAGATGGAATCAGAAATGATTCCAGGGCTGGGGCTGTAGCTCATTGGTAAAGCGTCTGCCTCACACTTGTAAGGCACTGGACAACACCACATATAAATAAATAAAGATATTGTGTCCAACTACAACTAAAAAAAATATTTAAAAAAGAGAAATGATTCCAAGTCCTATTAGGCTCTATTCCTTCTAATTCTGTCAGATAGGTTTTCCTTTGACTTTAAGTAGTTTCCTCATATGTATGTACTGGACAGTAGAACTTTCCTGAGTAGTTGAAAAGGACTCTCTGTAGATTTTTGTAGTTTTCTTCCTGTGAAGTTCTCTCTTCTTGGGTACTTTGATCTGCAAATTCTAGACAATTTGCTGTTCCTTCACTCCCAGTTCCATCTCCTCAAATTAGGAAATCTGCTATATCAACCTGGGCTCCTCTTCTTGAGCCATGATCTGGAAACTCTCTTAACACAGTAAGCTGGGATATCACACAGGGCTCAATTCATGTGTTGTCCATCTCTCAAAGATAACTGTTTATTGCCCTTTCTTCAGTGACTTGAAAACTATTGTTTACAATATGACTTTAAGAAAATGTTTCAGGTAAAAATAAGAATTCAGCCCCTATTATTTTAAATAAGCAGGTCCAAAATTTATATTTTCACTTAGAAAATAAAACTCAAAACTTAAAAGTGAAATGTTGACAGAGGAAAATAATCATTGAGTGCTAAAGAAAGGCAGATGTAAATAACCTCCTGATGTTAAGATCTGTTTAGTATAAGTACACCTTTTCATCTATCAACTTTATCCATACTGACATACTCAACATCACATGTGCACTTTCTCCAGCATTTAATTCTATGGCAGAAGCTCTGGATGACCTCTTATCAGTTCCCGAATGTTTCCCAGTGGGACTCAGTGTCAACATTCTTAAAGGAAGATAAGATTATGACAAAGTTATTGAGTACAGAGAAAGGAATACTGGTCCTCTTTCAAGAACTGTCTAAGGGCTGTAAGTCTCCTTCTTATCTGTCTGAATTGAAAGCTACAGTAAAAAATAACAAATTTTTTCAGTAACACAGAATGTCCTCAAGGAGGTGAAGAAGAAGGAAAGGGTGTTACTTGGGATGAAGTTGGGGAAAATGTCTACTGCTAAAACTCATAGTGACCAAATTTTACTTCTTGAGTTGTGGTCCTCCCATACTAGTTTACTCTGGGGACCTCAGGTGAACAGTCAAAGGGCTTCTGCCTGGAGTTTTGTTTATTTAGGAACCAGAAAAGAAAAACAAAAGCAAACTACCTGCCTCCCACCTACTAATGATGTTGAGAATTAATTACCTGCTTGAAGCAATGGACAGGCGCTGGGACTGAACATGTTTCTTTTAGGTATTTGTCCCAGGTAAAATGACCTGTAAAGGAAATAGAAATCTCTATCACAGTCAACTTCCTAAAAAATGCTTTTGGGATATAATCTATGCTAAACATTAAGCCACTTGCAGACTTCTTTTGAGCATAAAGATTTTTTTTCCTGTTTGGGCTATAAGGAGTATTAGGGAGAAGGATTTATTGACATGAATGGATCATTTATTAGATTAATGTTTTAATAAAATCATGGTTTCAAGATGTCCCAAAGAGTTCTCCATGTTAGTCTCTAAAGTAATCCAAAATTCCAAAGCAAGATATACAACTATCTTAAAGAAGTGACCAGGAAGCTCATGGAAAACAGAACAGAAGAAACAGAAAGGGAGTGGGGAGATTCCTTCTGAACAATCTGATTCCTGGAATGGCCCTTTATTACAGCCAATGACAGATTTTAACACCCAATGTGGTTGGATTCTACCTTCTTAGCTTAGAAAGAATATGAAAGAAAGGCATCTGGAGACATGAGGTGAAAGGATTTGAGAGGAGGGGAAGCCAGAGGAGTGAGATGATACTCGAGTCCTCACTCTTTAAACTGGCTTTCTCTCACCTATCCCTACCCCACTCCCATCCCAGTCACAGCTGTATTGCTTTGAGGTACAAAATGACAAAGGTCTGGTAATCTAGAGAAAGTAGGACCTGGGAAGCATTTATGATGACAGTAAATAAGAATATGTCTTTCAAAGTTTAAAGAACACTGTCCTTGAGAAATAATCTTTAAGGTGACATCATGCTGGGGTCAGAAAAACATGGTAAGGGACAGGCTATTAAATACAGATTTCACTGGACCAAAAAAGATTACCAAGTTATTTATTTAAAGGTTAAACCAATTACCAATCTCCTCCTAATACCCACCTAGAGGTGACCCCATGATGGAGCAGGGAAGGTCCCAGAGACTCTCACAAGCTAAAACACTGTAGCAAACCAGCATTTCTTGAAGTTTCCTCTGTAGTGGAGCAGCACAGGGCCCCTTTGGGCCATGCAAAAAGCACTAGATGCTGGGAATAAAAACGAGTCACTGAATGATGAAAACTAAAGCACTCCAAAGAAGATGCCAAGACTTTACACTCTATTGATTTTATAGCTTCTGTTTAAAATTGGTTCCTTTCCCACCATCATCCTTAACTAAGCCAAATAGATTTGGCCAGAAATCAGTCAGTTCTGAAACATTTCATGAATTAGTCAATGATTAATCATCATGACCAGACATAGTTCATGGGTAAATAAGTTGATATTTCCTGAAGTCAAGATTTAAAGAGGTTATCAGAATTTAATAAAGAATTTGCTCTTAGCTGAGAGGATCCTAAATCAAGAACTGAATACATGTCATAACTGTTCACTATTAGAAAAAGAAATCATACAAATAATTATTCTATCCTTATAAATTAAAAATTAAATTGAATAGTATGTCTTGAATTTCACTGAGTTGAAACTCTTAAACTCTTTTATTTAGAGCAGCATGTCCAAAATAACTTTCTGTGCTGATAGAAATGTTGTATCTGTGCTGTCTAGTAAATTACCAATAGATCCATGTAACTTCTGAACAGTTGAAATGTAGTTAGTATGGATAAGAAACTGAGTTTTAAATTTTATTTGATTTTAAATAATTTTAATTTAAATATCTATATGTGGCTAAGAGCTAATGAACTGGGCAACACATGCCTAGAGGTTTGATGAGTTCTGGTTAATTGCTTATATTGGCTTGAATTCTGACTAGAAGAACCCAAGAGACTTTCCTTTTAAGAATTACCACATCATTAGTGTACCACAATAATTAGAATATTAATTATAGTTCTCTATTACCGAAGCACATGGAATTAATTCCTGTGCTATCGGTATACAAGCCAGAAACCTCAGACATTATACCACTTAGGAAACACCCTATTAGAAACTAAATGAAAAAGAATTTCTTTATTAAAAGCGGTCTATCCACTATGATGATTGATGGCTTAAACCATACCTAGATTGATATTTTTCTTATACTTGACTGCTCAAGCTTAGTCCCTTAATCAGATGTTATGGTTTAGATATTAAGTGTCTCCCCAAATCTCATGTGTTGAAACAATGCAAAGAAAGTACAGAGGTGAAAAGATTGGCTTATGAGAGCCTTAACCTAATCAATGCATTAATCCACTTGAATGGATTAACTGGGTGAAAATTGTAGGGGGAGGCATTAGGTCACTGGGGGGCTTGTATTTAAGGTTTATATTTTGTCTGTGGTAAAGGAAGCTCTCTTTCTGCTTCTTGGTGTTCATGTCCTGAACTGCCTTCCTCCACCATACTCGTCTGCCATGATATTTTGCCTCATCTTGGGCCCAGAATAATGGAGTTGGCCATCTGTGAACTGAGAGCTCTGAAACCATGGGCCCCAAACAAAAATTTTCCTCCTTTAATTATTCTTGTCAGGTTTTTGGTCACAGATGCAAGAAAGCTAAGTAAAACATCAGGTAAACTGCAAATTAAGATAGTTCTTATTGACTCAATAAGAATACTTGAAAACACTTACTACCAATGCCTACCACAAATATTTGCAAGCACTATATTATAGACAGCAAGATATAAACCAGGAGTTGGTGAAAACAAAATAATAAAAATTTTATGCTTTGCAGGTCATATAATCTATGTCACAACTACTATGCTATTGTGTGCAATAGTAGCCATAAGCAATATGTAAATGAATGAGCATGGATATGTTCTATTAAAACTTTACTGACAAAAAAAGGCAGTAGGCTGGATTTGGCCCCAAACAATAGTTTGCTAATCCATGGTCTAAACAATTGATACCAAAACCATAATCATAGATTTTTTTCACTCACTTGAACAAAATTCAGGACCCTGTCTTCAGAAGTTCTCAATGAATAGGGTTCAAGTGTGGCATGAGAACATGTATTTTGAAAGGCTCATTAGGTTATCTAATTAAAACCTGTGTATAGAAACTATTGGTGTAGCTGAAAGAATGTGATATTTGAAGTCAGAAGATGTTGGTTTAAGTCTTGTTTCTATAGCTAACAATCTTGGGGGAAATTACTTAATCCTCCCACACCTCACTTTACTTATCTGAAAAACAAAGATAATACCTATCTCGTATGATTGTACATACATTTTTCACTTAATAATATTTAAATTCCTTCCAAGTATAAAGAACTGTGTTAAATCTTATGGGAACAAGATGGCTAAAGTTCCTAAATTTATAGAGATTTCAGCCGAGAGATAAGCAGATATAGTAAAAAAGTAATAACAAATATTCTGTTACAATTAAGACAAATTTAAGTTAATGAGGTAATACAGATTGCCTTGAGAATGTAGTACAGGGAAATTTGTTCCATACTTGAGGTCTGAGATCATTGTGAAAATAAATATTAACTAATTTTGTATAATGCTTTGTGAACACACATAATTTGAGTGTTTTCAATTATTCTAACATTATAATTCAAAGCATTCAACATGATCACTTGATCATTTTCAATAATTTATTCAATAGATGTTTGTTGAACATCCGCCATGAGTGAGGCAGTATAGCTTGGGGTCCCTACCCTCATGGAATTTACATTCTATTATATAATGAGACACCATTAACACATAAATAAATAAAATAATAAGTATTTGAAAGGAATAAAATGAGGCAATGGGATGAACTAGGAGATATCTTAGTGAAGTTATGGACATATGCTCTACAGAGGAACTCTCTAAACTGAGACATTACAGATAAGAAAAAGCCAGTCGTCTTATTTATATCACTGAATAATGCTTATGAAATTGTTTTCTAAATTCTAACACATACCACACTACAATAACATTTATCATTAGGAAAATAGGGCCTGAACCATGAAGGGACAATTTCTTACAAATGACATAAGAAGCCTGTAAAATGTAAAGCACAGGAGTTCACCTAGTTGGATGCTTGAATCCTCTTTTATAATATTTCTTCATTCAACAAATATTTATCAAACACCTATTGTATGCTAACCCTAGCTCTAAGCACTGAGAATATATGGCCAAGAGCAATAGAGCAAGTCTCTGTCCATGTGGAGCTTACACTCTAATGGGGAAGAAAGATAATAAACAAGATGTTTGTTAGTTGTCATTCTGGTCACATTCTTTTACAAGATCTCTACTTTGTTCCACGTAAGTGTAGAATTCAAATGCCTGAGAGCAATAAGGAAAATCAACATTTTTAGATAAAAAATCCTACTCCAAAATTACTGTTTAAATGATATTCCACTGTTCATATATACCATAATTTATATAACTTAACAACAAATTTTGTTAAATACTATTATTTCATTAAGTGTATACTCTTTGATTACTTTTCAGATTATCTTCTTGGGACAAATTCCAGAGTAGGATTAATGAACAAAGAATACGAATATTTTAAATTTTGATATAATACATGTTGCCAAATAGTCTCTGGAATGATTATACAAATTTCTATTCTCATCAGAACTGCATGAGAGTGTGTTTCCCACACCTTTCCTAAACTGTTTTTTTTTTTTTTAAGGAAAAGTTAATATTTTCTTTACTTAAATTAATTTAACTGGTTCTTCTTCATTATATATGATAGTAGAATCCATTTTCATAATATTATACAAGCATAGGCTATATCTTTTTCTAATTAGGACCCCATTCTTGTGTGTGGGCATAATCTTTATAATTTTGATAAATATTATCAATGAAAAAAGTACTATTTATCTTTTATTTATAGTTTTTTGATTAATAAAGTTAAAGCTCTTGTTTTTACAGTTATCATCTAGTTTACATTTTATTTTGTTATTTTTCTCCCGAGTTAATTTTTTATTTTCTCACAGATTCTAAGGGGTCTTTGTCAATGAAGACTATTAATCCTCTGTCTGTCCTTATACTGAGGATGTATGTCTCAGTTTGGTAGGGTTTGCCTTTAAGTTTCTCAGTCTGTTCTTTTATGGATTCTTGGTTTTCAAACCATAGTTTCCTCACTTCAATGTTATAAAAAATATTAGCCCATGTTTCTATGATTTCTATGGTTTCATTTTTTTTAGTATTTGATCTATTTGGAATTTATTTTATGAAATGAATGAGAAAAGGTTCTAGCTTTCCCTTTTTACACATATTCAATAAATGTGCTCCAATATCATCTACTGAATAAATCATCTTCTTCTTACTTATTTGAAATGCCACCTTGATCTTATATTAATTTCTTATGTATTCTTAGATCTATTTCTGGACTCTATTCCATTCCTCTAATTAGCCTGTCTATTCCATCATGAGAAGCACTCAGCTTCACATCATTTCATAACCAATTTAAATATCTGCTACAGCAAGTCTTTTTCATAAGTCATACCTTCAATGCTATGTCTTCTTGGCACTTTTCAGATGATTTATAAATTGTGGCATACCTAACATTAATAAAAACCAGCTATTTAAAAATGTCTAAAGCTATAAGATACACAGTCATTCATTCTCAAAACATTGCTCAGAACCCTTTAAAATTAATAGCTTGATATTTTTAATGGATCACTTCAAAATAAAACACCAATCCAAAAAAAAAAAATTTCTGAAAACAAATAATAGAAACTGAATTATATCATTAGTTACCTTTTAAACATACGAGACAACATCCTAACTAAAAGTCAAGAACTCATCAAATACCCTGATTGAAAAAGAAAGGTTTCAAGTAGAAACTCAGCTCCTAGTATCAAGCAACACTTTTCATTATTATATATTTCTGCCAGCTAGTTTTAGTTTTAAAAGAACATGCACACAAGAATCAGAGTGATTTAATATGTACAGTCTTTTCATCAAATTCTCAAAGGTTGGAGAATATTGGGTAAAAAATATGTTCAACTATGATATTGTCCACTAACATTTCCATGTGGTTTCTTCTTTGAAAAAGGATGAAAAAGAAAGTCAGTTTATTTTTATTTAATAAAGAAGAAATTAATAGAGAGAAGAAATTAAAAACTTTTATAAGGTTCAGGCAGGTATCCTGAAATGAAAAAGATTTGGATTTGGGAGACATCATAGATACAGAATCACAATATGACTTAAAGAGTTTCCTTAAACAACTTTTGGCTTTATTTGCCTCTTATGTCTGCCATGTCACCTCTACCCATTGAATGACACTTAGTAAAAATGTTACTTTCTTTGCAAAACCTCTGACTTTTCTTATATTCCAAGAACAAATCCTACAATTTCCATATTTTCTATAATATCTTGTTTATGCCTCTACTGTCATCACATCCTATCATTATAATTATTTATGTGAGCTCTTTATGGATAGGAAATATATTTATTCATTTTTAAAATCTTCACTGTTTTATACAGTGTTTGAAACTTAATGATAAAGATTTAGTGAAAGTTTTTGAATGAATGAAAAGAAAAGCAGCACAGAAGTAATAGTCCTAATCTTGACTGGACTAGTAAAATCACATGTGGGATATTAAATTTCATCTGGGAGTTACTTTGAGACAGATACAGCAAAGCAGAGTTGAAATGGTGACCTGTGGCAAAGAGTCATCCGAGGATCAACTGAAGGAATAGTTCATGACTACTTCACATTGGAAAAAAAGCAAAGTCTCAGAGCCATTTTCTCATCCATGTAGTTATCAAATATCAACAGTATTGTGCTGGAGACATAATCATGATCAAAATATTGTCCTTGTCCCTTGAAGAGCTTTGGTCTAGTGAGACACAGAGGCCAAACAATCCACTATAATATGCTATGGTAAGGGCTACACCTAGAGAGGTGGTGGGTATTATAGGAGCACCTGGAGGGTTTGTGGAAACGTGCAGAGGAAGTCATCTTTAGGATCCTAAGCAACAGTGTAAAAAGATAAGCAGAAGCCAAAGAGAAAGGAAACTTTGTTTTAGACAGGAAAATAAAAGCATGTATAAAGGCTTGGAGGTGAGCAAAAGGAGTTCTACAAACTGGATTTTTTGGTATGTTTACTGGGTAAAGTTTAAAGAAAAAGTAGTCTAAGAAAGCAGTTGTAGATAGAAGCACTGTTCAGATATCAATGCCTCCCACACAATGTTAATGAGAAGCAAAAGTGATGAAGGGCTTGGGGTGCAGTCATTCTGGCTGCAGGGTGAACAACGGACTGGAAGGAAGGGTATGGAGGCTGGAAGACTAGTTAGGAAGCTATGCCATTAATAATCCAGGTGTGAGATGATAGTTCAAATGGCAGAGCAGCAGTGACAAACTAGTTCCTACAACTGCTTTCTAATAATCAAGAGACCAGTGAATAAAAAATAGGCTAAACCTGTTTCATACAGCCCTAAAAGTTAGAATGTTACTAATATAAATTACAAAGAAAAGAGATTTTTGCCCAATATCTATCTAATATGAAGCAATCTATAAGTCCCCTGCAACTTGTAGAGTTCAAGATAAGACATTTTTTAAGAAATTCAAAATGTCAAATTTGAAATGCTGGGCCAGAGCAGCATTTCCAACACTGAAGTTCCACAGATCTACTAAATTTTATTTGTTTGATATTTGGAGCTGTTCTCTCTGCCTGATGTAAAAAAAAAATAAAATATGTAGTATTAAGTCATGTCAAAGGCTATGCCTGTGCTAACCAGTACTCTCATGAGGAAAAACTATCAAATTTCAACATCATTTGTCAACTGATATATTTTATGTGAATTGAGCATCCATGTTTCATAATCCCCTCTCAATAAATAGATTGTTTACATGCCTAAAGCTGTCATTGAACTACAATTATTACTTATATGAGCAACAAAACTAGCAGCAGCTATCACTGTCTTCCCTTGGCATGCCAAACTAGCACAGCATCTCCCATGTTCACTATAGCCCAAAAAGCAGGTTTTGTGCTCATTATAAAGATAAGAAAATGGGCTCAACAATATTAAATAATTTGCCTAAAGTTACTAAACTGATAAGTGGGGAACAGGAATTTGAACCAAGTCCTGCCTGATTCCTATATCTGAGCATTTTCCCACTATTTATTGGCATCTTAGAAATCTTGAAGAAGGTTTTAAGGAGCAATAAAAATAAGTATCATTTCTTTATAAAGTGCCAGGTACTTTTACCTGCATATTTTAATTTCATTAATTTCTTCAGTTCACTCACATTCATAATGCTTCACTTTTGAATGTCAGAAGATCTGACTTAAAGTCTGAGTAAAATCGTCGTACAGAATGAAAGTCAAAACAATCCTCTACAGTATCTGAAAGTTTTAAAGGATTTTTGCATGATTTAGTTCATGCCCGTCTTCTTTACAACGTGTGAAGTAGGCAGAATGGAATTAACCCCATTTTACAAATCAGAAAACTAAGGATTTAAGAGTAACTAAGTGGCAGAGCTGGCTCTCAACACACCCAGGAGGTTCTGACTCTTAGTGTTCTACTTTATGTTACGCTGTGTGTCAGTGGGCAATGGGAAGTATCATGTTACAGGAACAAAAGGCAAGAAAAAGCAAATAGACAATAACAGGCTGAACACATGTAATTACAGTAACAAAATATACCAAAATACCTGAATGGGGGCTGGGGATATAGCTCAGTTAGTTGGAAGAATGCTTGCCTTGCATGCACAAGGCCCTGGGTTCAATCCCCAGCACCATACACACACACACACACAAAAAAAAAAAAAAACAAAAAAAACAAAAAAAACAAAACAAAAAAAGAACAAAAATTCATAAAGGTATCCGGATACCAACATTAAGGTAATATGTAAAAAGATTTTAAAGGATTCTAAGACATTAATATTAATGTTTATGTAAAAACCCAAAAGCTGATTGAGAAATATTGGTATTAGTTTTATTCCTCAAATCCTAATCCTGAAGTATACTATACAGTGATAAAAACCGAAAGAAGTATCAATCTGACTTGTTACCTGATAACATTTTAATATTTTAGTTTTAATTTAGTTCATACACTTAGAAAATCTTTAGGTTTAATTTCAGTTCAATTTATAATTAATTTCTTTTGGGAAAATCCCACCAAACTTTGGTTTATGACAGTAGAACTTTGTTTAGCTCTAGTTGCAGTGCATTAAGAAGTTACTTCCAATGGGGCTCAGTTTCCTTTCCTCCTATAGTCTACATAATCAGTCACACCCCCTTCCTTTTTGTTAGCTTTGTCTGTGACCTCCTGAAAAGTAGGACTTGATGTGGCACTGAGATAAATTACATTAGGCAGGTGAGCACAGAGTTCATTGGATTATGAGATGGAGACACGTGGAATTATCTTCCTAGTAGAGTATAACTGATTACAATCTTATCCCAGGTTTAGTAATTCCCTTTATTTAGCAGAAACAAGAAAAATATCTTACCTAGCTCCAGGATGTCACCAGTTTCTATTAAACAAAAAAATGTTATAGCATAGGTCATCATGATAAACATACTGAAATGACAGAAAGGTGCAATTCTGGAGTAAAATAGGGGTTTGAAAGTTTGTTTATCTGATTACTTCATTTTAAAATATACTGAGTTTTATTAGTTAGTAGCTACGGCAGTACACTAAACTTTGCCTTCCTCTAGAGACTAAACTAATAAAAACTATGAAAACCTGGAGGGACTGAGCAACAGTGCCTAAAGCTCTAAATATAATTGGGATTATTTATAAGAAATGTATGTTTCCAGATTTTCAGCTCAGAATAAAATGTTACTTTTTATAGACACCTTAATAATGACAATATTTGCTTTTTCTTTAAAAAGTGAGTTATTATAAACTCAGACTTCTAAGAACAAATGTTTTATGGTAAAAAATGTCAAATAAAACTTTTTCATGCTAGATGGCTTTTTTCTTACCTTGATATTGGGATGCAGACTCTGATAGGTGACCATATTTGTATTTTCTAACATCATTCCAGTTTATTACTGCAGGAAGAGAGAAAAGAGTCATGTAGAAAGAAAACACAAGATTCACTACTTCTGAATTTAGAAGTTTCCATTAACAGTTTTTAACTAAGTCATCACTTTTGAGATTGTATTTTAGGAAATAATACAAATAGAGACAAGAATGTTATAATTAAAAAGCTTATAGTAACAGAAAAGAGGGAACACCTAAGTGTTCAGAACAGAAGATTGATTCAGATTCAGCTGTGTAACCACTTGGAAAAATATTTTGAAGCTATTAAACTTTTACAAAGGCTAAAGAATAAATGGGAAAATGTTAAATTGTAATGTTATTAGGTAAAACAAGGGAATAAAAGTTACACTCATAAAATATCACAATTATATATTAAAAAAACTAAAAACAAAGAGCACCCATGTAGGTGAACTGGTGCCCTCCCAAACTTCATATTGAAGTCCCCATTCCCCAGTACCTCAGAGTGTGTATTTGGAGAAAAGATCTTTGAAGAGGTAGTTAAGTTAAAATGAGGTCACTGAGGTGGGCCCTAATTCAATATGACTGATATCCTTATAGAAAAAAAAATTGGACAGGGCCAGAGAAAAGATGGCATAAAGACAGAGGGAAAATATGGCCATCTATACCTTAAGAACAAGAGGCCTCAGAGGAAGCCCTGCTGACACCTTGATCTTGGACTTCTGGACTCCAGAATTATGAGAAAATAAATCAGTGTCATTTAAACCATCAACTTGTGGTCTTTGTTATGGCAGCCCTAACAAATGAATACACTTCTTAAAAATTATCACTAAAAAAAATGGAAGTAAACACAGCAAATAAATATAAGGGGTGGTAGTACTGGATCCCCTTTATAATTTCTAATTATAGAAATTAATTAGATGTAGCTGAGCTTCAGCCCTAGCCCAAGAAGAAGTATTTTTAATTCCTCACACAAACTAGAGGAACCTGGAAAGCAGTGCCCAAAGAAGAAAAGGAGAAAACAGCTATATTACAAAATGTACACTGTTTAAATACTGCCACAAATTACTCAGTGTATCAGGAAGTATTTAAACAGTGTACATTTTGTAATGTAGTTATTTTCTCTTGTATCAGTTCCTAAATGAGAAAACAGCAGCTGATAGAATTTCACACATAATAAAAGAAACCACTTATTTAAAAAAAATTCAAAGCATTCTAAGAATAATGGCCATGTTTCAGAGTACATTGTGATATGTAGTTTAATGTAGTATGACATGTATGATACTATTTAATAATCGAACTTATTCCTCTTACACAAGCAATGTCTTTCTTCTCTGGTAGTCCCTTTCCCAGTTAGTAATAACAAGTCAGAAATCTGAAATTCTTCTTAATTGTCTGCTTTTCATTGCTTTTGGTTCTCAAATCAATTGGTTATCCAATTCTGCCAGTTCTATCTCTAAAATGACCAGCTCCTCTCTCCCATCTCCTGGATGGAATCAGTACAGCAACCTCTGAGCTTATGTATATATTCTTGGAACTTGACAAACAGAAAGCACTTTTAAAAAACTCTTTACCAAATTTTGAATTTAGATTTCATTATCTCTTCCTTTACTCAATAAAAACAGTTACTTAATTCTTGTGTCTTTTCTACATACAAATCAACATTATTTTTCTAAAGTACAGATAAGATAAAATATGTCACTACTCCATTTAAAAGTCCTAAGGGTCTGGGCACAGTGGTGCACAACTGTAATACCAGCAGCTCGGGAGGCTAAAGCAGGAAGATTGCAAGTTCAAAGCCAGCCTCAGCAATAGTGAGACACTAAGCAACTCAGTGAGATTCTGTCTATGAATAAAACACAAAATAAGGCTGGGGTTGTGGCTCAGTGGTTGACTGCCCCTGAGTTCAATTCCCAGTACCAAAAACAACAACAACAACAAAAAATCTTTAAGGATCATACCCTAAACTGTGACCAAACATATAAACATATTCCCACTTCTCTCTTCCAGATATTTCTGTTTATTCCTCAAGATCTAGGACAAATGTTACTTTGTAAAAATTTTCTGATAATGCTCCTAAGAAAGAAAAGTATTAGCTCAACCTTGTACCTTTATGCCTATCACAGAATGCCACATCTAAATACTTACTAAGCCAGTATGTATTCCTGGAACTTGACACACAGAAAGCACTTTTTAAAAAATCTTTTTACCAAATTCAGAAACAGTTATGAGTGAGAGAAAAGTTATACATATGAATAAGTCAATATTTCAATGATGCTCTCATCAAAACTATTGTAATATAGAGAATGGTACTTAACTAAAGAAACCACTAATGTTGGATAGCAGTTATTCATATTAACTAAGAATAACAGAAAACAGAGCATCTAAAACTGCAGATAATATAAAAGTCATTCATATTTAGTTTTATCTTAATTTTTTACAACAAATTTTCTATTTAAATCATGCTAGGTTAATATTAAAAATGAAATTGCTATTATTTAATGGGTAGAGTTTTAAGTTTTGCAAAATAAAAAAATGATCTATAGATAGATGGGACTGATGGTTCCATAAGTAAATGTCTTTCTGAATTTTCTGACCAGAAATGCCACAGAACTGTACACTTAAAATTAGTTAAAATGGAGAGCTGGTGATATACCTTAGTAGTAGAGTGTTTATCTATGTGTGAGGCACAGGGCTCAATTTCCAGCACTAAAAATATTAAAATGGTAAACTTTGTTATGCATGTTTTGCTATAATTTTAAAAATTAATCTTAAAAAATGAAATTTTCATTCATGGATGTCAGGGTAAGGTAAGCTCAGAGGATGCTGTACTGATTCCATTTCAGATTTAACTAACATCTAACATTACCTTATAGCAGGCCAGAGCCAGTCATTTTCATATCTATCACCTCTTTTTGAAGATGAGAAATCTGGGGCTCAGTAAGTTTAATAGTGTCATGGAGGGGAAGATGTAGTGCAGCAAAAGCAATGAAAGATATATAATAATGGTCCAAAAAGGGAGTAAATCCACAATGAAAAATGGAATTGAAGCAACAATGTGAATCCTGCTTAGGAAGATTCATTCATTCATTTTACAAATACTTAACTGGTATTTGTCAGTCATGATTCTAGATACTGCATATATATCACTGAACAAAAACTGCATTCTACTGGGGTTCTTACCAGGGGTTTTACAAAACGTCATCTTTTGATTGGAGGTATTTGAAAAAGCATTTATTGCAGGGAAGTAGATGTCAGAGACTTTCTGGCAATGAGAACTTTCCTGTGGAAGCAGAAAGGCTGGATGACCACTCATCATCAAATGTGTAAACTTTCCTAAGCTGAGAGGGAATTTATGGGTTGAAAAAAAAAACAAACTTCTAAGATTCTATTAAACTTTGGGATTCTTGTTCTCTAAGTAACAAATAATATTATGGGAGCTGAGGTAGTAGCAATAAATCTATATCCCATGTGTATATATTTATGTTTTATTAAGCACATGTGTTTATCTTATTAACTATTCATAAACCTGTATTATGTGATATTTTCCTTTATATCTTACATATCAGAATCAATTAAATGAATGAAAGAGCACTTCCTATTCTATATTGTTCAGTTTGACATTTAAATCTCATTTCCAACTCAATATTTTCAAAATAACTCTAAAGTCTTTGCTACTTCCTTACTGAAATCACATTCATAAGGAGAGAAGATGGCAGAGTAGAGGCGGTTGCTTTCCAAGCTGCTCCATGGTGGAAAGACCAAGAAAGTGGATAAATAGCTGCTCAGTAAGATAGATGAAAGTGGGATTTTACTGGGATTCAATTCTGAACACTCAGAACAGCTTGGGATATATTAAAATAAAGAAGGAAGCCCACCACCACCGTCAGTGGCTGCCAGAACTGACCACTGTGAGCAAAGCAGGGAGGGGGACTAAGGAAACATGCATTGTAGGTGGCATTGTGGCATCTGGTTCAGAGAAATCAGAGATCAAGGACACTGGTGACAGATCCAGAGGATGTGCTACATTATATCCTCCTATAGGAAAGACGCCTTCTGTCTTCCGGTTGTCTACAGAGAGCTGAGGCAAGAGCTACCTTGCCATGAGGCTGTGGCAGCTGTGAGGAGCAATTCCAGGAGCCTAGACCTGGGAAATCTGAGCTGGGTCTGAAAAACAGACCTGGTAGATGCCTGTTGGCATGACCCAGAGTATGCCTAGGAGAACAGGAGAAAACTCAGGCAAGGACAGTGTTTTATCCCGGGGAATATGGGTCATAGAGACCCTAGAGCCTGGTTTCCTTTCCCCACTTTGAATCTGGTGGCTTGTAGAACCAGCTGGGACGGTGTGACTGTGCTTTCCAACTGAACCCAGGAAGCCAGGAAGGGCAGGGTGTGTGGGTGGTGGAGGATTGGCTCCTCCAATGCATGAGTGGAACCCAGGGGAGACTCCAGGCGTGCAGTCTCCCAGCATGGATCAGCAGCTGCCCAGGTAGTGCTCTGATTTAATATCTTTAGACTAATTGCCATTCAATAAAGCACCTGGGACTTGTCTAGACTCAAGCCTGGCCTTCAGGAGCTCTGCCTACCTGAACTCCTCTCACAGAACTCTACAGCTACCCCACCCTGAAAGTGGAGAACACAACACTCAAACCCACTCTATCTCACACTGCCAGAAGGGGAAGCTAAGAATTTTTGAACTCCAACTGGCAACTTGATGAACAAAACAAAAAGAGGAAGTATTTGACAGCCTGTGGTCATTTCTCTTGTGCATAGTACATATGCACAAGAAAAAAAGGAAGGAGGGACATTTGGGAATAGATAACGAACACATATTCTCATTGACACATTTGACTACTACAATGGAAACAGTTCCTTAATTTTTCACCAAGAACTGTTTTTTTCCTTTTCTTTTTCTCTGATTGTGTTCTGAATGGTTTATGGACATTTATATATACACATATTTGTCACTCTTTTCTCATTTCTAGCATTTTTAAAGGTAGTTACTTTTCATGGCTCTGTCTTTTGAGGGTTAAGGTTTTTGATTAGTGTATTTTGGTTTTGTTTTGTAGAGTTCATGGTTTTTCACTTATCTGTTTCCCTTGATTTTCTTTCTCCCTTTCCTTTTGCTAACAGCCAAATTCAATTATTTGCTCTTTCAATCTTCCTTTAATTTTCACATCTATTTTCTTTATTCCTCCTTGATAATCATAACAACCTACATCTCTTTTGCATTCCTCCTATTGACCTTTTGAAATTATAATCCCTTTTTTCTATTATTTGGCAACTGACTGCCATACATTTCTATTTATTGTGTCAATTAATATTGTAGATGTCACAGTAGGGATTAAGTATTTAGTTTAATGCTGTATATTGTTTGCATTGATTGTTATTATTTGTTTCCCACTAACCTGGAAACCTTCAGGGACACTATAAGTTCATAAGGTAGAAATTCTGTTGCCTCAGATTCATACTGATAGGTAGACAAACAACATGAAAAAGCAAGGTAACAAACCATCCCAAACAAATCAAAATACCTAAAAAACAGAATCCGTTGACACTACAGCAGATGAAATGCCACTGTTTTGGTCAGCATTTTTGATGCTGTGACTAAAAGATCTGACCAAAACAAATTTAGAGGAGGACCAAAACAATTTTAGAGGAGGAAAAGTTTATTTGAGGTATTACAGTTTCAGAGATCTTAGTCCATAGAAGGCCATCTCCATTCCTCAGGGCGTAATGCCGCAGTCTGGCTGGGCACAATTCAGGAGCCACTTGTCAAAAGAAACTAACTTTATTTTTAGAACCACACACGATAAACAAAACAGCTCCTCAGGAAAAAACCCTCAGAGCCCAACTGCCACCACCGGCTTCCCACAAGCCACACACCCCAACAACCTCTTCCTCCCACAATCCTCCTGCTCTTGAGGCCGATTGGCTGGGTCGCATGGGCGGAGCCAAAAAAGTCCCCCAATGAGCAGCTCCGTGGTCTGAAAGGGCAGAGAAACAGCCCAATGAGCATCACTGCAGAGGAGCCAATCAGCTAGATGTTGCTGGGGCCGCTGTGAGCCAATCATCAGCTGGCAGTCTGAAAGTTTGCTGGGGCCCCTTCAGCTCATCAGCTGGCAGTCTGAAAGTTTGCTGGGGCCCCTTCGGCTGTGGCTCTCAACAGCGTAAGGTGAGGCAAATCATCATGGCTAAAGAGTGTGGCAGAGGGAAGTGGCTCACGTGATGATCAGAAAGCAGAGAGATCTCCACTTGCCAGATACAAATATGTACCCCAAAGCCACACCCAATGTCCCACTTCCTCCAGCCACACCCCACCTGCCTTCAGTTACTACTCAATTAATCCCATAAGGTGATTAATTCATTGAGTGGGTTAAGACTCTTACAATCCAATCATTTTTGCTCTGCACCTTCTTGCATTGTCTCACACGTGAGCTTTTGGGGAACACCGCACATCCAAACCATAACAGCCACAGAAGGAATTTAGAAAGTTTATAATTAAACTGATCTATGAAGTAAAAGACGTAAGATGTAAGGAGTGACATCAGAGAGAAAACACAAGAAGTAAAAGATTACTTCACTAAGGAAATAAAGATTCTGAAAAAGAATTAATCAGAAACCCTTGAAATGAAGGAATTAATAAACCAAAATAAAAAGTCAACCAAAAGCATCAGCAACAGATTAGAACACTTGGAAGATAGAGTTTCAGGCAACAAAGACAAAGTATATAATCTTGAAAATAAAGCTGACATAGGACAAAAGATGTTAAGAGATCTGCCCATGCTGGCCTGCATGGAACCCAGGCTCACAGTAGGCCTGGGTCCATCCTGCCATTGGCAGACACCCGCCACAGCCCAGCCCCCTTCACAGGACCACCCCTTCCAACCTACAGACTATTAGGAGAGCTCAGGCCCATTCCAGATCTGCCCTCATTGACTTGCGAGGAACCCAGGTCCAGAGTAGGTCCTAGTTCACCCCCCCCCAACCTGGGATCCTAAGCCTAACCCACCTTTTTTTTTGAGTAGATCTACTTTTTCAACTGTAAATTTCTTATAATCTAAATATAGATCAAATATTTTTGATAAAACTTGGTATCTGATTTAAGATGTGCTGTAAAACAGAAACCAGATTTCAAAGATTTTTGCAGTATATATTTATACTGGTTACATATCGAAATAGTATTTTAGATATATAAATAAAATACATTTCTAAATTAATTTTGCTTATTTTTACCTTTTTTAATGTGGCTATTATAAAAAATTAAATTATATATGTGGTTTGCATTAATTGCTCTTGGACAGTACCATGTTGGACAATTACGATTCAGTGAAGCTAGGGAATAAGATATATGGGTGGATAAGAGAAGGAGGAAGTGGTCAACATTAGTGGCCATAGTTTTTACTATAATGGAGAAAGCAGAGTTACAATAAGAACCAACAATGGGCAAAGAGGGGAGGTGAGGGACAGAGGACAAAATATACTGATCAAATATTTTTTTCATGTGGCTTGGTTGTTCGATCTTCCAACTAAGACTCCCAACTATTTCAGGAATAAAGGTAGGATAGGCTTTTGAGAAAATGGCATGATTTTAGTGTGAAGCAGAAGGGCAAATGTGACTTAATCCCAAAGAAGACAAATCACCCAAATTATAAGTCCTGAGTAAGGGATAAGAAAGGGTAAGGCACAATAAACTAGAAAACGTCGTTATGGGCCCAAAGTGACAGGGCTAAGCAACCACAGACTGAAACCTCTGAAACCATGAGTCAAAAAAACATCTTTCCTCTTTTTAAGCTGATTTTTCTTAGGTATTTTGTCATAGTGACACAAAGTTGACAAACACAGAAAAATAGTACTGAGAGTGGGGTCATTGCTGTGACTATACCTGACCATGTGGTTCAAAAGCCCAAAGAATTGGGCTGCAGGAGGAATTTGGAAAACTCCAGAGAAGTGGGCCAGAAAAAGCCTAGAATACTATAAGTAGAGCTTCAAGGGAGATTCTGGTAAGAACTCAGAAGAGAATGCTGATAAGAATGCAGGGAGTAAAAGACGTGTGCTTATAAGCTTTCAGATGTACATAAGGAATCTGTTGGGAATTAAATTGGACTAGAGGCCATATGTGTTACACTGTGGTAAACATTTTGCCTATGTCCTGTAATTTTATGTAAGGCTGAGTTTAAAGGTATGGATTAATAAATCTGAAGGTGGAAATTTCAAAGCAAAACAGCCGTCATGCTATATCATGAGTATTGCTGGCTGCTTTCAGACAGATTTAATGAAAATCAAAAGTAAAAAACAGATGGATGTGTGAAATATGATATATCAAGAACTATGTAATGTTTTGAACAACCTACAATAAAAATTAATTAAAAAAAAAAACAGATGGAATTTTTGTTGTTGTTGTTACTAGGGATTAAACCCAAGGGTGTTGTATCACTGAGCTACATTCCCAATCCTTTATTTTTATATTTTTTAAATTTCATTTTAAGACAAAGTCTCATTTAAATTGCTGAGACTGGCCTCAAACTTGTGATCCTCCTGCCTCAGATTCCCAAGTAACTGAGATTATAGGCATGCGCCACTGTGCTAGCTGAGCAAAAAAAAAAAAAAAAAAAAATTTTTTTTTTAAAGCAGCTGAACAAGGCTTTATTGCGATTTACTCCCAGGTGAGACCCTCCAGTTGACCAGAGCTGATCCAGGAGAATCACCTGAGCAAAAAAATTTTTTAAATTTGTTCAGCCAGAGAAGTGCATGCAAAGTTTTGGCTAAGGTGGGTGTGGTTGCTAAAGTTTTTAGTTCCATTTTTAAAAGCTAAGCTTGGCATACCTACTGGCCCAGTTACTTGGGAGGTTAAGGTGGGAAGATTGCTTGGGCCTAGCTTGGGCAACATAGAAAGACCTTGTCCCTTAAGGACAATGGGGAAGGAGGAGAGAGGGAAGGAGAAGAATCCAAACACTCTGCACCAGGAAAATAAGAAAGTTGCCTTGAAGGCATTACAGGAATTATCAGTAACTCACCCATCCTAGACTCAAGAGTGTAGAGTAGAAACTTATTTAAAAGACTTGCTTGAGAAGAGACCCTCCCCCAGGCACATTTTTTTTTCATAGGGCTACATAAGGAATTGTTTCTTGGATTAATTTCCCCTTGTTCAATTATCCAAGCACACAGAGCAGCTGTGGTCCAAACAGACCCAGTTCCTGGAGGCAGACCTTAGTGTTACCCAGGAGATGCTGGTTTTTATTTTGTTTTGTTTTGGTACGAGGGATTGAACCCAGAGATGCTTAAACACTGAGCCATATCCCAGCCCTTTTTATATTTTATTTAGAAACTAGGTCTCACTAAGTTGCTTAGGGCCTCACTAATTTGCTGAGGCTGGCTCCTGACTTAGCTTCCTGAGTTGCTGGGCTTACAGCCTGCACCACCATGCTTGGCATGATGCTGGATTTTAGGTGAGGAGAATGCAAGGGTTGGGTTATGGTTTCCACTGAGAATTCAAAGGAAAGTGTGGGAAGCCAGGCAGAGCATAGCAGGGTCAGAGATCTTGCAAGTAGCTCCTGAAAGGGAAATAAATGAAGTCGTGAGAATGAGACTGAAGTTGCACTGGAGATCCCAGGAAATTAGAGATGTCAGGAATGTGGAGCATCTACCAAGGAAAGCTTCAGACACAGAGCACAGTCAACCAAACAGTTGAGTCCATGTGGGCTGCAGCCAGCAAGACTATAGGGGACAGGGCTGCTCAAGCTTTCTGGATCTTATATTGCACCTTTGTGTGCCCTGTGTGCTGGTCACGGAGCTATAGGATTTTATGTTTGTCCTATTAGATTTGTCCTGCTTTAGTTCCATTCCTCCTTTTTTTTTTTTTTAACCCCATTCTTTCTTTTTGGGAATGGGAATGTTTACCCTATGCTTGTCTTATCACTGTATGTTGTAAGTATGTAACTTTTTATTTTATTTTATGGGGGTTCACAGCTAAGAATATGTTTTGAGTCTCAGAGAAGATTAAGACTTTTCAGCAGTGTTGGAATTGTTAAAACTTTACTGACTGTTGGAGATGGACTGAATGCATTTTGAATCATGAAATGGACATTAGCCTTTGGGACCTTTAGGAGGTAGGGCCTAGGTAGAGGAAAGAGGTCACTGGGATCATGCCCATGAAGAATATATTGGGACGCCATTCCTTTCCTCTGTTTCTCCTTGCTTCCCAGCTACCAAAAGCAACTTTGCTTTACTACATGCTTCCTATCACGATGTTTGAAAGTTTTACCATGTACCCAAAGTGACAGGTCCTAATGACCATGGACTGAAACCTCTGAAACCATGAAGCAAAGTAAGTATTTTCTCCTTTTAAGCTGATTTTCTCAGATATTTTTTCACAGATATGGAAAGCTAATACAGTTTCTTAATCCCTCTTACCTCTATGATAGCATAAAAGAACTTACCACTAGGCTGCATAATCAATGAACTAAAGACTGCTTAAGGAGTTATGAGGTTTGGGATTTATCCCTGGATCCACCAATATCTTGCTCTGACTTCTGACAAGCCAATTTCTCCGTATGTTATTTTCTCCATCTGCAAAGTTGATGAGGGGAGAAGAAGGAGGATGGTTATTAACCTGACTGAGACCTTTACGTATTAACAAACTGGGTGAGGGTATAAGAAAAGTAGTACATTTAATACATATTTTTCTCTATTAAAATATCTCAAGGTTAGAAGTTACTTTATAGCAAGTATCACTGATACAACTTAAGACTCTACATTCACAAAAATAAATACAGATATTTGCTACATTTGGTACCATGCAAATACTGAGTATAAACATTATTTCCAACTAACCAAGTTATGCCATAAAATAAAAAAATACTAAAAACGCCATTCATATGTTGAAGCCCTAATCCACAATTTGACTGTATTTGGAGTCAGGGCTTCTAAGGAGATAATTAAGGTTCAATGAATTCAGAAGGGTTGGACCCAAATCTAACAGGGTAAAACAAACAAACAAAAATCCACCACAAGAAAAACACCACAATGAGGACACAGAGAAGGTTCCACCTGCACGCCAAGGAGAGGGGGCTCAACAGAAACCAATCTTGCTGGCATATTAATCTTGGATTTCCAGCCTCTAAAACTTTTAGACTATAAATTTGTGTTACTTAGGCCACTCATTCTTTGGTATATTGTTATGGTGACCAAAGCACATGGTTAAAGGCCAGATGAGACTGCAGCAATTCTTTGAGAGTGCCTCAGAATTTTCTAAAGAACTTTCACTATTTCCTGTACCAGTCTGAGGCAGTAAAGCAAGAACAACATCCACAAAAATATTAATTTTTTTAAAAAAGGAAGACACTGAATCCAAAGTTAAAATTTTAATCTGATTTGAACAACTATATTTTCCTTTACAGACTGCTTTTCCTTTAGGACTTTATGCAAATAACTACACTGAAATTCAGCTTGCTTTGCAACAAAAATTGGGATGATAACCCCAATGCTACCTGCTTTACAGGGTGAAAATTCCAAATGAGAAAATGGCTTTACTTTGTTTGAGCATTATAGTTTTATATATATATAGTTGGGTTCATTTTGACAAAATCATACATGCATGGAATTTGATTTCAGTCCCAATTCCTCCACCTTTTCTTTTCCCTCCTTTCTCCCCCTAATATCTTTCATCTACTCTAATGATCCTCTTTTCACTCACTTATTTATTTTTGATTTGTTCTTTGTACTTACACATAAAGGTGAAATTCCTTATGGGATATTTATATGTGCACATAATTCTGTTAAATTCATTCTGCATTTCCTCCCCTTTCTTGTCCCTCTTCCCTCTCTTTCAATACCATCTTCTACTCTACTGATCTTCCCTATATCTTTATGATATCTGATCCTCTCCTCCTTCTTTCCCTTATTTTGCTCTAACTTCCACATATGAGAGAAAATATTTGACCCTTGATTTTCTGAGACTGGCTTATTTCATTTAGCATGATATTCTCCATTTCCATCCATTTACCAGAAAATGCCATAATTTCATTCTTCTTTATAGTTGAGTAAAACTCCATTGTATATATACTCTACATTGACAAAATGGCTTTAAAGGTATATAATGTAGATAACAAGTATTATTAGGGGAAAATGAGGTTTATTACCTTTCCCACAAGGAAAACTCAGATCCTGAATAGTACAATATATTTAACAAAAGGGACTGTCAAACTCCTGTTACGAGTTAACCCCTGAGAACTCAACTATTCACAATCTGAGAAACTACTCTACATAATATCTGTTTGAACTACTTCTATTTTGCCTATTCTTCCTTTGACTTCCTTTTACTATTGATTGGGACCTTCACAAATTATGGTAATCCAGTCTTCCTACAGGAAGTGAAAGTGTATTTACTTTAAAAAACCAGAAATGATACTGAGAAGTTACATCAAAAAGAGTTATCTGAATCCTCAAAATAAGATATTCAGAGCCCTCAAATATTAAGAGAGTAGAATCTATATGACCTCAGAAAATATATCCTCTTTGGTTTTCCAGGAAAGAACACAAGTGGATAACTAATATCTTAAAGCAGTGCTGTGCCACAATGACAAAAATGTTCTATATCTGTGTTATCTAATGGGCTATTCAGCACTAGAAATGTGGCTGATGGATTGTCCTAGAGTTTTACTTTTTATTGCATTTTTATTAAATTTAAATTTAAATAAACACATATGGCTAGTGGCAACTATATTGAACAATATAGATCTAGAGAATGTAAAGTTCTGGTATTTCTAGAAATTCTTGAAAGATAATATGTGATAGAAAAATTAACAATACTATAGAAGCATTCTTTCAAAATGTGACAAAATAATCACAACTGGCCATCCCTTAAATCAAGGAAAAGTAGAAAGAATTATTTGTGTATTATATTAAGAAAAATGTAGTTATAAATTTATTACTTGTATACTGCTATGGTTGGATGTGAGGTGTCCCCCAAAAGCTCCTATACTAATGCATGAATATTCAGAGGCAAAATGATTAGATTATGAGAGCTGTAATTATATCAGCTCATCCTAGTTTGAATAGATTAATTGAGTAATAACTGTAGGCAGGTGGGGTGTGACTACAGAAGGTGAGTCACTGGTGGTGTGAGAAGTGTTCATATTCCTTGTGGCCTCCTCCTCTGCTCTCTGGCTGCCATCAGCAGAGCAGTTTCCCTCAGCCACATTCCTCTCTGCCATGATGTCCTGCTTGCCTTGGGCCCAGAGCAAAGGAGTGAGTTGACTATAGACTAAATCTCTGAAACTATGAGCCAAAATAAACTTTCCCTCTTCTAAATTGTCCTTGTCAGGTATTTTTGTCATAGCAATGAAAAGTTGATCAACATATATTAATAATTATCATTAATATCATATAGCTATAATTTTTAAGTGTTTATCATGTGCCAGAGGTTAGGCTAAGTATTTCAAAGATAGCATCTTACTAAATTTTCACCATGTAGCATGGTATTATTATTTTCTCTTTTTACTAATGAGGAGATGATACCTAGAAAGGTTGAGTAATTTTCTAAATGGTTACAATAAGTAAAGAAATTAGGATTTGGGCTGGGGTTATAGCTCGGTGGTAGAGCAGTTGCCTAGCACATGTGAGGCACTGGGTTTGATCCTCAGCACTATAGAAAACTAAATAAATAAAATAAAGGTACTGTGTCCACCTACAACTAAAAAGAAATATATTTTAAAAAAAGAAATAAGGATATGAACCTAAACTATTCTTTCACCTATTCTGTCTCCCATTCCTGTGCCTCCTCCTGACCCCACACTAAAAACAAAACAAACAACAACCAAAAAACCCTACTCACACAAAGAAACCCTACAAATGCTTTCTGCTTAAAACAGCCCAGTTTGGGAGAGAATACATGTGAATGTGGATAATCTACTCATTTTATTACAGTAAAAAGTGTAAGAAGTGTTAATGCTTATTAGCTTGATCTGGACATTGAATAAGATTAGGCAATAGTGGAATTTAAAGAGGTAAAGCTAGGTTAAATGTAGGTACCATGTGTTAAATAGTTTAGAGCTTAGAAATTTAAACAAAAAACAAATAATTCAAGTTTGCATGCACATACAAATGGGGTGGAGGAAAAAAAGCACAGAAAATAATAGAAAAGGATGGATGTTTCCCCTAGAAATTAAACTGAATAACAGAAATAAAAGAGATTCATCAAACAACCTCTGAAGACTCACTAAGAAAGAACTCTTTCAGTGATAAACCACAATTCTATGTCAATATGTACAGAGCTCAAAATGGAAGAGCTGCAAATAGAACACGTGCTCACTGTGGTCATGGAGGAAAAGCTACAGGGAGGCAGGGGACAGGGGACTACTATAGAATGCAGCACTGATCAGCTTCTTTCTCTCATTAGGAAGTATTCCTAGTGCTCCCCAGCTGATTCTCTGCCTCCAAATCTCCTTCATTTACTTTTACTTCATTTGGAGATAAGTGTGATGAGATGTAATATTCCTCTGGGATGATCTGCTAGGAAGTGGGTGGGTGAGTGGGGATAACTAGGCAATCCCTTTTTCAAAGACAGCAATAAATTCTGTCTTTTCCATGTAGCAGATGTGAACAAAGAAGATGAAACAGAGCTCCCCTTGGCATTTTCCCTCCCCAATTTGCTCTGCAGTAATTATACATCTCTATGTATGCATACAGAGAGAAGAATCCCATAGAATATCAATATTGCCTTTAACAAGCAAGGCAGCTAGCAATGAATGACTAATGAAAATACAGAGGCCAAAATTCCCTTTGTTCTACAGACCGTCCTAAGTAGACTTTAACCATGTAAAATGTTTACTCTTTCCAGAGATTTACATTGGTGTGATCCAGAGCACAAAAGTTGATGCTTCTTAGAATGCTCTGGCTTAAACAGAGAAGTCACTTAGTGTTCCAGTGGTGCCATATTATACTTTCAGATAGGCATACATAGATATGATATCATGCAATATGTAAGGTTACATCATCATCATCTTTCTAGTTAGTATATGGGGTGGGTATTTTTAGGCTGGCCTGAACTCAGTCTTCCTGCGCCAGCCTCCCAAGTAGCTGTATTACAAGTACATGCTACTATGCCACCAGATAGTTAGTATTTATAATAAAAGAGATGACAGTCCTGAATGTTGTATTGTCTGCCAGTCAGAATACATCAGAGGTAGAATTTTTAGTACAAACCTAGGTCCTATACTCTGAATGAATAGTTGTACAGTGTTGTTTGTGATAATGAAAACAGAACTCTGATTCAGAATTTCACTTCAAAGGTGAAATCCACTTTATAATTGATTTAATGTATGCAACCCTGTCAAAAACTGAGAAGTATTTGTGCATGCTTGTGTGTGTGTGTGTGTGTGTGTGTGTGTGTGTGTAACACCAATATTCTCTCTGAAGATTTATAGAAATGTGATATGAGGGCAGAAAAAATAGCAACAGCAACAGTACCAGTGGCAGCTCACAATGTTCCAGTCTGTTTTCTGCTTCTTCATCTATAACTTACCAGTACTATGGTAGGCACTTTACATTCCTTATCTCTTTGGTCCCTTTTAAATTCTATCATGTTGTGAGTCTATGGGGCACTAGCAGCAGGGCCCAGCTCAATTATTTCCTCCATATCTACCACACAAAACTTGTCAGATAGTCTTTTTTGAAATAATGAACAATGTGTGCCTGCTTTATTTACAGTTCTGAAAAGTAAGTATAAATGGAGTTTTAAATAGAAAATAAAGTATGTTTTGAGGATACCAAGATGGTCAATAAGATAAAAAGGAATCTATAAAAATAATTCAATATTTACTGGAAAGTAATCAGTTCTATTATACCACTTTGTCCTCTACTTAAGGTAACCAGGTCAATATCACACTGAGTCCTTTCTTTCATACTTGGTAATCAGTCTGCTGGTATAAACTGTATCCTCCTAAAAAAGGTTTGGAAATAATACTAAAAATTTGATTAAATTTTGATTATAGTTAAGGTAGTTAGTATAATGCATCCTTCTCCCAGTTTCTAATCCAACCAACTTTAGCCAATGCTTGAATTTTCTAACATCCCTAAAAAGGTTTTATGCTTATACTTCCTGTAATGAAGATTTCATACCTCCCCAGAAAATTCCTTCCATTTCTGGCAGTGGATCTTGGCCTTAAGGTAGTGGTTCTCAATTTTTTTGTCTTTCAATGACCCTTAATACATAAAATAACCCAGCACACTTCTATTAATAATAGTAACTTCACACAATATCAGACTTTTAACAGGATGAGATGGTGATGGAAGGCAACTTTCCCTTTTCACTTAGTGTACTTCAAATGGCAAAATTTTCAGAGTGCATATGTATTACTTTAACATACATACAATATGCATACATTTTTAATAGTAGCCCAAGGGGGTGAATGTTTATCACAACAGTCATGTGAAGTTGGACAGAAATCAGTCCCCATAAGAGGGCAAAACAGAATAAAAGGGAATGGTGTGTATTATGATTCAACATCTTTACTAACCCTAATTTACATGGGATGCAGATGTGTATGTTTTAGGGGTTGTGGTCACTGACTGCCCTCTATCTCCTTTAAAGTCATAGCTTGTCTCTGAGTTGGTTATGCCACTCTTCAGGTATTTAAAGACAGCTTTTAAGTATGAAAGAAAAGTTAACTGCTTTCTGGTCTTGTCAAGACTACATTCAATGACTGACTATAACATATCTCAATGTATAATGTATCTGTTTTCTTTTCCTCCCATTCTGCCTAATACATAGTATGCTCTTCGAATTAGACATCCTGCCTCCCTAATATTATTCTTCTATGGTCTATTTTCACTTTTTCATGTTTGGAAGCACACTTCCTAATTTCTTGGACTAAGTACTGTACTCGAAGCTTATGGGTATTTTTTACCAAATCTATCTAGATATTTCCTCTTTTATTATGAAGACTCTCAGCTAGACTGCCTAGGTTCAGATTTGGTTCTATCACTTACTAGTATAAAATCTTGGCTAATTAACTTAATTCCTTATGCCTTAGTTTCCTTAACAGCAAAATAAAGACAATAGTAATTATTTCATATAATTTTTGACTAGTTTTAACTGCATTATAAGCACTCATGCCTTATTAATTCATGTTCCTTTTCTTTTCATACCTCTGTTCAAAACCTTATAGCAATGTTGGAACATTTTTTTTTCTGTAAAGTGCTGGGGAGTAAATATTTTCAGTTGTATGAGTTACATGGTCTCTATTGCAACTACTATCACATGAAAGCAGTCATACATAAATAATTCATTAACAAATGAATATGGTTCTGTTCTAATATTTTTAGTTAAGAGTTAATTAACAAAAACAGGTAGCAGGTAGGAGTTGATCTCTGGATGACAGTTTGCCAACCCCTGACCTACAGGAATCTATCCCTGAATAATGTATCTGGCTCTAATCATTCCACTGCTATACCTCAGGTATACACTATATTGTTTTACACATATTTATAAACTTCTAGGTATTTTATGTGGTTAGTCTGCCACTTAGAATAGTGTACAGATCTAAAGAGCTGTAACTGTTATTTTATTCATTAAGCAAATGTATTTAAGACTAATAGTAACATGTGGTGTTAAGAATACAAAGACAAGTCTCAGCTTATGCTCACAAACAATCAGAAGGAGAGGCAGCAATTCAAATACACAATCATAATGTGATATTTACTATTCTTATAGTAAAAATTTGCTGAACACAATGCTCCGGTTAGTAGGATAAAAAGACCAACTTTACCTAGGAAGTTGGGAAAAGCCTCACAAAAGAGATGAAGTTAAGTTACAATTGTGGAAAGAAAGATGACTGGCATTTTACCAAGAGAATATAGTACGAAGGTACTAAGGCATGGAAATGGACAGTATGTTTGGACAACAACTAGCCATGTATTATAGAGAGAAAAGGATATGGGAAGCTACAGAGATGAATGACAAGAATTGAATAAGATGAAGCTATAAAAGAAGGTAGGGGGCAACTCTTGAAGAACTTTGCCATTCTAAGACAATGTTATATTATATATGGAAGACTCTAGTATCATCCCTAAGATTGCATGTTAAGCATTCAATGTTAAAATCTGGTTCACTAATGATATTTTACACCCATAAAAGCATTTTTTCATAGATTTATACCTACTTTTTTTTCTAATTTCATACAGCTTGCTTACTTACATACATACTTAAATTACATATATACTAAAATTCTAATACTGATTAAGAACTTGTGATGTATGAGAATAGTAAGATTTAGAGACAAAAACAATCTGGGATTAAGCCTTGCACAGTTAAGATTTATAAGATTTGAAGACGTCTTTTAACTCATCATTGTTTCCATAAAATAGGATTACCAATAGTACCTATTTTAGATTATCGTGAAGACTATATGAGAAAACTGTATGGAGAATAATTCACAAGCTATAAAGAACTATATAAATGAAACACTGGATTTGTTAAAACTATAAGATAAATTCGTAAGAAAGGATGAATTTTTAAAAAATCATTCTGGGTGTTTTGTGTGTGTGTGTGTGTGTGTGTGTGTGTGAGAGAGAGAGAGAGAGAGAGAGAGAGAGAGAGATGTACATTCATACACAGTCTAACAGAGGATAACTCTATTTCTGTCATGTGCACATACAGGCTCTAACCTTTCCAAGGATCTGTTTTTTGTATAATATGATCAGCTATACCAAATAGAAAATCATTCTTCCTTAGCATGATGAAGAAATCTAGAAGATAGAAAAATAGAAATGTGACCTACTGTAGCTCAAAGGAGACATGCAGTGAAATTAAGTTTTTATCAAAGGAAGTCATCAGACCAGATACCCAGAATGAGCTTCCCAAAGGCAACAATTTGGTTAGCTTTCCAGTTTCCAGGATTCTTCCCTCAGCTTAGTGGGTTCCAAACCCTGATTCTGTTAAAAACTGAATAGCCCTTTGAGGACAGATCTGTAGGTAATTAAACAATGATGAGTAAACTAAAATGATAATTTATTAACTTTTGTGAAAAACGTAACTTTCACAAGACCTAAAATATTCAATGGAGCATGAACAAGGCCATTTTACTTCAAAGGTACATCTACACAAAAATCCAAATGAGAACCTGAAAAGTTCTTGGCCAGAATGGAGCCAGAGTAAGGAGGTTTATTTGTCTAACTCAGAGGTTGTCAAACCTTTCGAAAAAATTTTCGGAAAAATTTTTTCAGCTTGATGATCTCTGTTGCAATTCTTGAACTCTTCTGCTGTGGCATGAAAGTAGAAACAGAGAGTACAGAAATGAATCAGCCTGGTTGTTTTCCAATAAAACTTTAATTTTAAACAAGAAAATGCCCTTACAAATATTGGTGCAAAAATACTCAGCAAAATAAATTCAGCAGCATAGTAACAGGATTATTAATATGCAAGTATCAAGTAGGATTCCAGAATGCAAAGATGGTTTAACCAATGTTGTATACCACATAAATATAAGAAAGTAAAAAAAAACAATAATTTCATAATAATCTTCTTTTAAATTTTTTTTTAGTTGTTGTTGGACACAATGGCTTTATTTATTTTTATACGGTGCTGAGGGATTGAACCCAGTGCCTTTCACGTGCTAGGCAAGTGCTCTACCACTAAGCCACAACCTCACTCCACATGATAATCTTAATTGATGCATATTAAGCATTTGACAAAATGTAACCTCCCTTCTTAACAGAAACACTCAATAAACTAAGAACTTCTCAAAATAATAGAGGCCATAGATGAAAATATCCACTCTGAACAGTATACTCAAGAGTGAGACAGAAAGACTTTTCCCTAACAATAGCAACAAGAAAAGAATGTTCACTTTAACCACTTTAATTAAGCATAGTACAATCATTTCTCAATATCCATGGGGAATTGGTTTTAGGATTACCAATAGTAAATGAAATGGATATCAAAATCAATGCATACTCAAGTTCCTTATATAAAATAATATGTAATTAGCATATGATCTATGTACATCCTCCCATACACTTTAATTCATCTTTTGATTGCTTATATACCTAATAAAATATAAATGTTATGTAAATAGTTGTTATTTGGTATTGTTCAGGGAATAAAAACAAGAAAAAAAGTTGGCATAAGTTGTGATTTTTAAAAAATGTATATTCAATCTATGACTGGTTGAATGGGCAAATGTGGAGCCAGAGAAATTAGGCAAGCAAAAGAAAAAAAGGGAACCATATTTGAAAGAAAAAAGTAAAATGATCTCCATTTGCAGAGGATACAATCTCACATGTAGAAAACTCTAGTGACTCCACAAAAACATTGTTAGAACTAATAAATGAATTCAGTAAAGTTGTAGGACACAAATTCATTACACAAAAATCATTTGCATTTCTGTACATTAGTGATGGACAATCTGAAAAGGAAAGCAAGAAAATAATTCCATTTAAAATATTAAAAACCATAATCAAATATATAGAAATAAATTTAACCAAGGAGGTAAAAGAGTTGTACATTGAAGAGTACTAAGCATTGTTAAAAGAAATTAAAAACTAGAAAGACAACCTATGTTCATAAATTAGAAGACTAATAATGTTAAGATTATAAAACTGCTGGTGTGGTGGTACACACCTGCAATCCCAGTGACTTGGTATTTTGAGGCAAGAGGCTCTCAAGCTTGAGGCCAACGTCAGCAATTTAGCAAGACCCAGTCTCAAAATTAAAAGTAAGAATTAAAAAAGGACCAGGGATTATAGTTCAGTGGCCAAAGGCCCTGAGTTAAATTTCTAGTACTGGGGCAGTGGGGGAGAGATTACAATACTACCCCAGAAATCTACAAAGTCAATGTAATCTCTATTAAAATCCCAGTGACCTTTTTTTTTTTTTTTTAACAGATAGGAAAAGCAATTCTAAAACTCAAACAGAATCTTGAAAACTAACAACAAGATAGTTTCTGATTCTAAAACATACTACAAAGCTACAGTCATCAAAATAGTATAGTACTGGCATAAGAACAGAGATAGATAGATAGATAGATAGATAGATAGATAGATAGATAGATGGAATAGAATAGGGAGGCCAGAAATAAATCCTCATGTACAGTCATTGATTGTTATCAAAGGTACCAAAACCATTTAATGGGAAAAGTACACTTTTCAACAAATGGTGCAGGAAAAACTAGATATGCATATGCAAAAGAATGAAATTGAACTCTTATTTTATGCCATACCAAAAAAAACCTCAAAAAATCCCTCAAAATTCATTAAATATCTTAAATATAAGCTAAAACTATAACTATTAGAACAAAACCAGGAAAATCCTTTGTCAATGTTTGTCAGAATACTAATTTAATTAGACACAAAAGAAAAAAATATTATATGGTGTTTGTCAGTATACTAAAAGTACAGCAAACAACAAAAGAGAAAACAGATAAGCTGTAGTTCATCAAAATGAAAAAAATCTGTGTATCAAAGAAAACTATGAGGAGAATAAAAAGACAATTCAAAGAATGGGAGAAAATATTTGCAAATTATATATCAAATAAAGGATTAATATCCAGAATACAAAAAGAACTCCTGTAGATTAATGACAACCAGAAAGAAACTCCGCATAGCTCAACTCAAAAATGGGCAAGGAACCTGAACAGACATTTCTCCAAAGAAGATACACAGATGACTATGTGGAAAGATGCTTAACATCACTAATCATTAGAGAAATAGAAATCAAAATCACACAAATTACCACTGCACACTTATCAGGATCACTGTTATGAAAAATAGATATATGACAAGTGTTAACGAGGACGTGGAAAAACTGGCATCCTCAAGCACTGCTTCTTGCAATGTAAAATGGTACAGCCACCATGGAAAATAATTTGGTAGTTTTTTAAAAGTTTCAACATAGAATTACATGATCTAGCGATTCAACTCTTAGGTGCATACTCAAAGGAATTAAAATCAGGAGTTCAGCTATTCATATACCTCTGTTACCAGCTGCATGATTCACAATAGTCAAAGAGTAAAAAAAGAAAATGGGATGAAGAAAGTGAAGCCTATACATACAATGAAATATTATTTAGCTGTAAAAAGGGATGAAATTCTGATATATGCAACAACATGGATGGATACTGAAAATATTACCCAAAATGAAAACAATTAGACACAAAGGGAAAAATATTGTATGATTCCACTTATACTGGGTACCCAGAATAGGCAAATTCACAGAGACAGAAAGTAGAATAAAAATTATGGACCTGATTGGGGGGTTGGGTGGAGGGTGAGTCCTCTTCAATTTCTTTCATCAATATTTTATAGTTTTCATTGTAGAGAGAAATCTCATCTCCTTAATTAGCTTTTTGAGGTTTTTTTAATCACTGAAATTTACTTTGAGAAAATGAGATGCCTTCCTCAACTTCCTCAGCGATTGACAATAAATTTAATTAAAATCTACTTTAATTCCGCCTCACTTTTAAGTCCCTTGGGTTCACTGGACTAGGATTTGTGATATACTATTTCAGAGAACAATTTTATATGGTAGTAACAGTTCAGAGAACTCCAAAATTTTTTTTCATCAAAATCAATAGGTATCTAGCCTGCACAATAACCTTTAAATAGACCAGTGACTCAACCTTTTTTTCCATTCTGATATACCGTAGAGAACAGAAAACACTCCTAATAGTAAAAGCAGGGTCATACAACCATATGGCACTGATTTTAAGCAAGGTGGGTAAAAGGCAAACATAATTTGATGGGGAGGGAGGTTCCACTGATTGGAGTTATTTCAGAATCTCCAGGGATATTTGTGTAATTAGAAAATGCACCCCCCCCCCAGTTCATATTCTTTCCCCATTACTCCTTGTCCTGACCCAGGGTCAAGAGCAGCACCATTTAAAAGAAATATAATTCAAACCTCTTATGTAATTTTAAGTTTTCTAGTAGTTACATTTTTAAAGCTAAAAAAAGGGAAAAGGTGAAAAATTTTTAATGCATTTTATTTAACCCAATGTATCAAAATATCATCTGAGCAAGTAATCATTTAAAAATTCTTTTTATAGTAAGTCTTCAAAATCTTACATTTATGTATAGTTTACCTCAATTTATTTATTTTTTAAATATGTTTTTAATTGTAGGTGGACACAATGCCTTTATTTTGTGTATTTTTATGTGGTGCCTGGGATTGAACCCAGTGTCTCATGCATGATAGGCAAGTGCTCTACCACTGACCCACAACCCCAGCCCTAGTTTACCTCAATTTAGACGCTAAAGTTTTCATTAGAAATATTTGATCTGTATTTTGATTTCCCACATTTATAATTGGAAGAAAAGATTCACATACTTAAGTTGTTCCAAACATACTAAAAATTTCCCAAAAACTTAACTGAAGATCAGTTTTTAATTTTAAATTTAAATAAAATTAAAATATGGTACTTTCAGTCATATAACCATATGGCTAGAGGACAACTAAGGAAATAAATGATAAAACTAAACATCTCTTTAAGTCCTTACTATGTGCCAAGGACTGCTCTAAGCACCTTACATGTTTTTAAGTTTTTTAGTTCTCACAGCTATTCCATAAAGCAAGTACTATTATTATTTTCATTTTAATGAGATTTTGATTGCTTCTCCATGGGTAAAAATCTAATGGCAAGGATGTTTTCTTACAGACATACTTGTTAATAGTGATAGCATTTGCTTAGCATTGTGAAGCACTTACCACATAACAGGCACTGTTCAAAGTGTCTGACCTCAATTCTCCTCACAATACCCCATAAGATGGGTGCTATTATCAATGCACCTGTTTTAAATATAAGGTCAGACAGGTCAGACAGCTCTGGATTCAAATCCAGAGAGCTGGCTTTTGAGCCAGTGTTCCTCACTACTGGACATGCTACCTACCCCCTTGTTCAGTCCCATGGTTTCCACATGGGCCAATGCACCTATCAGATTGTATCTGATATTGGTTCAGAAAAGAAGGTTAGTCCTGGTTTGATGGTCTGTGAATTTCTTTTTTAAAAAACAGTTTTAGTTGTAGATGGACACAATACCTTTATTTATTTGTTTTTATGTGGTGATGAGAATCAAATCTCACACGTGGTAGGCAAGATCTCCACCACTGAGCCATGACCCCACCTATGGCCTGTGAATTAAAGGAAATAGGAAGGAGGCTGAGGAAGCCAGATCTGGGTCCCACCCCTGCACTATCCATTTCACCCCCTGTGACACAACTGGATTTGCCACAGATATACAGAAGCCCTGTCCCCAGGTAGTTTTGCACCTTGGAAACATTATTATCCAAAGTGCATGTATAAAGTCATGAACTGGTGTGAATATACTTTGTATAAAACCAGAGATATGAAAAATTATGCTCTAATGTGTAATAAGAATTGTAATACATTCTTCTGTCATATATAAATTAAAAATTTTTAAATGATACAATATTTCTGAATTTTAAAAGGCAAAGATTTATATAATCTGAAGAGAGATCAGAGTATACATATGAATTTTTAAAGTATTTTACTTGGAAGCCTTGTAATTAGAATCCGTAAGTTGATTTCTGAGAGAAAGGCAGTTAAGGAAAATCTCAAAATTAAACAAAAATGAGCTAGGTGCTTTATATCTGTAAGTTTCTCTGAAATTTGACAGAATCATTACATAAAGATACTGAGAGGGTGAAAAGGATTGAGCAATACAATCATGAACATAATTTAGCTTTCCAAAGACTGTTCTGGATACGGTCTTCACAACTTATTAAAGAAATACATGTAACACAAAGGCAAATTCTATCTTATTAGCCACTTATAAGACATGGCATTGAGATGACAAAAGAAGACTTTCAAAATATAAGTACATAGCTACTTAGCAGCACTGGAACATAGAGAATTGCAAAAGAACCGGAAATTTGAAGCATTTTGGTATACATAATTTAAACAGCTTTTTGGAGAAAAATCAAAGCTGAGAGCCTCTAACCAACCACAGGAAAAAGACTGTACTTATTGCTTGGGCACACCAAATAGTCCAGTTTTCTGGAGTCCCTGAGATTTTATGACCAATGCTAGCACCCCAGACTATTCAACTAAAACTTCTAGCTGCAGTACTGGTCAGAACTGATTAGGCCACTAGGCCCAATATGTGAAGTATTATTTTTATTAATTTTTAAAAGTAATTTTTAAGGACAAAAACACAATGACTTCTATAAAGAACCTACTCTAATGTGACATTAAAAAAAGATTTAAAATATTCTCCAGAAAATGCAATGGGGGCTTAGGACTCACTACCCTGAAATATTTTAAGCTGAAAGAGTCTGAGAAAAACAGCAGAAGCAGAAAAGCCTCTCTCACTTTCCTCTACTCTTCTCCTCTTAAGAAGGTCCTAAAACCTAGAAAGGATTTTCTGCACTACCCACAAAGCAGGGTCAAAGGACCCTTATGTGAGAGGTTTCCTCCCTATATCTAGAGGAAAGGAGCCAAAGACACAGAGATGCCTGAAAAAAAATTGACCAAGAGGCCTTGCTGGGTCCTCCTCTCCGCCCTGCCCTGGTTTATTAGATCATACTCCCTTTGCCTAATTTTTTTTTTCTTTGCAACTATTGTGGAGAGAAGGCTGTATCCTGCTTTGAGTTACTCTATGTTGTATAGGACAGCAGTCCCTATCTCTGAGTTACTCCATTTTATAAAATAGCATTTTGCTCTGAGCTACTGCATCCTGACTACAAGTGCTAAAGGCAGAATGACTTGGTAACTTGTCTGGGCAAATAGATAACCACCATATGTCAGACATACAGAACTTAGTGAAAAAAATAACTCCCAGCTATAAAGCACATCTTAAGACACACTAGACTATTGAATGATTCAACTCTCTAATTTGAAACACATAAAAGGAGAGGCACATAAGACAGTGGTACTGTGGCACACACCAATCCATTCTCTATAAGACCATGTATTGAATGCATCACCAGGTCAGCAGGTTACAACTCTGACTCTTGTCCCTGGGGCTTCAGCTCAGTTGGATCTCTCTGAGACAAAGCCCACTTCAAAACTTCCTGTTTGCTGGATCTTGCCCTAGAATTAATTCCACGCTCTACACTAGTTCTTTGGATAGTTTGTAATCTTATGTGACCACCTGCAGTGACTCTGGCATTTCTATCTGCTCTCTGCCTTTGCTCTTAGTGCAGTCTCTTAAAACCCTCTTGCTGGGTAGTTTTGATTTGCATTTCTCTAATACTGAGATGTTGAACATTTTTTCATATATTTGTGGATCGACTGTATATCTTCTTCTGAGAAATGTCTGTTCAGCTCCTTAGCCCATTTATTGATTGGGTTGTTGGGTTTTTTTTTTTTTTTTTTTTTTTGGTGTTGTTTTTTGAGTTCTTTATAGATTAATGCTCTATCTGATGTCTGTGTGGCAAAAATTTCCTCCCAATATGTAGGCTGTCTGTTTACCTCATTGTTTCTTTTGATGAGAAGAAGCTTTTTAGTTTGAGTCCATCCCATTTATTAATTCTTGATTTCATTTCTTGTGCTTTAGGAGTCCTGTTAAGGAAGTAGAGGCCTAAAAAGAGTTAGGCCTACGTTTTCCTCTATTAGGCACAGAGTTTCTGGACTAATTCCTATGTCCTTGATTCACTTTGAGTTGAGTTTTGTGCATGGTGAGAGATAGGGGTTTATTTTCATTTTGTTGCATATGGATTTCTAGTTCTCCCAGCACCATTTGTTGAAGAGGTTATCTTTTCTCCAGTGTATGTTTTTGGCACCTTTGTCTAATATAAGATAACTGTATTTATATGAGTTTGTCTCTGTGTCTTCTGTTCTGTACCATTGGTCTACATGTCTATTTTGGTGCCAATACCATGCCGTTTCAGTTACTATAGCTTTGTAGGATAGTTGGAGAAAATCACGCTAAGCGAAGTAAGCCAGTCCCCCAGAACCAAAGGCCAAATGTTCTCTCTGATTAGTGGATGCTGATCCATAATGGGGAGGGGGGAGGCATGGGGAAAAAGGAGGAACTGTGATTGGGCACAAGAGAGGGAGGTTTAGGGATGCATGAGGTAGGGAAGATGGTAGAATTGTTGTAGAAACAGACGAGGCAAGGCACCAAAGATAGCAGGAAACAGTTTTATTTGGCTGCAGCCAGGTTCAGAGGGCACAGCTTTTGCTGTATTCAATCAATTCCCTGAACCCTGAGTTCAGGTAGTTTCAGAATTTTATACCCAGCATGTAAGGGGAGGGGCTCAGAGGTTCACAGTTTGTAGAAGTTCACATATAAGCAGCTTTTTCTTTCACTGTTCTGGGCAAGTTAACCCAACAAGGACAACACCTGAGAAGGGGAGAGCTTCTTCTCCCCTTTCTTTCCTCCCCCTGCCAGCCGTTTCCATGGAGCCCAATTGGTAACTTCTCTTATCTTAGAAATGTAGACATTTCTGTGAAGCCCCAGCTTAAGGCCGGAGGCCTTGTTTACATATTTCTACAAACTACTGTACTGGATAAATGTTTGTGAAAAACTAGTAAGGGGGTGTCCAGCACCTGGAATGTTGATTTCTTCCTGGCCAGTGGCCAAGTAAAATAGGGCAACACAAAAATAGGAAATTTATCTACATTGAACTCTTTTGTTGACAGTCCTAAAATCAGCCATGGTGAAGATTTCTGGAGAAGCCCAGTTAAGATTTTCTGTGGAGAAAGGGGGTGCCACTACAGAATGAGATGGACATCATTACCTTAGGTGCATGTATGACTGCACGTATGGTGTGACGCTACATCGTATACAACCACTGAAATGAAAAGTGTTGCAGTTGTGTACAATGAATCAAAATGCAATCTGTTGTCATGTATAATTAATTAAAATAAATTGATTAATTTTTAAAAACACTCTTTCTGGGCTGGGGCTGTAGCTCAGAGGCAGAGCGCTTACCTAGCATGTGTAAGATACTGGGTTTGATCCTCAGCACCACATAAAAAAATAAATAAAATAAAGGTATGCTGTTCATCTACAAAAAAAAAAGAAAGAAAAAACAACAAAACAAAACCCTCTGGCCACTGTTAACATCTCTTAGCCTTTCTATAACCTATACATATATCATTGTATGAAATGTGATGTGTGACTTAAGTAATTAAAATTGGAATGGATAAGAACTTTCAATTGCCTCAGTCACAGCACTAAGTGAACCATGAGTATTTCAACAAATTAAAGCTGATGAAATTTATGTAGCTTGTCAAGTGATTGTTATTCAATAAATTCTGACAATTATTTAACAAATTCTGACATTATGGAAAACCAAAAAATGTCTGTTCTATGTTAATGACATAGCCCACTCTTTATAACTGTCCACTTCATTATTAAACCTATCATAAAAATATTCAAGTTCAACTGTTTTTTAGGTTTTCATTTTCATATGAAGGGTCCCATAACACATAAACTTATATATAATAAATGGGTTATGTTTTTCTCCTGTTAATATAACCTTTGTTATAGGGGCCTAAGTTGTCAATCCAGGGGGGGTGAGGAAAAGATGTTCCCCCGCCCTATAGTTATGTCAGTTTATTTAAAATAAATGACTTTAAATGATTTCACTGAAGTTTCTATCTCAAAGCTCAACAATGATTAACAGTAAAAGTTTGGGAAGGCTAAGCAAAAAGACTAAAGGAAAGAATAAAGACTTATTGTTTGTTAGCACTTCTAGAAATAATAACCATTTTATCTACACCTAAAAGTTAGATATCATCTCAATTACACACATGTGTGTAAGTACACGTACCCATACACACACTCACACACACACACACACACACACACACACAAATGCACATAGCTCAGGCTCAGAGAGGAACTTAACTGAGCTACTTGGACATCAGTGAATATTATGCCCAATCAAACCTGGGCTTAAAATATGCAGATAAATTAAAAATACGCAAAAAATCTAAATCATTTTTATCATTTATTTTTGGAAGGTACCCAAAAAAGTGACTATCTCAGCTTTACTTGGAGAGGCACAATGAGAATAATGTGAAATAGGGGCTGGGGTTGTGGCTCAAGCGGTATCGCGCTCGCCTGGCATGCGTGCAGCCCGGGTTCGATCCTCAGCACCACATACCAACAAAGATGTTGTGTCCGCCGAAAACTAAAAATAAAATATTAAAAAAAATTCTCTCTCTCTAAAAAAAAAAAGAATAATGTGAAATACACTTAATAAAACATAACAATATATATTATACAGAATATAACTTCCAGTTTCAAAGTTCTTTATAATTTCAAAGTTATGTAACTCATATATTGTCTTATGGTATTAAAGTTATCAGTTCTTTTAGCCTGGTACTTCACTTGGAGTTGTGACTCAGATAGTAATCAGTTTACATTCTTTTTTTTTTATTGGTTGTTCAAAACATTACAAAGCTCATGACATATCATGTTTCATACATTTGACTCAAGTGGGTTATGAACTCCCATTTTTACCCCAAATACAAATTGCAGAATCACATCGGTTACACATTCACATTTTTACATAATGGCATATTAGTGACTGTTGTATTCTGCTACCTTTCCTATCCCCTACTATCCCCCCTCCCCTCCCCTCCCATCTTCCCTCTCTACCTCATCTGCTGTTGTTCAATTCTCTCCCTTGTTTCCCCCCCTTTTCCCCTCACAACCTCTTATATGTAATTTTGTGTAACATTGAGGGTCTCCTACCATTTCCATATGATTTTCCTTCTCTCTCCCTTTCTCTCCCCCGACTCGTCTCTGTTTAATGTTAATCTTTTCCTCATGCTCTTCCTCCCTGTTCTGTTCTTAGTTGCTCTCTTTATATCAAAGAAGACATTTGGCATTTGTTTTTTAAGGATTGCCTTGCTTCGCTTAGCATAATCTGCTCTAATGCCATCCATTTCCCTGCAAATTCCATGATTTTGTCATTTTTTAGTGCTGCATAATACTCCATTGTGTATAAATGCCACTTTTTTTTATCCATTCATCTATTGAAGGGCATCTAGGTTGGTTCCACAGTCTAGCTATTGTGAATTGTGCTGCTATGATCATTGATGTGGCAGTATCCCTATAGTACACTCTTTTAAGATCCTCAGGGAATAGTCCGAGAAGGGCGATAGCTGGGTCAAATGGTGGTTCCATTCCCAGCTTTCCCAGGAATCTCCATACTGCTTTCCAAATTGGCCTCACCAATTTGCAGTCCCACCAGCAATGTACAAGTGTACCCTTTTCCCCACATCCTCGCCAACACTTATTGTTGTTTGACTTCATAATGGCTGCCAATCTTACTGGAGTAAGATGATATCTTAGGGTGATTTTGATTTGCATTTCTCTGACTGCTAGAGATGGTGAGCATTTTTTCATGTACTTGTTGATTGATAGTATGTCCTCCTCTGAGAAGTTTCTGTTCAGGTCCTTGGCCCATTTGTTGATTGGGTTATTTGTTATCTTATTGTTTAATTTTTTGAGTTCTTTGTATATTCTGGATATTAGGGCTCTATCTGAAGTGTGAGGGGTAAAAATTTGTTCCCAAGATGTAGGCTCCCTATTTACCTCTCTTATTGTTTCTCTTGCTGAGAAAAAACTTTTTAGTTTAAGTAAGTCCCATTTGTTTATTCTTGTTATTAACTCTTGGGCTATAGGCGTCCTATTAAGGAATTTGGAGCCCGACCCCACAGTATGTAGATCGTAGCCAACTTTTTCTTCTATCAGACGCAGTGTCTCTGATTTGATATCTAGCTCCTTGATCCATTTTGAGTTAACTTTTGTGCATGGCGAGAGAAAGGGATTCAGTTTCATTTTGTTGCATACAGATTTCCAGTTTTCCCAGCACCATTTGTTGAAGATGCTATCCTTCCTCCATTGCATGCTTTTAGCCCCTTTATCAAATATAAGAAAGTTGTAATTTTGTGGATTGTCTCTGTGTCCTCTATTCTGTACCCTTGGTCCACCTGCCTGTTTTGGTACCAGTACCATGCTGTTTTTGTTACTATTGCTCTGTAGTACAGTTTGAAATCTGGTATCGCTATACCTCCAGATTCACACTTCCTGCTTAGAATTGCTTTTGCTATTCTGGGTCTTTTGTTTTTCCATATAAATTTCATGATTGCTTTATCTATTTCTACAAGAAATGCCATTGGGATTTTGATTGGCATCGCATTAAACCTGTAGAGAACGTTGGGTAATATTGCCATTTTGATGATGTTAGTTCTGCCTATCCATGAACAGGGTACATTTTTCCATCTTCTAAGATCTTCTTCTATTTCTCTCTTTAGGGTTCTGTAGTTTTCATTGTATAAATCTTTCACCTCTTTTGTTAGGTTGATTCCCAAGTATCTTATTTTCTTTGAGGATATTGTGAATGGAGTGGTTTTCCTCATTTCCATTTCAGAAGTTTTGTTGCTGATATACAGGAATGCCTTTGATTTATGCATGATGATTTTATATCCTGCCACTTTGCTGAATTCATTTATTAACTCTAGCAGTTTCTTTGTAGACCCTTTGGGTCTGTTAAATATATTATCATGTCATCCGCAAATAGTGATATTTTAAGTTCTTCTTTTCCTATTTTTATGCCTTTAATTTCTTTTGTCTGTCTAATTGCTCTGGCTAGTATTTCGAGAACTAAATTGAATAGAAGTGGTGAGAGAGGGCATCCCTGTCTTGTTCCAGATTTTAGAGGGAATGCCTTCAGTTTTTCAACATTTAGGATGATGCTAGCCTGAGGTTTAGCATATATAGCTTTTACAATGTTGAGGTAAGTTCCTGTTATCCCTAGTTTTTCTAGTGTTTTGAACATAAAGGGATGCTGTACTTTGTCGAATGCTTTTTCTGCATCTATCGAGATGACCATATGGTTCTTATCTTTAAGTCTATTGATGTGGTGAATAGCATTTACTGATTTCCGTATATTGAACCAGCCTTGCATCCCAGGGATGAATCCTACTTGATCATGGTGCACTATTTTTTTGATATGCTTTTGTATTCGATTCACCAGGATTTTATTGAGAATTTTTGCATCCAAGTTCATTAGAGATATTGGTCTGTAGTTTTCTTTCTTTGAAGTGTCTTTGTCTGGTTTCGGGATCAGGACGATGTTGGCCTCATAGAATGAATTTGGAAGAGCTCCTTCTTTTTCTATTTCTTGAAATAGCTTGAAAAGTATTGGTATTAATTCTTCTTTGAAGGTTTTGTAAAACTCCGCTGTATACCCATCCGGTCCAGGGCTTTTCTTGGTTGGTAGTCTTTTGATGGCTTCTTTTATTTCTTCCTTTGTTATTGGTCTGTTTAAATTGTATGTGTCTTCCTGACTCAATCTGGGCAGATCGTATGACTTAAGAAATTTATTGATATCTTCACTATCTTCTATTTTATTGGAATATAGGGTTTCAAAATACTTTCTAATTATCTTCTGTATTTCTGTAGTGTCTGTTGTGATATTGCCTTTTTCATCCCGTATGTTAGTAATTTGAGTTCTCTCTCTTCTTCTCTTTGTTAGCATGGCTAAGGGCCTATCGATCTTATTTATTTTTTCAAAAAACCAACTTTTAGTTTTATCCATTTTTTCCAATGTTTTTTTTTTGTTTCAATTTCGTTGATTTCTGCTCTGATTTTAATTATTTCTTGTCTTCTACTACATTTGCTGTTGTTTTGCTCTTCCTTTTCTAGGGTTTTGAGGTGCAGTGTGAGTTCATTTATTTGTTGGTTTTTTCTTTTTTTGAGGAAAGAACTCCAGGCAATGAATTTCCCTCTTAAAACTGCTTTCATTGTGTCCCATAGATTCTGGTATGTTGTTTCTGTATTGTCATTTATCTCTAAGAATTTTTTTATCTCCTCCTTTATGTCTTCTGTAACCCACTGATCATTCAGTAACATATTGTTCATTTTCCATGTGATGTAGGATTTTTCCTTCCTTCTTGTATCATTGATTTCCAGTTTCATTCCATTATGATCAGATATGGTGCATGGTATTATCTCCACACCTTTATATTTACTAAGAGTTGCCTTATGGCATAAGATATGGTCTATCTTTGAGAAGGATCCATGTGCTACTGAGAAGAACATGTATCCACTTGATGGTGGTTGATATATTCTATATATGTCGGTTAAATCTAGGTTATTGATTGTGCTATTGAGTTCTATAGTTTCTTTATTCAGTTTTTGTCTAGAGGATTTGTCTAATGTCGAGAGCGGTGTGTTGAAGTCACCCATAATTATTGTGTTGTAGTCTATTTGACTCTTGAACTTGAGGAGAGTTTGTTTTATGAACATTGCAGCACCAATGTTTGGTGCATACAAATTGATAATTGTTATGTCTTGTTGGTGGATGGTTCCTTTTAACAATATATAGTGTCCTTCTTTATCCCTTTTGATTAACTTAGGTTTGAAGTTGATTTTATTCGATATGAGTATGGCCACTCCTGCTTGCTTCTGAGGGCCATGTGAGCGGTATGATTTTTCCCAACCTTTTACCTTCAGCCTGTGTATGTCTTTTCCTATCATATGAGTCTCCTGAAGGCAGCATATTGTTGGATTTGTTTTTTTGATACAGGTTACTAGCCTATGTCTTTTGATTGGTGAATTTAGGCCATTAACATTTACGATTACAATTGAAGTATGGTTTGTACTTCCAGTCATGTTTATTTATTTATTTTAGTTTGGCTAGTTTTTACTCTTTGGTTATTTTCCTCCCACTTTCCTGAGATACCTCCCGCTGTTAGTTTTGGGCACTATTTTTCAATTCCTCTTCTTGTAGTATTTTGCTCAAAATGCTTTACAGTGCTGGTTTTCTGGCTGTGAATTCTTTTAGCTTTTGTTTATCGTGAAATATTTTAATTTCATTGTCAAATCTGAAGCTTAATTTTGCTGGATACAGTATTCTTGGTTGGAATCCATTATTTTTCAGCGTTTGAAATACATTGTTCCAGGATCTTCTCGCTTTCAAAGTCTGTGATGAAAAATCAGTCGTTAACCTAATTAGTTTACCCCTGAATGTAATCTGCCTCTTTTCTCTCGTAGCTTTTAATATTCTCTCCTTGTTCTGTATGTTGGCTATCTTCATAATTATATGTCTTGGAGTTGGTCTATTACGGTTTTGAATGTTTGGTGTCCTGTAGGCTTCCAGGATTTGGCAATCCATTCCATCTTTCATCTCTGGGAAGTTTTCTAGAATTATTTCATTTAATAGGTTGTCCATTCCTTTGGTTTGAACCTCTATGCCTTCTTCTATCCCGATGACTCCCAAATTTGTTTTTTTATGACATCCCATATCTCTTGAATAGATTGCTCGTGAGATTTAAGCATCTTTTCTGTTGACTATATTCTTTTCAAGTTGATAAACTTTGTCTTCATTATCTGATGTTCTGACTTCCACGTGATCTAGTCTATTTGTAATATTCTCGTTTGAGTTTTTAATTTGGTTTATAGTTTCCTGCATTTCTAGGATTACTGTTTGATTTTTTTTTAAGATCTCTATCTCCTGGTAAAGCTCGTTCTTTGCCATTTGAATTTGTTTGTTTAATTCATTTTCAAAATATACTTTCATTGCTTGGACTTGCTGTCTCATGTCTTCTCTAGTATTCCTTTCCATCTGAGTTGGGTATGCCTTAAGTTCTTTCCCTATCCATGTTTCTGATGCTTCTAGGTCCTCCTGTAGATTTAAGTTGTCCTGCATTGTTTGTAATCCTTTTTTCCCCTTGTTTTTTCATGTTGTTCACGTTACTTTCCAGCTCTATTTGATTGCTGTGTTTCTGCTCTCTCCTATAGATTTGTTTTGGTTTTGTATATCTCTGTTGTATCTCCTTTGTGGTGGTAGACTATGCCTGCTAAAGTGGATTTCTCTGGGAAGGAATTCCGACGGCCGAGCTCCAGTGACGTCACCTCTCTGCTATGGCGGGCCCCAGGCTCCTTGCCGGGGTGTCCAAAGGGGCGGGGTGGGACTGGACTTTTTCTGGTTGGTTTCAGCTCCCGGTTGGCTACTTCATGAAGGCCTTGCTATAGAACTCTTCCTAGAGTCTCTGCGCCATACCTGCTGGGCCGCACCTGGGGGTCTAGCCGCGTGGTCGCCTGCGGGCGGGCGGTCTCCAACCGCCCAGTCATGCGGGCAGCGGGCCAGCATCGGTCGCCTGCGGGCGGGCGGACTCCAGCCGTCCAGTCGCGAGGGCCTGGCCTCTCGTCCCCTAGTTTCTCCTGCTAGCTCTGGCTTCTCCTGCTAGCCCGGCCTTCCCCTGTGTGATGCCTCTCGGCAGTTCAAACTATACTCTGGGCCTGCACTTTGCTGGGTGTGGAGGGTGGCTACTGGGAACCCCAGCACTCTATTGTTTTGATTTTTTCCGCTTGCCCCTCCTCCAGTGCTGGCTAGACAGGTTTCGTTTTTGCCACTAATGGGAGGGGGAGTTGGAGGTCAGGTGTCTCTACCTTTCCCCGTGTCTTTATGCAGGCTCGTTCTGATAATCCCTCCCCCAGAAAGCCTAGGAGAGATTTTATGTGAATTCCCCGCTGTATGGGAGATGGGCTGAGTAACACACACCTGTTTTATTGTTGCAATCTGTCAGAGACTGGCGGTGGTTACGTCAGCTCTCCAAGATGGTGGCCACTGGCTTCCTTGGTGGAGTTTCCGTTGTGGGGGATAGAACTGAACCGCTTCCTTCCCCGTCTGAAATCCCGAACTCAGCCCGGAGCTCAGTGAGGGCACAGCCGGCAGGATTCCATAGAATCCGTAGCAACATTTCTCTCTGCTTGTGGTCACTTCTCAGCGGCGCCCTGCCGTCTGTAGCCGCAGGGCGGGCCGCGCGGATCACTCCACCTGGATCTCCGGTCGCACAGTTGGCTCGTGTTTGAGACTCAATTACCGGTCCTCGGTGCTGGAAATCCTTCCTCTAGGTTTCGGTGCACCCTAATTTTGCTGTACGTTCCTAACAAGATAGTTTTTTGTCGTTCTAACTCGTTATTCACCTGTGCAGTGACGCGGTACACAGGGTGTGATGCACTCTATTCGTGGCCATCTTGGATTCCTCTTTCAGTTTACATTCTTAGAAATAGGGCCTTGAATAGTAGTTGTTTAGTAAATGTTTACTAAAGAAAATAAATGTCATCCTCACAATAAATATGCAAGGTGGCTAGAAAACTATTCATATCATTCTTATTAAACATTTGAAGGAACAGGCAGAGCAAATCCCGATGCTATTTTTCAGCTAAATAGCTCACTTGTTTTTCCTACTGCACTTCCCTATAAATTTTTCATATTGCACTTCCCTACCTCCCCCCACAAAAGACATTTATCTTGATTCTCTAATTGAGAGTCGCAAATGGTGTCCAAAGGAAAGAGCATTAGTTGCATTATTTTTTAAATTATTTATTTGTTCTAATTTGTTATACATGATGGCAGAAAACAATTCATTTCATATTACACATATAAAGCACAATTTTTCAAGTCACTGATTATACACAAAGTATTTTCACATCATTCATGTCTTCATACATGTACTTAAGTTATGGTGTCTAACTAATTCTACCATCATTCCTACCCCTTTGGCCCCTCCTTTTCCCTCCTTCCCTTTTGCCCTATCTAAAGTTCCTCCATTCCTCCCAAGCCCCCCCCATTGCCATTATGAGTCAGCATCCTCATATCAAAGAAAACATTAGGCCTTTGGTTTTTGAGGATTGGCTTGTTTTGCTTAGCATTATATTCTCCAACTTCATCCATTTACCTGCAAATGCCATGATTTTATTCTCTTTTAATGCTGAGTAATGTTCCATTGTGTATATATACCAAAGTTAAAGCACTCAAAAACCTTAAGATCAAAAAAAACAAATAACCCAATCAATAAATGGGCTAAGGAACTGAACAGATACTTCTCAGAAGAGGATACACACTCAATCAACAAACATGAAAAATTTTTCAACATTTCTAGCAATTAGAGAAATGCAAATCAAAACTACTAAGATTTCATCTCACTCCAGTCAGAATGGCAGCTATTAAGAATACAAACAACAATAAGTGTTGGCGAGGAGGTGGGGAAAAGGCACACTCATACATTACTGGTGGGACTCAAATTGGGGCAGCCAATCTGGAAAGCAGTATGGAGATTCCTTGGAAAACTTGGAATGGAGCCACCATTTGACCCAGCTGTCCCACTCCTCAGTTTATACTCAAAGGACTTAAAAACAGCATACTACAGTGACACATCCATTTCAATGTTTATAGCAGCACAATTCACAATAGCTAAATTATGAAACCAAACTAGATATCCTTCAGTTGCATTATCTTTAAAATGTTTGGAAAATCCAAAAATATATATTTTAATATGAGCGTAAAATATTTATAAATTTTCTTTTTTCTTTCTGTTTTATTGAAACAGAATGGTCTAAATCAGTAAGATAAAGAAGTGGGGATGGGGGAAGGAGGAGGGTAGATACTGAGGAGTAAAATTGATCAAATAATGTCATACGCATGTACCAATACACCACAATGAAACCCACTGTTCTGGATAACGTGTGCCAATAAAAAAGTTCCTAAACTTAAGTTATCTAAAACTTAACAGAAACAGAATCTGAAATCTAACAAGTAACACTTAAACTCAGTACTTTGGAGCAATTCCATGCATTTGGCAACACAATTTTTCATAATATCTAGTGAGATCACATATTCCCATTTAACTGATGAAGAAGCTTCAGATTTAGAGTTAGGACATGATTAAATTGATATTGGAAAGAAACAATCTAGGCCATGCTCTTTGCATATATCATGTTTTTCCCTCTCACGAGTAGTCAGTAGCTTAATTGGCCTCTTTCAACTTCTATTCCAATGTATATACAGTAACCAGAGTAATCCCTAGAAAATTAAAATTAGATCATGTTGCTTCTCTAGTTAATCTATTGCCCTTCAATGGATTCATGTAGACTACAGGATAAAATCCATTAAAGTTCTAGGCAAACATATGTGCCATTTCAAAATCTAATCCTTTAAAGATTTGGCCCCTGACTACTTCTCCAGCTTCATTTACTGCTCATCTTTTCCTCTTTACCTTCATGCCCTAAGTTATTTTAAATGATCTGCAGTCACTCAACTCATCTACAATAAGGTACTTTTCCCACTAAACACCCAATTCATTAACTTACAACTCATCCTTTACAATTTAACTCAGAAATCAATGGATCCTCTCTTCCTCAGCCTTCCTAAATCTTTTCCCTATATTTATATCTGGTTTTTGCTTAGAGCATTTAAATAGTGTACTATAATTATATGTTTACATATCTCTCCTCTGTATTTGATGGTGAATCCCTGACAGGATGCCTTATTCCTCTTTACATCCTCAGGATTTAATACACTGCCTGATAATAGTGGTTATCAGATGCATGTTTGATGAGTTGAATTTAAGAATATTCACTTAGAAAGTACACAAGCACTAAAACAGAATCTGGATTTTGCAAAATATAAATCAAAGTATATAAACGTTTCAAAGTGGGGGGAGGGAGCCTGAATTAACCCAATTGTGTACAACAATGCAGTTGATCTATGATTCTGTGCTAGCAGTTGAGATTCTAGAAAGTTCTTTACTTTCATATTACTATGGTGGCAATTTATTAATGAGATCAGTGTGAACAAAATAAAACAAAATGACATCTGGCAATTAACATCTCTTATTTATCACCAGAACTGATCTCTCATTAGAACTGCCTTGGATAAGCCTTCTTCAATGCAAAACAATTTTTATAGTGTATCCTCTAAAAGATCTACAAACACTGATATCGGCATAAGGAGAATTAAAAAAAAGTATAGGTCCTCATTAAGATAGGCATAGAATGTATTCTTGAAAAATAACTAAAAACTGAAAAATACAAACATCTACTAGAAATAGCTGTAAAGGACTCATGTAATCCATCATTTATTCAATTACCTATTCTATGACTAACTGAAGTGCTCCTGGGATACTTCTAGTGCTACCATTGATCTATAGCTACAGCTCCAAGACCAGTGACTCTTTTATTCCTTCCATTTTCTCCAATTTGTAATGAGAATGTCTTTTCTATGAATGTTCTATTTTGCATCTTGGCAGCAGGTAAATTTTCTTTGGGGTTTCATAGAACTCATATAGAGAGGGATTCTGTCTCAGGACGGACTATACCTAGAGGACCACTCATACCTAACTTAGATATTAAGATGAGATTTGGGATTTTAGAGTTGATTATATTTAGATAAGATTTTGGATTTAAGAGTTTATGCTGGAATGGGTTAAAACTTTTGGGAATGTTAGGATGCAGTGAAAGAACTGAAAAGGACATGAATTTGGGGGGATAACACCTGTGAATTATGTCCCCCAAACTGTGTAGCCTTTATGTCCATGAATGTGACCTCATTTGGAAGTAAGGTCTTTGCAGATACAAACAATTTAAGATGAGGTCATGAGAGTAGGCATTAATCCAATATGACTTGTGTCCTTAAAAAAAGAGTTAAATAGAAGATAAAGTCAGTGACACATAGGGAGAACACAATATGAGGACACAGGCAGAGACTGAAGTGCTTTAGCTCCAAGCCAAGGAACACAGCCATCACCAGATATTAGGAAGAGGCAAGAAAGGATTCCACATAGTCCTAGATTAAGCATGGCCCAACTGATACCTTGACTTTAGACTTCTAACCTCCAGACTATAAGAGAATACATTTTTATTGTTCTGAGTCACATAATTTATGGATTGTTAAAAGCAGCCCTAGGAAATTAAAACACTCCTTAATAGTAGTCACTATATATTCAAGACATACGTACTAGGCATGGTATTAAGTGCTTTACACTAATGATCACATTTAAACCTCACCACAACCCCATGAGGAAATAAAATTAAATAACTTTTTACTGCATTACTCTTACCCACTACACTAAATTTTCTCTTTTGTACCACATGTTGTATAATAAAGAATTTGTGTGGTCTTTGCCCCCAAATCCTAGCACAGAGTTTCTACATGGAGTCTTCCAAGTGATAGGAATATATCTTACTCATGAGCTCTGGGGTTCACACCTAAGCTTCTGCTAATTGGCTGAATCAGAATGGGAAGCTGTTTACATATATTAGAGGGTTGAGGCTTTGAGTTAGTTCAAACTTTGGGAAGTGGAGGGTGTCTGGAGATTGAGTTATCAATTATGCCTACTTGATGAAACTACAATAAAAATTCTGGACACTGAAGCTCAATGCAGCTTCCCAGTTGGTGAACACATTGATGAACTTGAAGGGTAATATGCCCTGATCCCATGGAAAGAAGGCACACAAGCTCTGCATTCAAGACTCTCCTAGGCATCATGCTCAGTGTCTCTTTATTTGGCTGTTCCTGATTTGTGTCCTTTATAATAAACCTGTAATCATAAGTACAGCAATTCTGTTGAGTTGTTCTAGTGAATTACCAAACCTGAGAGTGGTCATGGATCCCTCAGATTTTCAGCCAGTTGGTCTGGGCAGTCTGTGGCTCCTACTTGAGGCTGGGATCTGAAGTAGGAGCAGTCTTACTGGGCATCATGCTCCTCTGAAACCGTGGGAGTCCGATACTAGATCTGGATGATTAGGGTCAGAACTGAATTGTAATACACCAATTGGTATCAAAATAGTCATGGTTAAAACAGAATACCATGACTGAGTTCTATGGTGGCCCAATATAACCAATAGTAACCAGTGACAGTACATAGCAAAATGTGCTAATAAGGTATGTCACTTTGTAAATATTTTTACATTAAAAATATTTTACATTCATCAATACTCTTTAAATTTTTCTCACATGCAGAATTGGGCTAATTATTAGTTTTCGTAAGAAAACTAACAACTTTGAGCTGTTGTATGGTGACATACTATCAGGGAAGAGTTGAAGTGTTTGCTAGGTATTTGGGGACTGAAGTTTATTTGCTCATGTAAGGCAAGGGACACAATCCCCAGTTTTAGAATCCCTCACCTGATTCAATCACTTCTCACTGATCCCACAGAGTGGCAAGCATCATCTGGACTGTGGGCAGGCAGCAGTTGAGGGAACTTCACCAGGGGATATGCACATTGTTTAGAGGCATTGTCTCTAATTCCATGACTCATGGAATAATGATAATTAACTTTCACAAAAATATTCCTTATGTAAAATAAGGCCTTAACATGTTTGGTACAAACAGGAATTGATTTAAACATGAATCAATTTTGATGATGATAATATTTTTTGTACATGTCATCTCCAACTAAACTAAGCTCCTTAAAAGCAAAAACTATATATAGAGGTATCTGTATCTTGGAAACCAGTTTTCCTGGATAGAAAAGGAGGGGCAGAAACAGAACACAAAATTTGTTCAGGTTAATTAAACACATTTCTTGGTGACTTCTATCAGGCTGATGCTAGGAACATATAAATGAAAGACACAGCCTTTACTTTTGTAGGAGTTTATAATCTAATGGAGTCTGAAAATAAAGCTCACATATTTTTATTGTAACTTTCCTTGTGCTATTTCAAAAGAAAATCTAAACAAGGTAAACAGATATATAAGAGCACAAGGAAACAGGACAGGAAACTAACTATTCAATTCCTTTCTAGCACCATCTTGACATAAGTTGGAACTTTTGGGGTACAGAACAAAGCATAAGGATAAGAGACATATATATAATCAAAAGCTGTACTTGGTGCTTTATATACCTATGACCTTGGATGAATTATTTAATCTCCCTAGCCTCATCTTTGTCAAGTGAGGATGGATAAAGTCCTTTACTGGCATAGAGAGTGATGATTAAATAAATAATAAGCTTGGCCCAAAGATAGTACTAAATATGTCACCCATTATTGCCAATATCATATTTAAAAATTCAAAAGTACATACAGCCACAAAATGGCAAATATTATGATTCCTCTTAAACGAGCTTCCTGGAGGAGGCAAAATTCAGAGACAAAAAGTCAATGGTGCTTGTTGGGGGATGCAAGAAGGGAGAATAGGGGCTGGGGCCCAGTGGTAGAGCACTTGCCTGTCATATGTGAGGCACTGGGGTTCAATTCTCAGCACCCCATATAAATAAATGAATAAAATGAAGGTCCATCAACAACTAAAAAATACACATTTTAAAAAAAGAAGGGGGAAATGTGGAGTATGTGTGAGGATAGGTGGGATAGGGCATGAACAGCCACAGAACAGGAAGAAGGCACAAGAATGGCTAATAGGGACTTGAGGAAAGGAAGAATAGTTGTTTAATGTGTATACAGTTTCAATTTTTACAAGATTAAAAATGTTCTGAAGATGGATGATGGGAATAGTTGCATAGCAATGTGATTGTACTCTATGCTATTAAACTATACACTTAAAAACAATTAAACTGGTAAATTTTATGTTGTCTATATTTTATAATTAAAAATTATATAAGCAATATTAAGATAAATGGAAAGTATATGAAGAGGTAAGGAAAAATGTTTCAGACTTCAAAAATTTAAAAAGTTAACCCTAAAGCAACATGGAAAATAGATAACAGGAAAACCAAAGCAGTAGTAGGCAGAGCAGTTAGAATACAACTGTAGTGATCCAGGGGAGAGATGATAGAAGCATGGACCATGATGGTGGCAGTGAAGATTCATTCATTCACTCAATAACAACAAAGTGAATGCCATCATATGCTAAGCATTATGACAGGAGAGTTAAAAATAACAGTAAGACTGGCAAGAACCCCTTCCCTATGGAACTTGTAAACAAAAATAAATAGATTGTGTGATTAAGTGCTAACACAGAAATAAACAGAAAGACTATGGAAGACCAGTTGGGATACCTCCGTAAGGAGGAGATTTTTAAGCTGAAAAAACTAACCAAGAGTCATGGGGAAACCTTCCCAGGCAAGTAAACAGTATGTACAAAATCTAAGAGATAGGTAAGAACTTTGTATATTCAAGAGACAAAAAGGGACCTTTGTGCCTGGATCTCAGCTAGAAAGGGGTGAGACAAGATCTGTGGCAACATCACTGCTGGGGAATGAGGTGCAGAAGTGCAAGCATGGAAAACATTTAGGGGGTTTATACAATGGTCCAAAAGAAGAACTATGATGGCATAGAAAAAGGAAAAGAGGGTGGAAAGATTCATTAGATATTTAGGATACAGCCCTCATGGGTACTAATAATGAACTGAAAATAAGAAAAGTTAATCTCAGAAATGGCTCCCAGTTTTCCCACCTGAGAAAACAAATGATTTAGAAAGCCATTCACTGAAACTGCCAACAAAGAGCAAGTATCAGAATCACTTTGCAAGCTTCTTCTTGCACCCTCACCCTGGCATGGTGCTAGGGACTGAATCCAGGGCCTTGCTCACAGTAAACACTGCTCTACCACTGAGTTGCATTCCCAGCTCACCTAAAGAGCTTTTTAAAAATACTAATTCCTATATTCCATCCTCTTAGAGAACCCAATACAATGAATTTTTTAAAAAATATTTTATTTTGTTACAGGAATTTTTAATTTTAAAGAATCTCTTCCAGTGACTCTGACAATCACCAACGTAGACTAAGTTAACCAAAGTTAGTTTCCATTACTTGCAACCAAAAGAACCCAGAATTTGGTATGTGGAAGAATACTGGTACAAACGACAGGATTAACTAGATCAAGGTTGCAACAGAGCAGTGTAGACTTCTCTATTCTATTCTGAGAGGTTGGCTCACCATACTTATAATGTGATATGAGATAGTTGTTCAAACTGTGATCTGTTTTGTACTAGGATTCAGTGTATTGAAGTACACTGCAAAAAGAGACTTGGTAGGAAAAACATAGGATCTGATGTGCACTGACCATTCATGTGGCCTTCATATATGTGGCTTACTATGAAATAGGGCGGATATCAAAGGATTTAATAACTAAAACAGTCTATACATCATCCAATTTAGAAAGACTATATATATTACCCAATTCAAATAAAAGCCAGCTATAACAACCTGGCTATACCAATGCATATTGGAGAACATAAACCTTGAGGTAAACTGGTCAGTGTGAAAGCATTGGGAAGGAAATGTGGCTTTTCTTTAAAAAAAAAAAAAAAAGTTCATTTTGACTACAGTCTTCACTGAAACTTGCTAAGTTTGAAAACTGACAGTGTAAGACAGAAAGGTAGAACCTAATTGGGAGTGAAATTGATACTTCATAGTATCTTCCCAAATACCTCACTTGCATATTTCTTGCCTGATAAAGATGAGATACATCCAGAAGCAATGTGAATATTACTAATACCTTCCCTATTTCATATTAAGTAAACCAATAAATTTCTTTTTTGCCCCAATCCATTTAGGTTTGGTTTCTGTCCTTTGCAACTAAACAGTGTTAATAGAATATCAATATTTAAAAACTAAAATTGCTTTTTTTCCCCCAAAAAATAATTACCAGGGGCAATACCCTAAAACTACTGAAACAGAATCTCCAGGTCAGGTATCTGTTATTTCTTTCTAAATATTCCAGATGATCCACATAATCAGGCCACCAAGGGGAATACTAGCTTAGACTAAACTTTTAACATTTAATACAATTCTGGTTGTCTCCTCCCATAGATTATAAAATAGTAGCTCTGTTCTTCCCAGGAACACAGAACAAGGACATTATAACAATATGTACTGTGAATAAATTACAAGCCCAGCAATATATCAGAAACCATGAAAGCATATAACGATCACACAAAGTTGAATATGCCTTGCCTTCCAAGATCTTGGATTCTTTAATGCATAGAAAAAAAATACTTATAAATACAGCAGGGACTTTCAAACCAGTCTCTGAAATCTAAGGATCTTTTTAGTAGATTAGGGGTGGCAAATATGGGATTTAAAATTATGTCAATCATAATACAACAAAGTTATTTCTAATCTATTATCAGAATAAAATACTGTTCCCTCTCAATATAAGGTAAAGACGACACACATGAAAAAATTTGGTAGGATGCAAATAGTCCATTAATTCAAATTTGGATTTAACTAATATGCATTGAGCACTTAATATGTAAACATTTACTATATTAGGTAACTAAATATAGATTTTCATTAGTAACTATCAGTAATACCAGCAAATTACTAAATTTCACAAACTGACACTGTTTCAGCATAATTGTTTATTTAAATGTCATCATTCAGGGATTTAACATAACAAAAGAAAATTTTGTTAGTGTTGAGAATACAGAAGTCAACAAAATCATTAACATTTCACTGAAAGGATGAATATGATATTGTAAGTAAAGTGAGCAGGAGTAGCTATTCTTAGACAAAATAGATTTAAAGATAAAAACTGTAAAAAGAGACAAAGAAGATCATTATATGATGATGAAAGAATCAACTCAACAAGAGATATAACGTGAACCTAGTGTTCTAGAGCACTCAGTTTTAGAAAACAAACATTAGATATAAAGGGAGAGAAAGGATCCAATATAATAATTGTGGGAGATTTTGATGCCATACTTCCACAAATGGATAAATCATCAAAACAAAAAGAAACACCAGAGTTACACTATGCTATAGATCAAATGGATCCAAGAGACATTTACAGAACATTTCATTCAACAACTTCAGAATACACATTCTTTTCTTCAGCACTTTCTCTAGAAGAAACTTTCTCTAGAAGAAACCATATAATAGACCACAAAACAAATCTCAACAAATTAAAAAATGTATATATATATATATATATATTTAAAATTTTATATATATATATATATTATACATATATATCATGTATCTTCTCTGACCACAATGAAAGAAAGCTACAAATTAGCTACATTAGAAACTATACAAATTCAGAGACTTAACAAAATGCTACTGAACAAACAATAGGAAATTGAAGAAATCAAAAGGGAACTTAAAATATCTTGGAACAAATTATAAAAAAAAAACATTACCAAAACTTATGGAATACAGTAAAAGCACTATGAGGCAAACTTGTAGCAATAAATATCTACATCAAAAACAAAATTGATTTCAAATAACAACCTAAATAAGAATCTAGAAAAGAAAGACCAAATTAAACCCAAAATTAGAAGAAATAAATAGCAAATATCATAGCAAAAATAGAGACTGAAAAATAAAAGGATCAGTGAAACAAAAGAGTTGTTTTAGAAAAGACAAAATGACACAAACTGTTAGCTAGACTAACCAAGAGAACTAACCAAATAAAATTCGAGATAAGAAGACAATATACTTATAGTACAGAAATACTAGGTATCATTAGAGACCATTATGAACAACTGCATGCCAACAAATTGGAAAACCTTAAAGAACTGGATGAATTTCTGGACACACACTACCTGCCAAAACTGAACTATGAAGACAAAGAAAACCTGAACAGACTGATAATGAGTAGTGAGCTTGAATCAGTAATAAAAGTCTACCAAAAAAGAAAAATCCAAGACCAGAAGGTTTCATCGCTCTATCAAATTTTCAAAGAAGTACTACCACAAATTCTTCTCAAATTATTCCAAAGAATTGAAAAGAAGGGAATCTTTCCACTAATTTTTACAAGGCCAGCATCACCTTGATATCAAAACCAGAAAAGGACATAACAACAACAACAAAAAATTATAGACCAATATATCTGATGATCACAGAAGCAACAATTCTTAACAACATAGCAAACGAAACCCAAAATCACATTAAAAAGATCATTCATGGGCTGGGGCTGGGGCTCAGTGGTAGAGTGCTCACCTCACACACATGAGACCCTGGGGTCAATCCTTAGCACCACATAAAAATAAATAAGTGAAATAAAGGTATGTCCAACTACAACTAAAAAAATAAAAATAAAAACCCAAAGAGATCATTCACCATGATGAACTGTATTTATCCCAGGGATTCAAGGATAATTCAACATATACAAATAAATGTGATATACCAAATCAAAGCATGAAAGATAAAAATAATATGATCATCTCAACAGATAAAGAAAAGGCCTTTGATAAAATTAAACATCCCTTCATGATAAAAACCCTGAACAAATAAGGTATAGAAGGATTGTACCTAAACATAAAAGACTATATATGACAAACCCCAGCCAACTTTATACTAAAACTTTCAGCTTTTCCTCATTCCTTATTGACATCTAAAACAAGACTAGAGTGTCCACTCTCTCTATTCTTATTCAATATAATACGGAAAGTTTTAGCCAGAACAATTATGCAAGAGAAAGAAAAAAAGATAAACAACGAGTAAGGGAGGAATTCAAATCATCATTGTTTGCAAATGATATGATTCTATATACAAAAGAAAAAACCTAAAGATTTCACTAAAAACCTATTAAACTGATAAACTCAGTAATGTTGCAAAACACAAAATCAACATTCAAAAATCAGTAGTAATTTTATATAGCAATAGTAAATTTGCTGAGAAAGAAACCCTGAAAGCAATCCATTCACAATCACTACAAAATTTTTTTTAAATACCTAGGAATAAATTTAAGGAAGTGAAACACCTCTACAGTCAAAACTATAAAACACTGATGAAAGAAATTGATAAACCACCCCAAGCCCCACACACTAGACTTTCCATTTTCATGTATTATAAGTATGTTACTAAAATGTTAATACTACCCAAAGCGACCTAGAGATTTAATGTAATCACCATCAAAATGCCAATGATACTCTTCACAGAGATAGAAAAAAATTCCTTAAAAACTTTTAAGGAAGAAGAAAAAAAACACATGAATATTCAAATCAATCTAGAGCAAAAAAACAAAACTAGAGGCTTTACAATACCTGATTTCAAAATATACTTCAGAGCCACGGTAACCAAAACAGCAGGGTATTTGCATAAAAAAAGACTCATAGACCAACAGAATAGAACAGAGAATCCAGAAATAAACCCACATGTCTACATCCAAGTGATTATCAACAAAGGTGCCAAAAACACTGGAGAAAGAACAGACTCTTTAACAAATGGTGCTGGAAAAACTGATATCTACATGCAGAAGACTGAAACTTGACTCCTCCCCCCTACCCCCCACCCCCCCATACCTAAATCAAATAAAAAATGGATCAAAGACCTACATGTAAGATCTGAACTACCAGAAAACATAGGGGAAACATTTCAAGAAGTTGGTATAGGCAATGAATTCTTGGATATGATCCCCAAAGCACATAAAACAAAAGCCAAAATAGACAAGTGGGGTTAAATCAAACTAAAAAGCATCTACACAGCAAAGAAACAATTGACAGATTAAAGAGACAATCTACAGAAGGGAGGAAAATATTTGCCAACTATCCATCTGACAAAGAATTAATATCCAGAACATATAAAGACTAAAAAACTTAACACAAAAGTAATCCAATTTAAAAAAATATTCAAGTTATCTGAATATATACTTCTCAAAAGGAGAAGCTCAAATTGTCAATACATATATGAAAAATGTTCAATATTATTAGCCATCAGGGAAATGCAAATCAAAACTGTAATGAGATCCCATCACCCTTGTTAGATTATTAAAAAAAAAAAATGCTGGCAAGGACGTAGAGAAAAAGGAACTCTCATACACTGTTGATGAGAATCTAAACTGACACAAACTACAATATAAAGGTTCCTCAAAAAACTAAAAATAGATCTATCATATTATATATGATAGAGCTATCCCAATTCTAGGTATATATCAAAAGGAAATTAAATCAGCCTCCCAAAGAGATACCTGCATACCCATATTCCCATATTTATTGTGGCTCTGTGTGTATTAGCTAAGATATGGAATCAAACTAGGTGCCCTTCAATGGATGAGTGGATAAAGAAAATGTGGTGCTGTATATTCATAATGGAATATTATTTAGCTATAAAGTGGATGGAACTAGAGGATATTATGTTAAGTAAAATAAGCCATATACAGTAAAACAAGTACCATGTGTCCTCTTTAACATGTGGAAATTTTTTTAAAAAGTAGCTTTGAACATAGAATAGTGATTATTAGAGGATAGGAAGCGGGGATGGGTAGTGGATAAAAGGAGGCTAGATTTGATTGGCACTTATTATATGTATGTATTGAAATTAAATATATAATTGAATATTAAATATATAATTAATACATGTTAAACAAAATAAAATGAAACCAATTCTTTTATACGAACTTCAAAATAAATTCATAAACAAAAGCTTTCATTGAATTTAAAAGAGAGAAAATGTATTAATTTAAATATCTTTGCCGCATTCTCTTTTAATTCAATTGCGTTTACCCTGTCTGCTTACTTATCTACTTTTGTGATTCTGGGCATTGAACCCAGGGGCTTGCACATGCTAGGCAAGTGCTCTACTACTGAGTTATATTTACAACCCTTGTCTACTTTTAAATTAAATAAGTGAAATAAAATAAGTTAAGATGAGGGGGCAAACAAAACCCCACACCATTTCACCAAATTAAACTAGCAATTCTCAAGTAGATAGTTGTAACACCCAAGTGTCAAGGTCAGCATAAAAACGACCCTACTTTTATTAATTGAGACAGTTGATATGATTTAGCCCAAATAACAAATTCTTGCTTAATTTGTAAATTAAGTAAGTACTTAAATTAAGTAAAGCTGACTTACATAATTAAGGTGGAGTTGTGACAGAAATCTGAGAGTTCAGAGTTAGGGAGTTTGGAGAGTAGGTTCTGGAGTAAGAAACAAGACAACTGCCAGTTCTACTGATATTTGTTTAGCAATATTTTCTAATGTTTCTGTAGAGAGAGAGCTCCTAGGATCATTTGATAAGTTTTTACAGAATGTGTCCTTGAAGATAAGATTTTTTTCTTTACGCATAGGTATAACTATAACTGATGATAAGATACTCAGTAGAACTATAAACTTGGTGATTAAGAGATTTCTTTTAAAGTTTTGTTCTTAAAACTAAATCCAAGGGCTGGGCATACAGCTCAGTGGTACAGCACTTGCCTTTCATACACAAGACTCCAAGACCTATAAAATTATATATATCTTATATATATCTTGAGTATGAAAGTCATAAGAGTATGACTTTGGTCATTCCTCTTAAAAAAGAGAGTATGTCTTGTGTATGACTTTGGTCATTCCTCTTAAGTATATGACCAAAGTCATACTAATAAAGCATTTTCAGAAAAAAAATATTCAACTCACATTCATAGATAGCAGTAATAGGTATTAAATACTTTTTTGGTGTCAAACAACTCACATAAAAAAGCATTCCAATATGAACTGAATCATTTTTGTTCACATATTAGGGTGAGGATTTATCCACACTTGTTCCAAATAATGGTACTGTCTTTTCAATTATCAAGCAATAATATGTGGTAAGAATTTTTGCATCTATCTCAATGCTCTCTGTTGAAAAGCACTTAGCATATTTTTTGGCACCTACATGTATGATACTGATGTGGAAAAATTTTATGAGACATCCACTTAGCATATACTTTGGTACATAAATCAATAGATCACAATTTGTCCATGTCATGAAAGTACTCTACCATATTAGAAATGTCATTTTATGAAGAAATGTATTTTAACTAAATCCCAAAGAAATAGCATATAATTTCTATTAGAACAGTTTTATATTTATAGAAAACTATACAGATAGTTCAGAGTTCCCATATGCCCTGCACCCAGTTTCCCTTAATATCTTACATTTGTATGGAACATTATATTAGTTTCAGTTAATGAACTAATACTGCTACATTATTATCTAAAGTCCACACTTTATTCAGACTTCCTTAGTTTTTACCTAACTTGTTGTTGTTGTTCCAGGATCATATCCAGGGCATTATAATACATTTAGTTGTCATGTCTTTGGCTCTTGTTGGCTGAAAAAAGTTTCTCAGACTTTCCTTGTTTGATGACCTGTATAGTTTTTGAGGAGTACTATTCAGTTACTTTGTAGAATTGTTCCTTGGCCAGGATTTGTCTGCTGTTAGACTAGGGTTGTCTCCTGATTAGACTAGGGTTACAGTTTCGGTAAGGAAGAGCACTGAAGTAAAATTATAATACTTTCACTTGGATAATAAACTGAAGGAAAAAACCCTATCTTATTCTCCTTTGTATCATTAGTAAGTAGTTGGTAAATGTTTGTTGGTTGAGAATGGGAAAGTAGAGGCAGGCAAAGATTGAAAGTGTATATATATTTTGCAATTTATTAACATATGGGCACCAACCATAACAAGGAAGATATTATATATATTTGCTCAAATTAAAACAAAAAACTTGACTCTGATTCACTAAAGCATTTCATTCTTCTATTCAGCTTACATGAGATAACTAGTTTAACAAAGAGGAAAGTTTTATTTTGGCTCACAGTTTGGGTGGTTTCAGCCATGATCAATTGGCCCTGTTTTGGGACTATAGTGTGGCAGGACATCATGGTGGCAGAACAAAGTTACCTCATAACCAGGAAGTGGGGTGTCAAGGTCTCACTATCCCCTTTTGAGGCACACCCCAGATAACCCAAAGACCTTCCTCTAGGCTTCACCTCTGAAAGGTTCTAACACCTCCCAATAACACCAACCTGAGGACCAAGACTTCAACACATAGGCCTTTGGGGGACATTTTAATATCTAACTACAATATCAGGGATCTTTCTGGTTTGCCTACACCATTTGGTCAGATAGAATATATTCAGTCAAAAAATACATATGACAATTCTCCTAAGTAAACCTTGCTGCCTGCACTGATACTCTCAAAATTATATAACACTGCTGAGGAAATGTACATGGTGAAATAGAAAGAACATTGGGGTTGAATCAGACTGGTCCAGGTGTGAATCTGAGACTTATCACTTATAAATTGCAAAATCTTGCAAGATATTTCTCAGTTCTCGTTTCTTCATGTATAGAACAGAATAATGCCTAGTTTGTAGGCAGATAGAAGAAAATAATATGGTTTGCTTGTTTCAATATATCTAACAGATTCTCAAAACAGGTTACTCTTTTTGTTGCATATAGTACCTTACATAGAATAGGTGTGCTTTAAAAACTTTCTGGAATAAGACAAAATATGTATAAACAGGGTTAGGGCCGTAGCTCAGTGGTAGAGCACTTGCCTAGCATGTGTGAGGCATTGGGTTCCATCCTCAGCACCACATATTAATAAATAAAATAAAGGCCCATTGACAACTAAAAAAATTTTTTTATATGTACAAACAAACAAAGATGCTGGTTGTCATATACATTGAATAAATGAATTCTGAAATAATTTCACAAGACTTCATTTTATCATGTACCTAATTCATGCCTGATATATAGCAGCCACTCAAATATTTGCTGATTCTGCCATCATGTTTCCTTATCAAGAGTCAAGAGAACAGATCCCAATTTTATGACCCTTGCCAAACCACTCCTTTCTTTGAACCTCAGTTTCTTCACTGAACAATTGGCCTAATGGTCACAAAATTTGAGAGTTGGGAAAGATCTTAGAAATCACCTTATTGCAACCCCTTTGCCCTAAGTGAGCAGTAAACTGGGTCTTAAATTGGACTCCTAACCATCAAGTAATCTTTGAAAACTGTGCTACTTATAAGATCTCTTTCACCTTATGAAATACTTGGGCTCAAACTGATTTTTAGAATATCATTCAATTCTGTAAATCCACTAAATCAATAAACAGGATAAGTTATACCTTTATTAAAACCAGCAGGTATAGAAGAATAAACAAATTGTCACTATTAATTCTAGTTAGCTAAGAGAAACTATGACTATCCTTTTGCAAAGGATCAAAATTATTTCAAAAATATACTGTTCTATTTAATAGTCCTCAATTCAATCTTCTTTGTAATTAAATGGAATTATAATCACTGGTCTATGGAACAAATAGGTTGAATAACTAGTATTCTCAGATTTTCACATCTCTGTTCTTGGTATTCCTTACTGTACCTTAGAGAACAATTTTTTTAAAAAAAATCAGTGCCCTCTTTTAAAAAATATTTCTATTTATCTCCCTAGGGCCTTTCAAACTGCTAACTATTCTTTTCTTTTTGAAATTTACTGCTGTTCCCCTTGGCATTCAAAACATCACTTTCCTCTGATTTTACTTATAGTATAAGTTTATTGGTCAAGAATACATATCTGGATCTACCACTTGCAAGTTCTGTGACCTTGGACAGGTGACTTAACTTCTATGTGCCTGTTTAGTAAGTGCTATACATATATATGCTGTTGTTGTTATTCCTCTTCTTAGTCATTGCTGCATTTCTTTGACCTCCATGATTCCATCTGGCTGATTCCATTCAATTAAAGGAATCTTTAACCCTTCCTATCTGAAAGGCCAATGTTCTTCTTCTCAATACCTTCGTCTGAACATTTAAGATCCAGTTCAAATGTCATCCTCCTTTCTCTAGGGAACCAAGAACACCTTCCTCCTCTGTCTTAGAATCAACCATTCTTGCTCTTATTCTCATAATACTTTGAATATATTTCAGAGCACTTGTTATATTAGACTGAATGAGGATACCCATATTAGGCCATTTTAAATTTATAAAACCAGAAATTTTATATGATTTATCCTAATAATATCTCTTTACATCCCCCTTCCTCCTTGTATTACACTCGTAAAAAGGGCAACAAGCTATTATTCTCTTTAAATACTATTTAATTAAATAGTTCAGATTCATAAAAAAGTAAAAAGAATAATGAGTAGACAACTGTATATTCATAATTCAGTTGAAATGCAATTTAAGCTTTATATAAGTGTGTTCTGCCATTAATTTATACAATTAATATATATTAATAATTATAAGCTTAAAAAATAAAATAAAATTGTAGTATTCATCTTTGTTACAGTACATTGTGTATGGCAGCAATTAGATACATCAATAACTGTTGAATGAATGAACAAACGAAAACCTGAACAAATACAAAGAAATTAGACAATGTTTCTAAACTCCTATATTCCCTTAATGTGGAACTATAAACCTGTTAGAATTATGCCTGTTAGATTTTATAAATTTTTATTCTCCCAAATTTATTAATTTTTAAAGAAACTAATTAAATTTATTTATTTGGAGATTTTCATTGTCCCTTGAGGTAACTAAACACACATCAGGGCACCACATAATCAGGACTGGAGTCTAAAATTCTAAATCATCTGACCTCTTCTTAAATATTTTCAAAAACAAGTATGCAAATTCATGTTTTCTATTATACTTAACAAAGGCATAGTGGCTAAAATAGCTTTATTTCCATCATGTTTGAATGTCCCAGAGGAAAAATCTACATAAGCATGATGTGAAGCAATTATAATAAATAAGAAAATACTTGGGAATGAGCCCATAATAAGTCAATGAGCAACAGGCATAGTAGTTAAAATGAATATACATATATAGGCTTTCATTTTAAAAGGGAACAATTATATTATTTATAGTAAATACAAAGGCAAAAATAATGCAGCAGCCTTCACATGCTTCAAATTTTAAGAAAATTAACTCATAATTACTTGTAGGAGAAACAGTAAGAGGTTCAAACAGCACATGGTTTTAAAAAGACAGTTTAAAGAGACCAGGAGTTATTCTGGACAACATACAAAATCTACAGGGAGAAGACCTAGATATGAGGAGTTAGTCCTGACACTTACTCTTTGCAGCTGGACACAACATTTACTCCATCTGCACTTTAGTTTCTTATCAGAAAATAGGGTTTACAATGACCTTGCATCCTACCTAACAAGATTATTATATATTTCAAATTATATAGGAAAATGTATGTGACATTATCCTTTAATACTCTGTGACTGTAATTATCTATCCTTCCATACTCCTGCTGCTACTATACCTACACTATCCATGCAACTCCTAGGCATAACCAGATATTAACTTCTCAGAGAAAGATTGTGTATTAGTTTGCTAGGGCTGCTATGAACAAATACTACAGACTGCACAGCTTAAACAAAATAAATTTATTTTCTCTCAGTTCTGAAGTTTGGAAGTCCATGATCAGTATGTCAGCAGAGATTTCTTTTGAGGTCACTCTCATAGGCTTATAAATAGCTGTATTTTCCCCCTCTATCTTCACATGGTTTTCCCTCTGTTTATGTCTGTGTCCTAATCTCTTCTTACAAGGACTCAAATTAGGGCCTACCCTTGACTTTATATTACCTTAAATATCTCCTTAAAGGCCCTATTTCCAAATATAATCACATTCTGAAAAACCAGGGGTTAGATCTTCAACATATGAATTTTGGGGAGATATAATTCAGCCTACAACACATATAGATATCCTACCACAGCACATCACCATTACTATGATACTTTCTATACTGTAATATAATTTTCATTCTTGACTCCCTGAATAGGACCTTGAATGCTTTCACAGCACTAAATATTTCCTGGTTTTATGTCTTCTAAGTGTCTAGTGCAGAACATATGTTCAAAAGAATGCTCCAATAAACTGCTGATAATTGAATCTATAATACTTTCTACTGAGAAACAATTAGAATTGATCTATCCCATGAAAACTTGCTAAACAGAGTTTATAATATTCCAAGGATTTACAAAAAAAGGATGAATTTTCACTCTTATTCTCAAAGCAGCTCTATGTCCAAATTCCCATACTTTCTATCTCATCTTCCATCCTTAAATTATCTATGTTGAGCTTTCTTCAGGCAATGAATTTGGAGGCTTTATACAACCATCCCAGAAATCAGTGAATTTTTCCTCTGCCTCTGAATTTCTACGGTATTTATGCACTTAGGTAGCATTTAACTTGATATCGTTTAAGAGTTAGTTAAGCATATCTTACTTTCCTCCACTCGATAGTTTCCTGAGAAAAAGAACTATGTCTTATTTCTTATTCCTCTCTATTTAAGTGATCAACAATAACCACTGAATGAACTCTTGAATTTTCTCTAAACCAGAGGCACCCCTCAGGAAGAGAGGAGGTAAAGTAGAAAAAGTGACAAAAATGTTGGGTACAATTTGGGACACAATGACTTTGCTGGACTTCATGCATAGCTGTTAATGAAGCTGTCTATAGGCAGTAAAAGGTAAAGTCTAAGACTCCGAAGAGGTACCTTGGCCATAGACAGAAATTTGAGTCATTAGTACACAGACACTATTAGAAGCCAAGTGAGTGGATGAGATTGTCAAGGGAATGAAGGTAAGAGGACCTAGGACCAAAGACATGCAAGAGAAGCTCTCACCCAAAGAACACTTACAATGAAATAGCCAGGGAGGAACCAAACCACAAAAGTATACCAAAGCCCAAGGGAGGAAAAATTGTTTTAAGGAAGAGAGAACATTAAACAGGAATGTAAAATGATACAGCAAGGGTCTAGAAATTGCTGTGCAGTGCCCCCCAACACACACACACACACACACACACACACACACACACACCCCTTTGTCCCTATCAGCACCAAGGAGGAGACTGATGACGTTGATCACAGAAGTTCCAGGGACTCTGCCCACTTCCTGTGTGAAATGGGCAAATTTCTAGACCTTTAAATCTCAGTTCCCTTCGTCTGTAAAGTCAAGAGTTTATGACCTCCTCAGGAGTACTTTGAAAATTGAGATAATTTTAGCAATAATGGTAAAAGAAAAAATACATAATTATAACATATATAGCATTCTAAAATTTGCTAGATACTGTCCTGAGCTGCTTCTTATACATTACCTCATTTAAAATTTTTTTCAGGGACTCGGAAGATGGTGGCAAATGGAGTGCATCACCCCCGTGTACCGCGTCACTGCACGGGTGAATGACAAGTTAGAACGGCCAAAAGCTATCTTGTTAGGAATTTCCAGCAAAATTGGGGTGCACTGAAACCTAGAGGAAGGATTTCCATCGCCCAAGGATCGATTACTGGGGCTCAACCGTGAGTGATTTGTCCGCCCAGAGATTCAAGCTGCTTATTCAGCGGCTTGCCCTGATGCTAGAGACTGCGGGGCGCCTGGGAAACGCGTCCATAGAAACAGCGAGCTACCAACGCTGATTCAGCGGGCTCCTGCCGGCTGTACCCTCACTGTGCTGAATTCTGACAGGAGAAGCCAGGGGACTAGAAACCAGGAATAAACCTAAGCTAACAGGTTTTGAGAGACACCAGTTGGGGGAGGAGGGAGCGGCCTCACACAGATTGTTTCCTACAGCCGGAGGGCAAAATCTTGGCCCGGAAGGCACAGCACCACCTAATGGAAGCGAAGAAAATAGAAGCCTAACAGTGTCCCTTTTTTCTTTTAATTTTTTTTTAAATTTTTTAATTTTAATTTTTTTCTTTTCTACAATTATACTATATTTTTTAAATGTAATTTTTATTTTACTGCATTTTATTTTTTTTTATCATTTCCTTTTCTTTTCTATTCTTTTCTCTTTCCTTCCTCTCTCCCTCTCTCTTTCTTGGTTTGCTTCCTTACCTTTTCCCCATCTTTCCTCTTAAGCATGACCACCCAGATTACGTACAACTTACCAAATGCAAATAGATGAATACTATGAATCGGTCCATAGTCCGCCTAAGCCCTTAACTACCCCCAAGTACTACTGTCTATTCTCTTGTTAATATCCGCCTGCATTTGAGCAACCCCCCAAAGAAGCTAACATATACGAACCTCCATACCATCAAAGCGCCCGACCTCAACATAAAATCCTAAGTTCAAACCTCAATTCTATACATGCCATCAAATTCTGTAGGCCTCTAATGAAACTAATGAATTTACCTTAATTCACAATTAGATCCAACATCTCTAAACATTGTCTCCCAACACAAAGGATATTGGAACTATAAAAACCAAAACAAACTTAAAGAAGAAAACAGAAACACAGCAGTCAAACAGAATTGGAAAGCAACGTGAGCACCATGAAAAAACAAGGGAAAAAAGGATTACAAACAATGCAGGACAACTTTAATTCACAGGAGAACCTAGAGGCTTCAGAAAAATGGACAGAGAAAGAACTTAAGGCATACCTAACTCAGATGAAATGGAATCTTAGAGAAGACATTAGACAGCAAATCCAAACAATGAAAGTATACTTTGAAAACGAATTAAATAGGCAAATTCAAATGGCAAAGAACAAGCTATACCAGGAGATAGAGATTTAAAAAAAATCAAACAGTAATCCTAGAAATGCAGGAAACCATAAACCAAATTAAAAACTCAAACGAGAATATTACAAATAGACTAGATCAAACAGAAGTCAGAACATCAGATAATGAAGACAAGGTGTATCAACTTGAAAAGAATATAGTCAACACAGAAAGGATGCTAAGAAATCACCAGCAATCTATCCAAGAGATATGGGATGTTAAAAAAAAAACCAAACTTGAGAGTCATTGGGATAGAAGAAGGTATAGAGGTTCAAACCAAAGGAATGAACAATCTATTAAATGAAATAATCCTAGAAAACTTCCCAGACATGAAAGATGGAATGGATTGCCAAATCCTGGAAGCCTACAGGACCCCAAACATACAAAACCATAATAGACCAACTCCAAAACACATAATTATGAAGATATCCAACATACAGAACAAGGAGAGAATATTAAAAGCTATGAGAGAAAAAAGGCAGATTACATTCAGGGGTAAACCAATTAGGTTAACGGCTGATTTTTCATCACAGACGTTGAAAGCAAGATGATCCTGGAACAACGTATTTCAAATGCTGAAAAATAATGGATTCCAACCAAGAATACTGTATCCAGCAAAATTAAGCTTCAGATTTGACAATGAAATTAAAATATTTCACGATAAACAAAATTTAAAAGAATTCACAGCCAGAAAACCAGCACTGCAAGGCATTTTGAGCAAAACACTACAAGAAGAGGAATTGAAAAACAGCACCCAAAACTAACATTGGGAGGTAACTCAGTAAAGGGAAGAACAAAAAATATAACCAAAAAGGAAAAATGAGCCATATTAAAATAAATAAATAAAAAAGCATGACTGGAAGTACAAACAATATATCAATAGTAACTTTAAACGTTAATGGCTTAAACTCACCAATCAAGAGACAAAGGCTAGTAACCTGGATTAAAAAAACAAATCCAACAATATGCTGCCTTCAGGAGACTCATATGATAGGAAAAGACATACACAGGTTGAAAGTGAAAGGCTGGGAAAAATCATACCACTCACATGGGCCTTGGAAGCAACCAGGAGTGGCCATACTCATATTGAATAAAATCAACTTCAAACCTTAGTTAATCAAAAGGGATAAAGAAGGCCTCTATATACTGTTAAAAAGAACCATCCACCAACAAGACATAACAATTATCAATATGTATGCACCAAACAATGGTGCTGCAATGTTCATAAAACAAACTCTCCTCAAGTTCAAGAGTCAAATAGACCACAACACAATAATTATCGGTGACTTCAACATACCGCTCTCTCCATTGGACAGATCCACCAGACAAAAACTGAATAAAGAAACTACAGAACTCAATAACACAATTAATAACCTAGACTTAACCGACATATATAGAATATATCAACCATCATCAAGTGGATACACGTTCTTCTCAGCAGCACATGGATCCTTCTCAAAGATAGACCATATATTATGCCATAGGGTAACTCTTAGTAAATATATAGGTGTGGAGATAATACCATGCATCTTATCTGATCATAATGGAATGAAACTGGAAATCAATGATAAAAGAAGGAAGGAAAAATCCTGCATCACCTGGAAAATGAACAATATGTTACTGAATGATCAATGGGTTACAGAAGACATAAAGGAGGAAATCAAAAAATTCTTAGAGATAAATGAAAATACAGACACAACATATCGGAATCTATGGGACACAATGAAAGCAGTTTTAAGAGGGAAATTCATTGCCTGGAGTTCATTCCTCAATAAAAGAAAAAAACCAACAAATAAATGAACTCACACTTCATCTCAAAACCCTAGAAAAGGAAGAGCAAAACAACAGCAAATGTAGTAGAAGGCAAGAAATAATTAAAATCAGAGCAGAAATCAACGAAATTGACACCAAAAAAAAAAAAAAACATTGAAAAAATGGATAAAACTAAAAGTTGGTTCTTTGAAAAAATAAATAAGATCGACAGACCCTTAGCCATGCTAACGAAGAGAAGAAGACAGAGAACTCAAATTACCAACATACGGGATGAAAAAGGCAATATCACAACAGACACTACAGAAATACAGAAGATAATTAGAAATTATTTTGAAACCCTATATTCCAATAAAATAGAAGATAGTGAAGATATCAATAAATTTCTTAAGTCATATGATTTGTCCAGATTGAGTCAGGAAGATACATACAATTTAAACAGACAATAACAAAGGAGGAAATAAAAGAAGCCATCAAAAGACTACCAACCAAGAAAAGCCCTGGACCGGATGGATATACAACGGAATTTTACAAAACCTTCAAAGAAGAATTAATACCAATACTTTTCAAGTTATTTCAAGAAATAGATAAAGAAGGAGATCTTCCAAATTCATTCTATGAGGCCAACATCACCCTGATCCCGAAACCAGACAAAGACACTTCAAAGAAAGAAAACTACAGACCAATATCTCTAATGAACATAGATGCAAAAATCCTCAATAAAATCCTGGCGAATCTAATACAAAACCATATCCAAAAAATAGTGCACCATGATCAAGTAGGATTCATCCCTGGGATGCAAGGCTGGTTTAATATACGGAAATCAATAAATGTTATTCACCACATCAATAGACTTAAAGATAAGAACCACATGATCATCTTGATAGATGCAGAAAAAGCATTCGACAAAGTACAGCAACCCTTTATGTTCAAAATACTAGAAAAACTAGGGATAACAGGATCTTACCTCAACATTGTAAAAGCCATATATGCTAAGCCTCAGGCTAGCATTATTCTGAATGGAGAAAAATTGAAGGCATTCCCTCTAAAATCTGGAACAAGACAGGGATGCCCTCTATCACCACTTCTATTCAATATAGTTCTCGAAACACTGGCCAGAGCAATTAGACAGACGAAAGAAATTCAAGGCATAAAAATAGGAAAAGAAGAACTTAAATTATCACTATTTGCGCATGATATGATGCTATATCTAACAGACCCAAAAGGGTCTACAAAGAAACTACTAGAACTAATAAATGAATTCAGCAAACTGGCAGGATATAAAATCAACACACATAAATCAAAGGCATTTCTGTATATCAGCGACAAAACTTCTGAAACGGAAATGAGAAAAAACACCCCATTCACAATATCCTCAAAAAAAAAAAATATAAAATACTTGGGAATCAACCTAACAAAAGAGGTGAAAGATTTATATCATGAAAACTACAGAACCCTAAAGAGAGAAATAGAAGAAGACCTTAGAAGATGGAATAATATACCCTGTTCATGGATAGGCAGAACTAACATCATCAAAATGGCGATATTACCAAAAGTTCTCTATAGGTTTAATGCAATGCCAGTCAAAATCCCAATGGCATTTCTTGTAGAAATAGATAAAGCAATTATGAAATTCATATGGAAAAACAAAAGACCCAGAATAGCAAAAGCAATTCTAAGCAGGAAGTGTGAGTCAGGCGGTATAGCGATACCAGATTTCAAACTATACTACAGAGCAATAGTAACAAAAACAGCATGGTAGTGGTACCAAAACAGGCGGGTGGACCAATGGTACAGAATAGAGGACACAGAGACCAATCCACAAAATTACAACTTTCTTATATTTGATAAAGGGACTAAAAGCATGCAATGGAGGAAGGATAGTATCTTCAACAAATGGTGCTGGGAAAACTGGAAATCCATATGCAACAAAATGAAACTGAATCCCTTTCTCTCGCCATGCACAAAAGTTAACTCAAAATGGATCAAAGAGCTTGATATCAAATCAGAGACTATGAGCCTGATAGAAGAAAAAGTTGGCTTCGATCTATATATTGTTGGGGCGGGCTTCAAATTCCTTAATAGGACACCCATAGCACAAGAGTTAATAACTAGAATCAACAAAAGGGACTTACTCAAACTAAAAAGTTTTTTCTCAGCAAGAGAAACAATAAGAGAGGTAAATAGGGAGCCTACATCCTGGGAACAAATTTTTACTCCTCACACTTCAGATAGAGCCCTAATATCCAGAGTATACAAAAAACTCAAAAAATTAAACAATAAGATAACAAATAACCCAATCAACAAATGGGCAAAAGACCTGAACAGACACTTCTCAGAGGAGGACATACAATCAATCAACAAGTACATGAAAAAATGCTCACCATCTCTAGCAGTCAACGAAATGCAAATCAAAACCACCCTAAGATACCATCTGACTCCAGTAAGATTGGCAGCCATTTTGAAGTCAAACAACAACAAGTGCTGGTGAGGATGTGGGGAAAAGGGTACTCTTATGCATTGCTGGGGGGACTGCAAATTGGTACAGCCAATTTGGAAAGCAATATGGAGATTCCTAGGAAAGCTGGGAATGGAACCACCATTTGACACAGCTATTGCCCTTCTCGGACTATTCCCTGAAGACCTTAAAAGAGCGTACTACAGGGATACTGCCACATCGATTTTCATAGCAGCACAATTCACAATAGCTAGACTGTGGAACCAACCCAGATGCCCTTCAATAGATGAATGGATAAAAAAAAATGTGGCATTTGTACACAATGGAGTATTACTCTGCACTAAAAAATGACAAAATCATGGAATTTGCAGGGAAATGGATGGCATTAGAGCAGATTATGCCAAGTGAAGCTAGCCAATCCCTAAAAAACAAATGCCAAATGTCTTCTTTGATATAATGAGAGCAACTAAGAACAGAGCAGGGAGGAAGAGCAGGAAGAAAAGACTAACATTAAACAGAGACATGAGGTGGGAGGGAAAGTGAGAGAAAAGGGAAATTGCATGGAAATGGAAGGAGAACCTTCATTGTTACACAAAATTACATATAAGAGGTTGTGAGGGGAATGGGGAAAAAAACAAGGAGAGAAATGAATTGTAGTAGATGGGGTAGAGAGAGAAGATGGGATGGGAGGGGAGGGGGGATAGTAGAGGATAGGAAAGGTAGCAGAATACAAGAGTCACTAATATGGCATCATGTAAAAATGTGGATGTGTAACCGATGTGATTCTGCAATCTGTAATTGGGGTAAAAATGGGAGTTCATAACCCACTTGAATCTAATGTATGAAATATGATATGTCAAGAGCTTTGTAATGTTTTGACCAATAAAAAATAAAATAAAATAAAATTTTTTTCATAAAACTTTTAGATGCTATAGCATCTAGCAAGTGCTATTACATCCTCACTTTCAGATGGAGAACTAAAGTCAGGGTGTAGAAAGAAAAATCAGAAAGTTTTTATGTCAAATTTAAACAAACATTCAAGAGGCCTGAGTATGAAGGGTAGGGTATTTATAAGATTTATTTTGTTAATAAGATTTATTAATAATTCTAAGCAGATTTAAATATAAAATAAAATGTACACAAAGAGAAAATGAGCAGAAGAAGAAAGAGGTTGAAGGCAACAAAAAGATGGGGCTCAGAGATTTGGCCTTAAGTAAAAGGAAGAAGCAAAAAAGCATAAGTAGACAATTTTAAGTAATTTAGATTGCTAGCAGTCAAATAGAACTGATATAGGCAAGAAGAGAGGGGTTAGGTTGATTCAACAAGGTCTGGGACCTTGCCCAGACAGGAACAGGAAAAATGGAGCATGAGAATAAAGGATAATGGCAAGAGAATAAACAAAATAGTGGTGGATTAAGATAATCAAACTATAGTGGGAAGTGAGTGAATATAGATTTTGATAAGGGCAAAGAACAGACCTAGTGGGAAAAATCAAAGTTCAGGTTGGAGAAAAAATTTTGAACAAAGCTGCATACCTTCATATGTAATTTCAGAGGTGGACCATCTCTGAATGACAAGGTCCATGGCATGACTATGGAAGTCGATTAGCTAAAGAGATGATTACTTGAGTTGAAGAGGGCAACATGTTGGGAAAGAAATCATCCATGTGAACACTGGAGTCAATCAGGATGAGGACAATAATTGAGGTGGGAAGGCAGATCATGTGTGTGCCATGATACAAAAGATCTAAAAGTGACGATCTATTTATCAGAAGATGAGGATGATATAACCCTCATGCCAGGGAGCATGGGGGTTTAAGATGATGATACCTGGATAGTGATGTGTAAAATATTAGTTATCCTCCTCTCCCCCACTCTCTTGATTGGAGGGATGTAGTAGAATGAGCTGCATCCATTGCAACCATTTAAAAGAGATTCAGGGCAAACAATATGCTCTTCAGGTCTCTGAAGAAGCCTGGCTTCAACTTAAGGTCAGGACACAAAAAAATAACCAGTAAAATGGTTAACAATGTAGGAAACAGGAGATTGAGAGAGAAAATGGAAAAGTTTGAGAAAGAGCAAACAAGAACAGTTGGGAAAGAGGAAGAGGAAGCCAGAAAAGCACAAGAATAACAGTTCAGAAGATGAAAGATGACTGAAGAGGCTGGAACAAAGATAAGGTGATAAGACTTGCTGGGTTTATTTAGCCATAAAGTTATCAAAATAATTAGTTCTAGAAAATGTGTCTTGGCTACAGTTAGCATTAAGGCCTTGACAAAGGTATCAGTTACAAATAGGGAGGTAGGGACCCAACATTTTTGTTCCTAACATGTGAAAAACACTGTGTCAAGGACTTGAACATGCCATCTTTCTTAAATTTAACAGCTGCAACTTCCCTTGTTTTGTAAGTGAGAGAACTAAAGATCTAAAAGTCAAAGTGATCTGTCTCCAGTTGTACAGTTAATTTTTGGTGACACTGAGGAACCCAGGCTTCTTTTCAAATCTAAATAAGTAAGGTGAAGTGAAAAAGAAATCAGAGCATTTTGGTCATTTTTTATTGATGAGATCTGGTACATTTCTTAACTCCACTAAGTCTACCAAACAAGGTGACTACAAAGATTAAACTACAGATTCAAAACAAATCCTAGTGTGGTTATTTTTTTTCAAATTAAAATTGGCCTACATAGTAACTTATTTTCAAATGTGGAATTTCTTATTTGGTATCCTTCAGAAAAAGAATCTGAAGTTCTGAATTAATGACTATAAATTTTACACATAGTAAACTGAGGTAGGGAGAGGATGTATAAGCTATGGTCTCTAGTATATCTAGAGTCAAATCCAAACTTCATAGTTTCATATCTGTAATCCCACACCTTTTTTTTAGCTACATATTATACTACTGACTTACATAAATGTAATACTCAAACTTGTGGCAGCTATTACTTCTTAACATACTCTATACTTGACCTTACTTTGCATCTCTAACTAAATTCTTTCTTGGTCTATTGAAATTTGTTCTCCAAGGTCCAAATGAAATTCTTCTAGAATATAACCTTGTTTCCAAATGTTGAGAAATGATGGCTTTTTCCTCTGAACTTTTAAATCTTTCTGATTTTACTTCTCTTAGAGTACATACTATATCATGCCTTGTAATTTAGGTAAGTATGAAAAAATTTTCATTTCTTCTGGCAGAGCATAAGCCTTTTAAAGCTAGATGGAAGGGAACCAACATTATTTTGCAACTATAAGATGTCTGTTGCTTTTCCCGTGAATATATATTTTTAATGTAATCTTTATGACACCCTATGAAAAAGGAATTTTCTTTTTACAGATAAGGACCTTGAATTTCACAGAGGCTAAACAATTCACTTACAGTCATAAAGCTGGTAAATGACAAGAGTCTAGATATGAATCCTAATCTTTCTAAATCTAAAACCTTGGCACTTTCTGAAATACTCTGCCCAGTGACCATGGGTAGATCCTCACTGATTTATCTGTTTCCTGTCCACCCACTAATCATCAGAGAAAAACCTTTTGTCATTACATATTAGCAGAAAAAATTGATATGGGGTATTGCCCTCCTTCTTTTCAAAACTAAGAACAAACTCTTCAGAGCAAAGAGAATGATTAATATGAATCCTGAATAAAGATGAAGTGATAAGAACTCTGCTTGCAGGAGAAAGCAGTCAAAAACCATTATTTTTCCACTCATGTTTAAAAACTCCTCCTCCTTTGAGGTTTGCACCATCTGGCTATAGCATTCTCCACCCCACCTCCTCATCTGTCATCTACCACCCTCCTGATTAATTCCTATTTTTACTGCACCTGGGTCACAATCTTCCTCTCTTCCCCACATCCCATAATCCTAAATCACTTCACTATCCACACATGATGGTTTCAATATATACCAGCCTCAGAGTTTCTTGCTATACTCAGCTTTGCTGACCTTAATTTCTACTGTATTTCAGCTACCCACACACAGAGACCTAGCTGTTACCTACAACAGCTCCAAATCAGACAACTTTACTCCATGTTTATATGTAATTAATATATATGTATATATCTTTTTTTAGTTATTCATGAACCTTTATTTTTACTTATTTATTTGTGGTGCTGATAATAAAACCCAGTGCCTTACACATGCTAGGCAAATGCTCTATTACTAAGCCACAACTCCTGCCCCATTCATGTTAATAATAAATTAATATTTCATTTTCTGACTACAGTACCCAGCTTACTTCCACTAAATTTACTCATTGAACTAACTCAAGCAATCACAAAATCTTCAAGTCCAAAACAACTCATTGTACACTGTTTCCTGTCTCAGCCAATATTACCACCATCCACCTGATCACTCAAGCTAAAAACCTAAGCACCACATTAGACTTCTCATTCTCTCACATGCACATCCAATCACAAAGCCTCAGATTTTTTTCAAATTATCCTTTCCTCTTCTCCTATGACTACTTTTTAAAAATGCTATGTCAACCATGTCTTATTTTTAAAATATCACCCACTGAATTAGTTTCAAGATTCTTATGCATAAAAGGCCCACAATGGTATGGCTTCTGCCTGTATTTCCAGCCTCACAATTTACACTTCTGTGTTTACTATTATATTCTTATCAGTCCCAAATTGCTGTGGTTCATTACACAAGCCATTTCTTTTCTCACACTGATTCCTCTACTCAAGCAGTTTTCTGTTTGACATATACTTTCTACTCATCTTTGCCTTCCTTACTCCTACTTATCATTTAAGATTTGGGTCACGTATCATCTCTTCCCAAAATGTTCCCTCAACTCCTAGGCTAGCCTAAAAGCACTAACTTTGGGTCAATCACAGCATCATATGCGCAGCTCTTATTTTTCATTCCAAAAATGACCAATTTAAGCATCTAATTTGCCAGCTCCACAAAGATTAGTATTCATCTTTGTATGCTCAGCTAAGCACAGAGCATAGCATAGTACTGAACATATTATCTATAATAAGTATATAAATGTAAAAGAATACAGTAGGTTTAATTTTTCAGTAGAATGTTCTCCTCTGTGCTTTCTCACTGGTTAGTTTCTCCTAACTTTAACTCCAAGTTCTTTGAAGGTTCAGAGTCTTTTCTGGATCTGTAGAGCTTTGCACTGAATGGTGCTATACAAAAATGTACCCAACTTACATAAAAGGGAAACACATTTGCACAAACTAGAAATCAAAACTTGACATATGTGCTGCAAACTTCAAAACCACTTACCAATTTAAAAAATGAAGACATTAAGAACAAAGATAAAGAGCCAATTCTGACTGTTGGAATGTGCTTATCTCAGTCATAAAAACAGTGAAACTTTGCTTAAAACTTGAACAGGGCCCCAGATAGAAGATTTTATCTACAAGGCCATCACATCCCTGCTGAGTTTCAGAAATTATTAATTTGCAGAGTTGTTTAGGCAGGGGTTTAGGAAATTGGTGAAAGAACCTTTTTAAAATAAAATTTAACCCCACTACCTCTAAAAGCTAACTGATTTTTAAAAAGTAAAAAATAATGCTGTTAAGTGAGCAACAAAAAAAGTTGTTCTTTTTCATATCAATATGGGGCCTTCTGCTGGCAGAAAAGGAGCAAAGAGTTCAGTGTAATAAAGCATTTTCCTCTCCAACCAAATATCAAATTGTAGTTTGGCACCAAACTAGGTCTCAATCTCTTTCCGAGTAAAAATAATAAGCTCTTCAATTCACATGGCACATTACAGTTTAAACCCCTTGGATATACATTAGTTTGTTTGATAAAGCATTTAGACATTTTGTTAAAGGCGGGGGAATGTGAAAATTTCCACGAAATAGAATCTCAGCTCCTGAGAACAATCACTACTGGATGGCTATTTTTTTTTTTTCTTTTTTCAAGTTCAAAACACAGCACAGAAATGAGGAAGGGAAAGTACTTTTTATTATAGCAGGCCAATCCTTGGGGCCAAGGACCTTCCTATAGAAACTTAACAAGGTTTCATCTCTTTGGTCACATCAAGATCTTTGAAGAGAAATCATCCAGGGAGTGGATCAGAGAATTATCCAAGAGAAGACAAGCCTCAGGGGACGTGATTATTACCTTCAGATATCTTAACAGCTGGCCATAAGGGAAAAGAACTAGGAAGAATGGGAGGCATTCTTGTTTCTGTCAAGCTATAACCAAATCTGTGAAGGTACATACAGAATGGGTTTTCCTGGGAGCAGATCAGCTTTCCATCAATGGAAGAATTGTCCAAATACGTCCAATTTCTAGGGTACGACTCGGGATTTTGAAAGATACTTTGGCATGGGGATGGGAGAAAGGGACCCTGGATGACTTTCAGTTCCCTTCCTGTCTGCAGAAGTTCTGGGTTCACCAACTCCTTTCAGTGCTGCGCCCACGTGTCCAGCCCTCCAGGGCTGCTGGCTGGCCTCGGTGCTAGCTGCTCCAGGCCCGTCTGAGGTTTGAAACCTGCTCTCCCGGGCCGCTTCTAGCGGGCCCCGGGCAGGGGCAGGTGGCACACGTGAGTTCTCCCAGCCGGAGATCCCTGGCTGACAGCTCCAGGCCTCCGCTCCCAGGACCTCGGTCTTCGCCTGCCCGGGGACCAGGGACCGGCCGCCAGCACCGCAGGCATTGTCACCCCCGGCCTCTGGGCAGTCCAACTGACCCACGCAGACAGACATCACGCAGACTCCTGCCCGCCCTTCCCCAGACCGCCCCGGCGCGGGCCGCCAGGACGCAGCGACCGCGCACCCGCCGCCCCGCGAGGCCGACCCTCCGCAGGGCCCCTGTGCTTGGCTCCAGCGTCCACCCTGGGCCCGGACGCACACGCAGCGCGGGCCGCCGGGGCTCGCGGCTGGGCTGACACGGCCAGGGCAGGGCCGCGGACACGCAGGCCGCCGCGACAGACGGACAGGCGGCCGGGGCCGCGAAGGGCAGGCGCAGCGGCCGCGCAGGTCCGTCGCCGGCTTCGGGTGGCCAGCGGCCCCTCAGGGCGCGGGCTCGGCGGGCGGCGGGAGCCGCGAGGCGCTTACCTGCGGGCGCGGCGGCGCGGGGCACGGGGCGGCTCACTCCCTTCCCGCCGCCATGTTTCCGCTGCGCAGGGAGCGAGCGAGGACGCGGGAAGGGGGCGGGCGGGCGGCTCCGGAGAGTGGCGGGCGGGCGGCGGGGGGCTCCACCGAGGCGGCGGCGGCGGCCGAGGGGGCGGGGGCGCGGGCTCCCCGGCCCCGCCCCGCCCGCGCCTCCCGCCGCGAGGTGGCGCGCGCCTGGGCCGTTGGGCTCGAGCCGGCGGGCGGGACGGCGAGGCGCGCGGGGAGGGGCGGCGAGGGAGCGACCCCGCCCGGCCACCCCGCGCCTCCCGCCCGCGGCCCGGCCGGCGCCCGACCCACTGTCTCGTTGGCGTTTCACGCACCGGTAAACTGGCGCGCAGAGGGCTGGGGTTCGAATCCCGCGGCCGCGGGCAGCCGGCTGCGAGCAGCCCCGCCCCGCCGGCAGCTGACTGTGGTGACCTTGAGCGAGTTACTTCGCACCTCCGCGCCAGCGAGGTCCTCTCTGACACCTTGGCGCTTAACCCCGAGGGCTAGTAGGAGGAAAAACATAAGTTAGTGCGCGTCAAGCCCAGGCCACAGGGCCGAGGGCCGAGGACCGAGCGCGTGAGCATAAGCGGTTCCGGCGCTGTCCCTTGGGCTACGCGGGCAGCCTTGGCGTGCCACGCTCGGGGCACAGGGTCAGGCGCCCAGGGCTCTTCGCTACAGTGCTGTTTCACGGCCACGTCGTTTCAGCAGTGGGGAAACTGAAGTCTAGGCAGGTGACTCTCCTTGTGCAAGTCGCGCAGCTAGGAATGACGTGCGGAGTCTCCTGTCCACTTGGGCTCTGCCTGCAGGGGTGGGTCCCCGGAGGCCTCCTGGAGCCAAAGACAAGCCAGCTGGCTCTGGAAGGAGTCTGCAGGGAAAGCTCATCTCAGGCAGAGGGGAGGTTGAGTGCCCAGGTATCAAGGCGTGGCAGGGACAGCGAGCTGCAGGGACTGGAGTGGGAGCGTGGGAGAGATCCGGGGTACGCTGCTGCTGCCCTTGCAGGTAGGGAGGGAAACCAAGGCAGTAGGTGAAAGGAGGACCTAGTACGTCTAGGTAGAGAGCTCCAATTTTATTTTGTAGGTCAAAGATTTCACGGTGTGGTCCTGGGTGACCCCTTCTAGGGGTCAGTGAACTAAAACAACAACAGCAAAAAACAACAACAGTTTTTTGTCCCAGTGCAACTTTTTTTTCCTATCATTCTCACATGAGCGTACAGTGAGGCTTTCCATAGAACATATGATATCGCAACAGATTAAAGACAGAAGTAGATTTTAGAATCCAGCTGTTTTCTTTCAAGCCAGGTGTTGAAAGAAATTTGCACAAATGTAAAGCACCGCTCTTCTCATTAATTTATGTCTTAGAAAATATAATTATTTTTCGTTGAAAAATGTGCTTGTGCTTATATGTAATAGGTTTGTTATTGTAATTTTAACGAATAAATTTTTTCAGATTTAATTTTATATGGTAAATATAGAAGAAACACACTGCATAGAAAAAAGTCCTTTGAAGTCTTCTGTAGTATTTTAAAAATAGAAAGGAGTCTTGAGACTGCAAGGTTTATGAATGCCTGCTAGGCAATAGGAAGCTCTTGGGGAGTTTTACTTAGGGAAATGACCTTCTCAGATTTGCATTTCAGAAAGAGCTTTCAAGACCCTAGTTAGGCCTGAGGGATGATTTCCTGCCCCTGGCAGGCTTTCAAGGCAAAGGGATAAAAACATGGAAATGCAGGGTTGATGAGCTAGGGAGCTGGGATCCAGATGACTGGTCACTATTCCTGATTTGGTATTGCCTTTCCACCAGACACACTGCAGGTCAGGTGCCCCGTTTTACACCTTTGTTTCCACTTCACCCCCATGTAGGGAGGGTTCTGCTGTGGGGTTCTGTGGCAGCTGCCTTTTGACCCAGAACACTGTGACTTCCCCTTATTGCCCATTTTCTGAGAAGTAATCAAGTCAGCCAGGCAGATGGGAGGAAAGGAACAGGTTATCAGTGATGGTATAGGTGGGCATGAGAGCCCTGGCGGAGTCCCCAAGACTGCACAGCTCAGAATATCCTTTACATGCTTCTAGGGCTCTTCAGATGAGTGAGAGGGAAACAGTTGTGTCAAAATGTCTGCTGTCTGGGAAGCTTTTTTTTTTTTTTTTTAAGATATGTTCCCCCAAAATGTTTGTCAGATGAATATCTTATAAAAATACATTTAAAACTTCATTGCCTTTCTAATTTAAGCATACAGAAAGAAATTTAATATTTTCTAAACTCATTATGAACACAAATCAGTACCAAGCTATATTTTCAAGGAATCCCCTAGACTGTTAACGAGTGAAGGACATGTAAATGCTGTTAATGAGAGTTCTTGATGCTTTCAAGTTTCTAGTTGTCAGCTGTCACTTTTCTTGCTCTTATTATCCCTTTCCCCTTTCTGCCAGCTTCTAATCTGCTAAAACCAAGAAGGAAAAAAAAAAAATCCAAGTTTACCAGAATTGTATCAAACAGCCTCTGAGCAGGGGTGTGAGGGACTGTCCTGGGATGGAACACTGAGAAGGCCTGCTGCTGGGGAGGATTGTTCTTAACATCTCTGGTTTCTGTTCCTTCCCCTTCAAGATGAGATGATCATATACCCATCTCTCAAGTTGTTAAAAGGATTAACTCGAAGCATTTAGCCTGTGTCATCAGCTCTCTGCCCAGACATTTTTTTTGTTCTCAGCTCCACTTCTATTAGACAGTTCCACTTGGAGCTTCAAACTTTACAGATTAAGAAGCAAAATCATGACTACCCTGAAGCTTCTTTTTCTGTGTTTCCCATTTCAGACAATGGCTCCACCGTAATCCTTGTGATGGTGTTTTAAATGTCTCCCTTTCCTCTTCCATATGCAGGGAATTTCCAAAGCACACTGCCTCTGCTCTGGTGACGGTCCCATTCCTTGGATAGTAGGAACTATAACCTAACTCTGGACTCTTATCTCCCAAACTTGCCTTGCATAGCTGCCAGATTTTGGAAGCATGATGTTTTCCCAGTTATTAAAACTCAGTAAGTCCTCGGCAGTTATAGGAGAAAGTCAAGGCTCTCCGTGATCTGCCCACAACCCTCCTTTCTAAATGCATTTCTCACTCCCCTCCTTTACTTCCCTTTTGATTCACTTGTATTCTAATTTGTAGTTTTCTTGTCTTGGCTCTCCCATATACTCTTCTAACTTTTTAGAATGCCTTCCTCTCCATTTTTATGTATCTGAATCCAAACCATCTTTAAACACTCTGATTTTATACTGCCTTCACAAAGCCTTCCACGATCCTGCAGCTTGAATTTAAGCATACAGAAAGAGTATGAAGAGCTTGAAGAGTCGGAGCACTCAGATAATGCTTGCTATGATCCAGGCACTCTTCCAGGGCTTTAAAAGTACTATTTTAACTAATTCTTGTGACATTTTGCTTCTTCACGACAAATGAATATATAGGTAGCATTGTGTCAGTCAGCTTTTGTCACTGTGACAAATACCTGAGCATAACAACTTAGAGGGGGAAAGATTTGACTCATAGGTTTCAGAAGTTTCAGTCCATGGTCAGCTGCTTTGGGCCTGAGACAGAACATCAGGGTGGAGGAGTGTGGCAGAGCAAAACTGCTTACCTTAAGGTGGTGGGGAAGCAAAGAGAGTGAGCAGAAGGGGCTAGGGCAAGATTTAATCCCCAACAGCACTCCCCCAAGGACCCACTCCTTCAACTAGGTTCTACCTCCTACAGTTTCCACCACCGCCCAATAGTCCATTTAGCTGTGAATTCCTCAATGAATTAATCCACTGATGAGATCAGAGCCCTCATGATACAATTGTTTCCTAAAAGACACATGTTGAACATTACTACATTGAGGAACAAGCCTTCAACACAAGCCTTTGGGAGTACTTCATATCCAAACCACAACTATGATGATCTGTATTTTATAGATAGGAAAATCAAGGCTCAGAGAGGTGAAGTAACTTGTCCAAGGTTACACAGCTAGTAAATGGTGGAGCCACAGAAGAACCCAGGTATACCTGCTCCAGAGCCTTTTTTCTCAAGAGTGTCAATGTGAAACAAATTCCCCTGCCTCTACTCCCATTAGCTTTTGTGGCAAGCCATATAAACCTCTCCTAGAACTTTCATTTTTCTCAGTCTCATTACTGAGTAAGGATTCTTATCTTTCTCACTTACACAATAAGTTTCTTTTTTAAAAAAATCTTTTTTAATTGTAGTTGGACACAGTACCTTTATTTTATTATTTTTATGTGGTGCTGAGGATCAAACCCATTGCCTTGCACGTGCTAGACAAGTGCTCTACCACTGAGCCACAACCCCAGCCCAATAGACAATAAGTTTCTTAAAAGTAGAATTAGGGTCTGGTTGGCAACAGTCCTGGGTAGATAGATGCTTGGTAAGTTTTTTTTTTTTTTTTTTTTTTTTTTAACGAATATACGGTAGAAAGCTATAGCGAGAAAATGTTTGGGAGCAGGGGGCTGGGGATGTGGCTCAAGCGGTAGTGCGCTCCCCTGGCATGGGTGCAGCCCGGGTTTGATCCTCAGCAGCACATGCAAAGATGTTGTAAACGCCGAAAACTGAAAAAAAAGAAAAAAAATGTTTGGGAGCAGGATTGACAAATAATGTTCCTTGGGCCAAATCTGTCTCCTATTTGCATTCTGTCTAGGAGTTAAGATTGATTTTTACATTTTTAAATGGTTAAAAAAATCAAAAGAGGAGTAATATTTCATGGTATAGGAAAATTATATGGGAAAGTTTTCTTGTAACTTAGCTTGCTTGTTATGGCTGCCTTTTGCTGCAGTGGGCCTTATGACACACGAAACCTAAAACATTCACTAACTGGCCCTTTACTGAAAATTTTTCCAACCCTCCGTCTTGAGCTATAGGTAATAACATGGAAATAGCCTAGAAAGAGTACTGATCAACAACCAAGGGATGAGTAGGATACCACTTCAAGTTTTAAAATAAAACAATGCCAGTCTTGTTGAGGGACACACATACACATATAATCAAAATATAATGAAAACAATAAACACCAAATTTAGATAGTGGCTCTCTTTGGGGGTTTGGGAGTGGAGATGTCAGCAGGAAGGAGTCCACAGGGATTTTAACTATTCCCAAATAGTCATGGTCATTAAGTCACCCTTTTCTGCTTCATATTAAAATATAAAATGTTTCACAAGAAATGTATAAATGAGGGCTGGGATTGTAGCTCAGTGGTAGAGCACTTGCCTAGCACGTGTGAGGCACTGGGTTCAATCCTGGGTACCACATAAAAAATAAATAAAGGTATTGTGTGTGTCCATCTACAAATAAAAAAAAATCCATAAATGAGGTTCAAAGACTTCCACTTTGGCTGTTCAAAAAATATGTATGTTTGGCTTTCACATACAGCTAACATGTTAAGTGAAATCTAAATCCTGAGACTCCTGCTGTGCTGAGTGTGGAGTGGGTTATGAATATCATTTAGAACCTGGCAGCTTTCTGGTTGCATGAGGGGGTTCTGATTATGATCCTCTGTGAACAACACTCCTGGGAGGGAAGTCCACGTCAGCCAAGGTTGGGCAGGGGAGGCTGGCCTCCATATTTTGTCTCTGGACTAGGCCGAGGTGCAATTGAATGGAAGGGAGCCGCCTCCTTCAGTCCAGGTATTAGTCTCCGTGAAACATTGGGAAAAGAAAATGGACATAATCTTAAACTGCATTCTCGTGTCTCATTTAAACTTTCATTCCATAATTTTACTTAGCACCTGGGTTTCAAAATAATTAATTAGATCAGCTTGAGACCAAGGAGCTTAGTTGAGAAAGCAAATATGTTAACAGGAGAACACAGTGTCATTAGTGTTCACCTTAGTTTCTATTACTGTATAGCAAATTAAAACAAAAAACTTAGAGGTAACTAGTTGACAGTTCTAGAGCTTAGAACCCTGGTGTCCTGTGGCTGGGTTCTCTGCTCAGTGTCATAAGGCTGAACTCAAGATGTCTGGAGGCTCAAAGGAGAGGTCTGAAAGTTGTTGGCAGAATTCATTGCCCTGTGGCCATAGGACTGAGGTCCTCATTTTCTTGTTCACTGCCTACTGGGGACCACTCTCAGGTCCTTGCAAGGAGGTCCCCTTTAGCTCACCAACAGAGAGCCTCTCTCATATTGAACCCATCTCATCCTTTGGAACTCTCTGACTTCCCTTCTTCAACCAATCAGAGGTTACTCTGGGCTTTGAAAAGACAGGTAACTAGTCAGGATCACTCAAATGCTCTGCCTGCTTTCAGGTCAACTGTGCTGTATCACATAGCCTAAAAATAGGTGGTAACATGGACACAGCCTAGAAAGAGTACTGAACAACAACCAAGGGAGTAAAATTCACCACAGTCACAGCTCATTATTCACATGTGCACCAGGTGCCAGGAATCTTGGGGATCATCTTAGAATTGTACCTACTACATCTAGTGAGAAATGAAATGATCTCTGCCGTTTCCTCTGGCAGTTGGTTCTATAACTTTTTCCATGACATAACATGCATTGTATTGTCATTATTAGGGTATGTTTAGAAACTCCTTTTCTAGCCTGAAGGCTTATTGAGATCAGGGACCTCACTCACCTGTAGCTCCCATGCTTCTGACAGGCTTCCTATAGAGATATTCCTACATGTTTGCTTAAAAAAGAAACAAGTTAAAAGTATACATATTATCTTTTGGATCCCTGCTTCTCTTTTAGATCCACTTCAATACTTTCCTGACACTACACCAGAAGAGTTAATTGCTCCCTCCTCTGCACTGTCAATTGATAAATATCTTTGTGTGAAATAATTCACACTGTGGGATTTTAAGTTAGACTAGTTTCCTTGAGCACACAAATTTCACTTATATTCCACTTAGTATCCTAGGGCACAGCACATTACAGCACATTAGAGGTGGCATTGTTTGTATTGGTGGGGTGGGGAGGTTTACTGGGGATTGAACCCAAGGGCAGTTTACCACTGAGCTACATGTCCCGTCCTTTTTATTTATTTTTTACTTTGAGACAGGATCTCTCTAAATTGCTGAGGGTCTTGCTAAGTTGTTGAGGCTGGCCTCAAACTTGCCATCCTCCCGCCTTAGCTTCCTGAGCGGCTGGGATTATAGGGATGCACCCTGCACCTGGCTCATGCTTGTACTTTTAAAAAGGAGAGGAATAGAGAGCAGAATTGGGCTATGACAGACCCTGTGACCCTTGGAAAAGGTAGAGGGATGCCAAGAAGTACAGAGGCAAAGAGAGGAATGACAAAAGGAAAAGTAATCAGGATGTATTTCTTTTAAAGAAGGGATACTAGAAAACCCCAGGTCTACAGGTTTATGTATCACATTAAGGAATTAAACCTGGAAAAGCCTTCCATGAGGGACAGAAAAGAGAGTGATCATTCTGTCACAGACATTGAGGGACATTTTATTTTTATGGTGGCAATGTTGACCTGGAGGAGAGGACATGAAGGAAATGTAAGAGATGGTTTCTGGTGCTTCAAGGAAGCTGGGGTGAAGGAGGCACTAGAACACACAAGCTCTTCACCTCCTTGATTTTGGTGGTTCCCTTTCATACCTTCTCCTGGTCATTGGCCTTTTGAGACTTCATTTCTCCTTTGAGGGTGCCCAAAGTCATCAAATGAGCTGTTTAAACAGATTTTATCTGTATATGAAATTTGGGATCAGAGGAAGGGTTGGAAAATTTTTGATCTAGGAAAAAGATCATTTACTAGGAACTCTGAACCTCCTATCCCCTCAGAGAAGCTGTGATGTTGAGTGGCAGTGTGATTCAGTATGGAGTGCGTCTGACCTGACTTCGTACTTAAGCTCTGCTACTTAACATATCACCCTAAAAAGCATCTTAATTTCTCTAGTCTCCTCAACTCTCTGAATTTTTTTCCTTTATGAAGTAGGAATGATGTACTTACATCAGAATGCTAAATTTTGGCCAAATGGAGGCTCTCTAACTTTCTTTGCAGGCCCTTTCTTTGTAGGTTTGTTTAATTTGTCTCCCTCAGATCAGCCACCTGCTCCATGGATGCCATCTACACCTTTCAGATAGCTTTATCCTCAGGCTCCCATTCCTAAAACAAATACAAGAATGGGTAAGCTGAGCTGGGGTTGTGGCTCAGTGGTAGCGCACTCACCTAGCATGCATGAGGCACTGGGTTCAATCCTCAGCACCACATAAATGTAAAACGAAGATATTGGGTCCACCTAAAACTAAAAAATAAATATATTAAAAAAAAAAGAATGGGTAAGCTAACCACAGTCGACTGCTGGAACTGAGTTCAGGGGATGACGCAGGAATAGTCAAGAGAAGATAGAACCATGGTTCCAGTTGTCCTTAAGTGTTAGAAAAACAGAAAGTTCATTTAGACTCTGACCATTGTGCTCAGAGCCTGTGTGTGGTGGAGCTGGCTTTCTTGCCGCAGTCTGGCTGGGCACAAATCTCGAGCCACTGAAGCAGGAACAAACTTTATTTCTGAACTCCACCAGCACACTCCACCCACGATCCCCAGGAACTCTCCTGAACACCATGCGGCTCCTCCAGGAACTCCACACACCCACTGGAATTTCCTCCTCCGGCACTTCCCCAACCAATGGGAACTCTCTGGGAATCCCTGCGAGAACTCCAAAGTAGCAGGCCGAGGCGGACAGCAGGGATCTAATATATACAGCTTAACATAACCATTATCATTTCAATGGCTTGCTGGCATCACCTCTCAACCACTCGGTTCTGGCAAAAATGCCATGCGTCATTCGGACTTGGCTATGGCTCTCAGCACTTTCTAGTTGGCTATTGAGTCCTACCATGTGGGAGACAGTTGAAGAGATATCAACCTGGGGTAGCACTTTTCCTCAAGGAGTCTACAGTCTGGTGAGGACAGATATTATGATACAAAGCAAGAAGTTACAGGTGCCAAGAGGGAAATGCAATCAGAATATTGTGGTGTTTGGAAGATTCAGGAAGAGTTACTAAGAGAACTCTTATTTTAGATGGGCCCTGAATGATGGGTAGAAAAAGTTGTTTAGAGTGAGTATTAGGGAAGTGGGCATTGTATGGAGAAATATAATGAAGGATAGAAACTGAGGGACATATTAAGAAATTCCAAGTAGTTTTGTGTCGCTGGAGCAGAGGATCCACATGGTGGAGACATGGGACCTACACTTAACTATGGAGAGTCTCAAATGTCAGCTGAGAATTCTGAGGGCAGGATAGAAGGGGCTGATGGAGGGAGCCGAAATGTAGGGCTGGTTAATGTTTTCAGTCTCTTGCTGCTCCCCTTGCCTGCAATGCCCCCGACTCAGCCTCTCCCTCAACAGTGCATCCTGGGGTCCCTCATAAATGCCATCTCCTCCAGAAGCCTTGCTCTACCCTCCACACCAACTGCGATCTCTCCCAACTCACCATCTGACCCTTTCCATGGCATTTATCACAGACCACCCTGCCAGATAGCAATTTTAATCTGGATATTTTCCAAATTCAGTGCACATTAATTAGATGTTTGGTAAATGTTTTAAGTTGAATAGGGTCTTATTGAATATTCCTCTGCCTATAAATTGGGGATGCACGATCATGATGCTCAATCCACTCATAATATTCCTATAAACATGGTAGGCAGGCCACAGATTTGAATGCCTTTCCACTCAGTTATGCCAGAGTCTGAAGTTAGATGGGACCTTAGAATTCACTAATCCTCATTTTACCAGGGAGGCCCAGAGAGGTGCAATGACTTGGTCAAAGTCAACAGAGAGTTAACGATGTAAAATAATGTAAATGAAGGGTTTGTCACAGCACCTAGGACACAAGAGGCACTTAATAATCCTATTTACCTCCCTAGCTTCTTGATCTTTAAAACACTGAACTGCTTGTAATTCTTCCCACACTTTATGTGAGCTTGATGTTGTTCTTGCATTTGAGGCTCTGCTCGCACCTAGAACTTTTTCTTGGTTCATTTGTCTCTTCCTCTGCCTTCAGCAGATTAACTCCTACTCATCAATTAAGAATACCTTCCCTGAGAACTTCCTCTAATACCTTCTCTCACCTCCTCACCCAAGGGTGGGTGAAATGCCCCTCCTCCTCCTGACCTAGTACCCTGGGCACATACTTTTAACATTGCATTTTCTGGAAGCTCCAGAGGGTGGGAACCCTCTCTGTGTTCTTCACTCTATCCCAGCACCTTGCATCTGGAACATGGTGCTCAGTTGATATATGTGGAATGAACATGCACAGTGGGGCCCTCTCAGACCCAAGCCACAGGCCAGAGAGGCAGCCTCCTTATTGTCTATCCTGCAACACAGGGCCCCACTGGCTACTTGGATTCTGATTGTGTTTGCAGAGATGTGCCGAGCCCCAAGCCTCATTGTTTATCTAAGACACTTCTACTCTTTCTCCTCCTGTAAAATACCAAATAAAAATAGTTCTAGGAAACTATGTGGTTGAGAAATTCCAGGCTCTGTCTAAGCTCCTAGATAAAGGCTGTTATTGTTAGGAAGTTGGTCATTAATCCAACATGCCTTTTTTTCTGTGCTTTGGTTTCACACTCTTCTAAAGGCACTGATTCTTTTTGTCCTCAGTTGCCCTTAAGTCTACCACTAACTGGTAATGAAAAATAATAATAACTTCACAGCAGCCAATATATAAACAATCTAAAGGTATTGGTTGGCCACAAACTCACTTTGTGCTCTAGACTTGTGACTTTTAAGATGGCTTTCTTTCAAAGTGCCTTAATAAGTGGCTAGTATCCTCATCCATAAAATGGGAGAAATAGCACCCACATCACCAGATTATTCAAGAGTGGAAGACAGCAAGGCAGGCAAAGGCTCCTGGCATACAGCAATGATAAAGGAAATGTTCCCTCCAAATCATAAATTGAAATTCTCTCACTGTTCTGCTGCAACCAGCCCATCTGGGCCATTGAGTTATGTTTTAGGTGTAATATATTTAAAGAGAGACATTGAGCAATTAACATTCAGGAGCAAATGACCAGATAAGAAATCTGGATATCAGACTTTACAAGAAACAGATGAAAGACTTGTGAAGATTATCCTAGAGAAGAAATAAATAGAAGTGGAGTGGGGTAAGGCAAGTTCTTCAAATAATTGAAAGGCTAGTGTGGAAAAAGATTGAGCCTGGGGCTGCGGTTGTGGTTCGGTGGTTGAGTGCTCGCCTTGCATGCTTGAGGCGCTGAGTTCGATCCTCAGCATCACATAGATATTGTTTCCACTTAAAAAAACTAAAAACTCTGGATATTAGGGCTCTATCTGAAGTGTGAGGAGCAAAAATTTGTTCCCACGATGTAGGCTCCCTATTTACCTCTCTTATTGTTTCTCTTGCTGAGAAAAAACTTTTTAGTTTAAGTAAGTCCCATTTGTTGATTCTTGTTATTAACTCTTGTGCTATGGGTGTCCTATTAAGGAATTTGGAGCCCGACCCCACAATATGTACATTGGAGCCAACTTTTTCTTCTATTAGACGCAGAGTCTCTGATTTGATATCAAGCTCCTTGATCCATTTTGAGTTAACTTTTGTGCATGGCGAGAGAAGGGGATTCAGTTTCATTTTGTTGCATATGGATTTCCAGTTTTCCCAGCACCATTTGTTGAAGATGCTATCCTTCCTCCATTGCATGCTTTTAGCCCCTTTATCAAATATAAGATAGTTGTAACTTTGTGGATTAGTCTCTGTGTTCTCTATTCTGTACCATTGGTCCACCCACCTGTTTTGGTACCAGTACCATGCTGTTTTTGTTACTGTTGCTCTGTAGTATAGTTTGAAATCTGGTATCGCTATGCCGCCTGATTCACACTTCCTGCTTAGAGTTGCTTTTGCTATTCTGGGTCTTTTATTTTTCCATATGAATTTCATGATTTCTTTATCTATTTCTACAAGAAATGCCATTGGGATTTTGACTGGCATTGCATTAAACCTATAGAGAACTTTTGGTAATATCGCCATTTTGATGATGTTAGTTCTGCCTATCCATGAACAGGGTATATTTTTCCATCTTCCAAGATCTTCTTCTATTTCTCTCTTTAGGGTTCTGTAGTTTTCATTGTATAAATCTTTCACCTCTTTTGTTAGGTTGATTCCCAAGTATTTTATATTTTTTTTTTTTGAGGATATTGTGAATGGGGTGTTTTTTCTCATTTCCGTTTCAGAAGTTTTGTTGCTGATATACAGAAATGCCTTTGATTTATGTGTGTTGATTTTATATCCTGCCAGTTTGCTGAATTCATTTATTAGTTCTAGTAGTTTCTTTGTAGACCCTTTTGGGTCTTCTAGGTATAGAATCATGTCGTCTGCAAATAGTGATAATTTAAGTTCTTCTTTTCCTATTTTTATGCCTTTATTTTCTTTCATCTGTCTAATTGCTCTGGCCAGTGTTTCGAGAACTATATTGAATAGAAGTGGTGATAGAGGGCATCCCTGTCTTGTTCCAGATTTTAGAGGGAATGCCTTCAATTTTTCTCCATTCAGAATGATGCTAGCCTGAGGCTTAGCATAGATAGCTTTTACAATGTTGAGGTAAGTTCCTGTTTTTCTAATGTTTTGAACATAAAGGGATGCTGTACTTTGTCAAATGCTTTTTCTGCATCTATCAAGATGATCATATGGTTCTTATCTTTGAGTCTATTGATGTGGTGAATAACATTTATTGATTTCCATATATTGAATCATCCTTGCATTCCAGGGATGAATCCTACTTGATCATGGTGCACAATTTTTTTGATGTGTTTTTGTATCCGATTCGCCAGAATTTTATTGAGGATTTTTGCATCTAGGTTCATTAGAGTATACAAAGAACTCAAAAAATTAAACAATAAGATAACAAATAACTCAATCAACAAATGGGCCAAGGACCTGAACAGACACTTCTCAGAGGAGGACATACAATCAATCAACAAGTACATGAAAAAATGCTCACCATCTCTAGCAGTCAGAGAAATGCAAATCAAAACCATTCTAAGATACCATCTTACTCCAGTAAGATTGGCAGCCATTATGAAGTCAAACAACAACTGGTGAGGATGTGGGGAAAAGGGTACTCTTGTACATTGCTGGTGGGATTGCAAATTGGTGCGGCCAATTTGGAAAGCAGTATGGAGATTCCTGGGGAAAGCTGGGAATGGAACCACCATTTGACACAGCTATTGCCCTTCTCGGACTATTCCCTGAAGACCTTAAAAGAGCGTACTACAGGGATACTGCCACATCAATGTTCATAGCAGCACAATTCACAATAGCTAGACTGTGGAACCAATCCAGATGCCCTTCAATAGATGAATGGATTAAAAAATGTGGCATTTGTACACAATGGAGTATTACTCTGCACTAAAAAAATGACAAAATCATGGAATTTGCAGGGAAATGGATGGCATTAGAGCAGATTATGCTAAGTGAAGCTAGCCAATCCCTAAAAAACAAATGTCAAATGTCTTCTTTGATATAATGAGAGCAACTAAGAACAGAGCACGGAGGAAGAGCAGGAGGAAAAGATTAACATTAAACAGAGACATGAGGTGGGAGGGAAAGGGAAAGAAAAGGGAAATTGCATGGAAATGGAAGGAGACCCTCATTGTTATACAAAATTACATATAAGAGGTTGTGAGGGGAATGGGAAAAAAACAAGGAGAGAAATGAATTACAGTAGATGGGGTAGAGAGAGAAGATGGGAGGGGAGGGGAGGGGGATAATAGAGGATAGGAAAGGTAGCAGAGTACAACAGTTACAAATATGGCATTATGTAAAAATGTGGATGTGTAACCGATGTGATTCTGCAATCTGTATTTGGGGTAAAAATGGGAGTTCATAACCCACTTGAATCTAATGTATGAAATATGATATGTCAAGAGCTTTGTAATGTTTTGAACAACCAATTAAAAAAATTTAAAAATTAAAAAAAAAAGAACTTTAGGACATATTGGTAAGTGAACAAAAGCAAGATACAAAAGAGTGTATGTAGTAGGCTATCTTTTGTGTAATAAGGTGGGAGAAAATTTGTTTATATATGCTTGTATTTGCCTTAAACACCCTAAAAGGATTAAAAAACAGATGGACATGATTATCATCAGAGGATTGAGGTAAGGATTGTGGGAGAGGGTGTAAGACTTCTTTGCTATTTTTCTTTAGTGTGTTGAGTGCTGGATCATGTAAATGTTGTACCTAATAAAAAATATCCCTTTAAAAATCAAAAAAATAAAAATAAATAAAAAATAAATATTAAAAAATTTTTAAAAGAGATTAAGGTCGTTATGTTCCATAAATGTCAAAGGGACAATATTAGGTGCTAGGAACTGGGAATGCAAAGAAAAGCAAAATAACAACCCCTGTCCTAGACCACAAAGGACCAAGACAACGCAAAAGGGGCTCTTACAACAGAAGGAGTGCAATGTACAATATGCTAGAGAAAACAGAGAAGAGTTAATTTGCCCAGGAAGACTTCACCAAGGAGGTGACTTTTGAGTGGACCTTAAAAGGAACCTCAGGATTGCTCTGGTCAGAGGAAGGGGGGAAGGGCATGCAGGAAGCAAGTGCAGCATGTTCAGAGACAGAAAAGCATCCTCAAGGGAAACCTAGGATGCACTAGAAGAGTGAAGGAAAGAAAGCCTGCAAGGTCTGCTTGGAGCCAGATTGTCAAGGTCTGGATCATTCCGCTAAGGAGCTTGGACTACTTACCTCAAGTGGGTACTGAAGAGCCATCAGAGGCATTTAAACATGGTATTTTTATTTTAAAGGAGAGCTTCAACACAGAGTGCTGATGGCGCTGGACTGAAGAGACACAGGAGGCAGGCAAGGCAATCATCTCAGCACACCAGAGTGTTCATCAGCTGAATCTTCTGCTTGTCACATATGAACCTGGGCATGTTTTTTAAGCTCTCTGAACTTTGTATTTTTCGGTCTATGATTGGGATATAGGTTGAACATCCCTAATCTGAAAACTGAAATCCCAAACTTGAACACCATCATGATGCTCAGAAGTTTCAGATTTTAGAACATTTCAGATTTCAGAATTTTGTCTATGAGCTCCATTCCCCTCTTTGTCTTTCTTTTAATGGACAGATTAGAGAAACAAGAGTTCTGTTCAATGAAGCTTGAAGTTGGGGCCAAATAATGGCTTGAATTTCTTTGGGAGAAATGAATACATCACTGGATATGTTTAAGAAGGCTATTTCTTTGATGGAAAGAGAGTGGAACCAAAGAAATCTCTACAATCCCTTTCTTATCCTAAGAGCCTGTGATTCTATCACTTCTAGATTCCTAGTACTGAGGAAATGGTCAAGAACTGGGGATATTTTGGCTTAAAGCAACCAGTTGGACCTAAATGGAATGAATCTTTCTCAAAATGAACACCCATTATTGAAGTGTGCAATTTGAAATGGCCCTAATTTAAACAAGTAACAGTGCTTCAAGGGGATCTGTAGTCCCAGAGAAAGAATACTGGATTTGAAGCTTAGAGGTCTAAGTATCAGTGTCAGAAAATAAGGTTTTTGCTGTATGGTCTTATATAGATCACTCTCTGTATATTTGTCCTCAGTTTATTCACCAGGGAGATATGGAGGTTGGAATTCTGAGGGGTCTTCTAGTACTAACATTCTGGGATTCTGGGAGTCTAAGTTATTAAAATCATGAAATTATGCATGCAAGAATGTTAGGAGATTCTGAGTGTTCCTATAGTAAGAATATCACTCCCAGGTTATACATATGTCTCAAATCAATAGCATCAAATTCCCATCTAAGATATATTCCAAAATGTGACACATGACATTCTTCTTCAAATCAAAACTTTGGAATTCAGTGCATTTCAATTCTCAGCATTAACTTAGCTGCAAATTGGATTATCTCATATTTCTGATTGAGAAAGAAAACACTTTCTCTAGTACAGCACAGAAATAAAAACACCAGACATCTATCACAGAAGGAGGAGATTGTTTTATCTCCATGTTAACTTTGAGGCCTAGAAGCTAGCTTATCTGAGAGATAAAAATGAAGTCTAGGTGTAGGACAGTGCTACTTTTGAACACACTCTCCCCTCTACTGAACATCCCCCTAGCCAGCTAGATCCTGCTCATCCTGTTGGAAGTTTTCCCCTTTCCTTTCTCTATTTGGTAGAATGAGTCCCTCCATTCACTATGCTTCCCTAGCACTTTGTATCTGTTATAGCACTGATCACAGGGTATGGTAATTATTGCCTGAGACATTGATTCTCAATGGATGGGTAAGAAGCAGGCCACTAACATTTAATGAGCACCTGCAATGTGTCAGGCATGTGATTCATCGCCTGTAATCCATGCAGCACTCTTCATGGAGTAGGTGGTATGATTCCCTGTTTAACTGGGGAAACTGATACCAGAGAAGTTAAATAACTTGCTCAATATCATATAGCTAGTAACAGAGTTGGGCTTTGAGTCAGGAACTATTTTGATTCCAAAATATGCTTTGGATTGTTCATGACCCCTTTTTTTGTCTTATTTTTCATCTCTGTTACCCAAACTCTTAGTAAGGGGTCAGTCTTTGGAATACATCAATTATCATTGTGGAATGACAATCCAATTCTGTCCAATCAGTCCCTAAAGATTTCCTCAATGGAGTGAAGTGCTGGGTGAACTACAAAAGAGAATATAATTGGGTGGGGATTGAGCTAGCCTTTCCTTGACTTGCAATGAGACATCTGCTTTGAAATAAATACTCTCATTAGCTGTGTTGGTGTCTCAGCTCAGCAGGAGATGTGGTAGTCTTTTGACAGGGCCAGCTGGCACGATAGACTTGTTTAAACCAAATTAGTTTCACGTTTTTCCAACAACCCTGCCTTAAGGTCCTTGTGTCATAGGAGAAACAGAAATCAGAAACAACTGTTATACATATGAGGGAGCTACCATAGAGACTGCATTAGGTTCTTAGGGCAGAATGGAGGGAGGGTTTAATTATTCTGCGTATACGAATTACAGAAGCTTTACAGAAAAAAAAAAAAGAATTAAGGAAGGTTTCACAGAGAAGGTGGTTTTTGAACTGGGACTAAAAGAATTGTTATTTAATTATTTATTAATTTTTTCCCTTGTCCTTGTCCTATTCCCCACCCCCACCCCCCAGAATAGAAAATGAAGTGTATTCCTAGTTGAGAATATATAAAGGGAGAGAGGTACCAACCAGGAAGTACCAAGTGGTTCTCTGTGATGCAACACTGGATACTGGATGACAGCAAAGAGGTGAGATTAAAAATGCCTGGCACAAGGAGTCAAAGGGACTTGTGTGTCATGGTAAGGATTTGAAATTATTCTGTAGATATTCCAAAGTCCCTGAGCTATAGCTCCTAAGTGTCACCTAATTTTATTTTTTGTTCCCAAATTTCTGACAGTAAGCAGAGATAGAAGTAATAGAGTATGTTGGAAATTGTCAGCCAGAGAATCTAGATTTTAGTGTGACAGTGCTATGTTCTCACTGGTGACTCCATTTCTGTAGGATTTTGTTTTCTCCTAAGTAGAGTAGAATAGTTAGATATGGTTTCTCAAAGCACTATTAGGCCACAAGTCTGTGTCTACCAGCTTCACCAAGGAAAAACATTCTGAAGTTCATCTTGGCTCCTGTGGTTGACAGATTTTTTAGAACAGATACAACGTTTTTTGATACCTTTATTTTATTCATTTTTATATGGTGTCAAGGATTGAACCCAGTGCCTCCTATATGCTAGGCAAGGGCTTTACCACTGAGCCACAACCACAGCCCGGGTTGACAGATTCCTGAGGCCATCATCTTACCTGTTGCATTCATGGCTTTATGTAATTCATTCCACTTGAGTGGGGGCAGGTCCTGTGACTTGCTCCTAACAAGTAGACTCCAGGACAGGTGATGGGACAGACGGGATGCCCATTATTATATAAACAATGGAAGGGTGGCACCCATCTCAGGCAGTCCCCCTGCCTCTGCCTTGTTGGCTCTGAAGAAATAAGCTGTAGTGTGGTGGGCTGCCTGCCCTGAGAAGCCCACAGGTGAGGAACAGAACTGGGGGGGCCTCCGACTCAGTCAACAAGAAATGGTAGCTCTCAATCCTACGAATGTAAGGGAATGAATTCTGCCAACAACCTGAGCGAGCATGGGGTTAGATCTTTCCTCAACCAAGCCTCCCATGAGACTCCAGCCCTGGAAAACCCCTTGATTGCAGTTTGTGAGACATGAGGTGGAGGACTCAGCTGGGCTTGGATTCCTGACCCATAAAACTGTGAGATAATCAATGTGTGGTTTCAAGCCTGTAGGTCAATGGTGATTTGTTACACAGCAGTAGGTACAATTCCCCGCTCTAACCCTTGACCCCAAGCCTATGATTATACTTGCATACAACCTCTCTGAGAGTAACTCCTAAGCAGATCTATGTGTGGGTGGTTTTATGTCTGTTTCTACATTTGGGTCATATATATTTGTGGTAGTTAATTTTATGTGTTAACTTGACTGGGCTGCAGGATACCCAGATAGCTGGTTAAGTGTTGTTAAGTGTTGTGTCTACGAGGGTATTTCCAGAAGAGATTAGTATTTGAATTAGTAGACTGAAGTTAGTAACTCCCCAATGTAGATAGTATCTTCCAGTCCATTGGGAGCTTGAACAGAACAAAAAGGCAGTAGAGGGTTGAATCTGCTTTCTTCCCAACTGCTTGAGCTGGATGTGGATTGTCCTCCTACCCTTGGCAGTCCTTGTTCCTAGGTCTTCAGACCTGGGCTGAAGTCTCCACCATCAGCTCTCTGACTCTCAGACCTGGGAGCCACACTACAGGCTTTCCTAAGTCTTTAGCTAACAGACAGAAGACTGTGAAACTTCTCAGCCTCCATAATCATGTGAGCCAATACCTTATGATAAGTCTCCATATCTTTCTTTCTTTCCTAGTGGTTCTGTTCTCTGGAGAACCCTGGCTACTACAATTAGTATTCAACCATAGACCTAGGAAATACTTAGTGTGCTAAGCATGCTCAGAGATGAGGAAGCCCAGGGCCTCACTGAGGTGCTCACAGCCTGGTGAGGGAGACAGTTCCATGACGCTGGGGTTGAGGAGGGTCCACTGTAAGGGCAGACAGCTGAGGGAATGCCTGTGTACTCAGAGCTGGGTAAATGAGTTTGCCTTTCCAGCTCTGTCTCATTTGATTTCCATAAACCTCTGAGATGAATGCTGGTTTAACAGAGGGTGCAGACCAGCCTAGAGAGGTTCAGGGGCTTGCCTTACATCTCACACACAGCATGGATCAGATCCAGGACTCTAACCCAGTTTTTTTTTTTTTACTTTGAACTCTTTAGCTAATTAAGAATCAACTATACATTCCCATGATTTAATAGGTTCTACTGGAAGATCTAGCAGGCAAACTCACCTAGAAAATTCTGTCTGATTCTAATGTCTAAACACCAGTGGGGTACTATGTCATCTCAGAGTTGAGGAAATGGGGGCAGAAGGCAACCTGGGCCTGTCTTTTCCACCCTCAGCTAGTAGGTGGCAGGCACTCAGGAATTGAGGCAGAATTGTGTGTTTGGGGGGAATCTAAACATTGCCCTCTGTGTCTGAGGTGTCATTTGATATGACAGTGAGGTTACAGAGCAGTGATATTCAAACTCAGGAACCAAAAAAAAAAAAATCATCTGTGGATACCTGACAAAATGCTGAGATTCTACAGAGATTCTGGTTCTATATGGCCCAGGAAACATTTTCAACAGGAGCCTCAGATTATTTGGACAAAAGTAATCACAGGCCACATGAATATTAATGATAAAAATCACAGTTTTCCTGTGCTCTGACAGAAGTTGCTCCTGAACATCCCACCAATGTTTATTATTCCTTATTGAGAGGAAGCCGGTGGTGTGCTGGTAAATGTTTAACAATCAGTTCTCTGTAGAAACTTCAAATGAAAAAAGAAACACTTGATCTCTAGCATTTGCTAGTATTTAAGATTAAGTGCTTGAACTGTGAGCAAGAGCAAGCTACCAGCCCAACTCAACACAGAGTTGGGAAGAAATATATGTCACTGGCCCCTGCCAGCTGAACGGAGGCAGCTTGAGCAAGCACTAGAGCGAGTCTAGAGAAGAGCCTAACCTCATAGGCCTGTTTCCCCACTTACAAAGTGAGAATGGCTGCAGGCCTTCTGATGGCTGATGAATTATGCTTTACTCAGACTTAACTGTTTGGTCTTAGCCCCAGGACTGTGGGGATAGAGGAGTCTGCACTGAGGTGGTCAGGTTGTCTGGGCACTAGGGATAAGGAGGCAGAGTGGACAGCTCTGATCACCCCTTCTTTCTTAGGGAGGGTGAAGGCATTCTTAGGCTGGGTGTACCAAGCAGAGGCTTGGGAATCAGTCCTGCTTCAAATCTTAACACAAGATATTTACTTAACAAACATCTCTGGGCCTGTGTCCTTATTTTACAACTGGGGGACGTAAGGCTGTAACAACCCTGCGAAGTGTTGTGAGCATTGAATGAGATAGAGTCTGGCATGTGATCAAATTTTGTAATCTCTCTCTCCTTGTCTCTACTTCTTCCCCTCTCCATGAGAGTGATTTCCCAGATTTTACCAGAGACTACTTAGGCCAGGGGGCCAATTTCGCTCACAAGCAGAGTAATAAGTCACCCACACTGTGTAAGTGGAAAGAAAGATACTTTGGATAAAAAAAAAAAATTATATGTATACTTATATACATACAAAAATCGTGTGTGTGTCTTTCTTTTCTATTCTGTCATAGGGACTGAATTTCCACCATTTAAATCTTTGTCAACGCCCCACCACACTGCAGCTGTATTCAGTGCTACAACAATTCCATGCTGCACAGAGAGCTTGGCACACCTTGGGGCACTAAGAGACATCTCAGAAAGAGGGTATGAGGAAAGGCTTATTATAAGTAGGTGGTGTCGGAGAACAGGGGCAACTCAGCAATTGGGTATATATAAGTTTTCTCTAATAGAGGGAAGAATGGAGCTGGGCTGACAAACAGAAGCTGGCAAGGGACATGGCTGACTCTCCATCGGTGCAATGGAGAGTCTTCATGTCACCTGGAACAAGTCATCCCCCTGCTTTGGGCCTCAGTTTCTTTTTCTAATGACCCCTGTACTCAAGAAATATGTGAGTAAATATTTGTTGAATGAATGAGTAAAATGCTTGAATGGCTTTCTACAGTCAGGATTTTGTTGCTTTTCCTGTTTTCCTTCTCTTTTTGGTGTAGCTGCTTCTGTACTTTTCCTCTCCTCTCCTATTGCTTTCCCACCCTCCCTCTACTAATTCTCGGGATCCTGTACTCTTCTGGCCCCATGACCCAGCAGCAGCTGTTGACATAGCTACATCTCTCAGCAGCCCTGGGTTCAGCGACCTCAGCCTCATTCCCAGCTGTTCCTGCCACCTCCAGCCACCTCCACTTGCCCAAGCTCAGAATATATCCCTTAAGGGCTGAGGTTTGCCTTAGAAATGACCCATTTCAACTTCTTCAGGCACAGAGAACACAATTTACCATACTTGCAAGCAGAAACCAGGCACCCTAATTGTTAGTCATACCTCCCTTATCTTCTGGATGAAGTTTGCTTAATTTAAAGCCAGTAGAATAGTTAGTATATATCAACTATTTGATTCCACACACATTGACGAGTCTTCTGTTGTGGGTTCTGGAGATAGAAATAATCAAGCCCATAGGTGTCTTAATGGAATTCTAGTCAAGTGGGAGACAGAAACAAAAATCTTATTTCAAGTGCCCTAAGTAGACACAACTAAGCAGGAAAATGCTGCAGGAGAATGGGGAGGGAGTAAAGATCTGGCAGGGTTGTGGAAAAGGTGTGATGTCTGAGTTGGATCTTGAAGCATGGGTAGGAGTTTGCTATGCAGAAAGAGTGTAGGAGTGGGTCAGAGGAGCATTGTAGTCAGGGCGTCTACCAAGCTGTAGGGAGGCAGGGAGCAATGCAGAGCATGGCAGAGGTCTCCAAGCATGCAGGAGTGATGCAGGGAGAGACGACCATCATGGAACAGGAGCAAGCCAGGTTCTGATTTTAGTTCTGTCGTGGAGTCACTGAATGCCTCTAGGCAATTCACCAAACCCACTGTGTCTCAGTTTCCTCATTGCTTCAAGAAGATGCTTGATTTGATCTTATAGTTACAGAGCAGCTGAATACAATCTAGCAGCCACCCGCCACAAGGGCCTGTTTAAATTAAAATTTTTTAAAGTGAATATATTTAAAATAATGTTCTTTAGTTGCACTAGCCACATTTCAAGTGCCCCAAAGCTCCTGGTGGCTAATGGCCAGTTCAGATCTGGAATGTCCCCCAAAGACTTAAGTGTTGAAGCCTTTGTTCCCAATGCAGCAAAGTCCTGAGGTAGGCTTTGGGGAGGTGAGTGGATCATGAGGGCTCTGAGCTCATCGATGGGTCAATCTGCTGATGGGCTTATCATTAAATGGACAATTGGAAAGTGGTAGAAACTATAGAAATAGGGCCTACTTGGGAAAACTAAGTCACTGAAGTTGTCCCTGGAAGGGCATCTCTTGTCCCCAGTCCTTTCCTTGCTCTTTCTCTGCTTCTTGGCTGCCACGTGACCGGCTTTGCTCTACCACATGCTCCCGCCATGGTATCCTGCCTCACCACAGGCCCACAATCAATGGAGCCAAGTGACCATGGACTGAAGCCAAAAAAATAAATGACCATGAGCCAAAATAAATCTTTTCTCCTTTAAGTTGATTTTCTTAGGTATTTTGTCACAACCACAGAAAGCTGATCAACATAACCACCATAGTGAACAGCACATGATATTGAAATCTTCTATTATCTCTGAAAATTCTATTGGACTGTACTTCTATAGAGACCTATGATTCTGAAAAGGGAAGGGCTTTGTCCCATCGTGTATCAAGGTCTACAACTTCCCACCTGTGAGTTTTCCAGGAGACCTCAAAGAATAGGATGGAGAGGATGCGCCATTCTACTGCCGAGCCTTTGTTCCTGTCGTATAATGACCAAATGAGAGGGCAGGGATCCTTGTCCCCTTGACAATGCACACTCTTCTCCCATTTAGCTATGTGAAGACCTATTACAGTGCCTGGCCCATCATAGGGGCTTTGTAAATACTCAGCTAGTTTTATCCCCGTTGTACAAATGAGGAAACTGAGGCCCAGAGTGGCCTGGTATAAGATCCAGGTCTCCAGACTTCCAAGTACCTTGACACTGGGATTTAGGATTCAGTAATGGCATTTGGGTCTCACTTTCTCTTAAGAATTTTATTGAAGTTATAATCTAAGAGCTCCTAGAAGGAACTTGTATGTCAGATATATGACCTTTATCATTGCTTTTTCTATGATTTTCTATATGACAGTCCTTGACCTTGGAGAAGTTAACCATTGGACCATCCTGTTTGTAATACACAAGACTTTCATGTGATCTGGCTCAATGGCTTAACAAAGAGAGTTAGGTAAAAGGTAGAATCAATAATTTTAAAATGAACACAAATTTATCACCTATTGCATACCAAACACAGCTTTAAGAAGGTGTAATAGATAATTCAATAACTGTGAAATAGAGAGTGAGTATTCTCATTACCTTTATTTTGCAGACAAGGAAATGGAGGGCAGATCAAATAACTTGCCCAAGTTCTCACAGCTTTTGGTGGGCAAAGCTCCAGACAGATGCCTCAGACTCCCCACTACTTAATCCCTGCCCACAGCACTTCCAACTTTGCAACTGTTATATGTTTAGACTTACAGGGACCTTTGTGACCAGTAGTTCAATCATTTGTTTTACTCTTGACAACACTGAAGGTCACAGAGTGGCATAGAGAGAGAAAGAGAATTTTAATATTTATTTTTTAGTTTTCGGTGGACACAACATCTTTGTTTGTGGTGCTGAGGATTGAACCCAGGCCACACGCATGCCAGGCGAGTGCGCTACTGCTTGAGCCACATCCCCAGCCCGACTTAGTTATTTTTTATGAAAAACCTTGGACCTGAGTGTGGGTCTCATGAATCTTGTTCAGTGTTCTCTTTTTCCCACTACTTTAAAAGAGCCTAATAAATAGAATGACCTAGTGATTATCTGCTGTGTGCCCAGTTTGTGCAGTATGTCTTTATAGGAAAAAACCTCAGATTTTCAGAGAGGAACCCTGGAGTCAAATCTCAATTTTGTTGTTTACCCAGGTGCTTAAGCAAGTCACTTTCCTTATTTTGGACTCAAATTTCTTGAGATAAAGACTAAGAATATAATTTCCTTAGAATTAAGTCCAGGGGCTGGAGATGTGGCTCAAGCGGTAGTGCGCTCGCCTGGCATGCGTGCGGCCCGGGTTCCATCCTCAGCACCACATACAAACAAAGATGTTGTGTCCGCCGATAACTGAAAAATAAATATGAAAATTCTCTCTCTCTCTCTTCCTCTCTCACTCTCTCTTTAAAGAAAAAAAAAGAATTAAGTCCAAATGCCTGGCCCAAAGTAATTGCTCAAGAAAAAGGAGTAGATGCTAAAGACACAGGTCCTATCCTCTACAATCTGGATACCAGAGCAAGATTGACATGCCCTGGCATGATTAGGGGGTATCAAAGAGCAAGTTTGGCTACCAAGTTAGATAGTGAATGTTACAACAGTTAATATACTTTGGGCTCCATCTGGCAGTGGAATATTTTTTAACCTTGAGCTGATTTCAGTATCAAGAAATCATTCTGGGGAAACGCTTGCTTGCATAAACCCATGCTGGACACTAGGTGGCACTGGTGGCCTACCTAGGAACTGGAGAGGCCCATATTTAGTCTGGGAAATCCCATGACTGAAGTTTTATTCTTGCTGCTTCTGGGATATGGAATTTATAGTTCACGGTGGTCTGAGGGTCAGGGCGCTCTGCCCCAGGAAAGAAGGATAAAGGGAATTGCCTGCTTCTTATCTCCTTTAGTCTTCACACCCACCCTTTCTGGCAGTATGTCAATTTCATGTAGAAGGCACTGTGATTCAAAGAAGATGAGAAATTTCCCCAAGGGTTGGTGTTGAGAAATGGCTCCAGGCCCCCAAATCTCATGCTCTTTCCAGGAAAACATGTTTTTCCCAGCCACCAGACTCACTCGGTCAACAAAGACCAATCAGGATGTGAGGTAATACAAGAAAATAGGACACAAAATTCAAGTAGCTCCTCCTTGGGACCTGTCCAGACCAGCTCCCCAGCCCTTGTTCACCAAGTCCACTGTAGTCGCCTCCAGATCCCTTTCCCTGTTTCCATTTTTTTTTTTTTTTTTTGCACACTGCGGACCTGTTCTCTACAGCAACATTCTTAGAATGATGCCATACCACAGTTCAAAACCCTCTGACGGCTTTCTATTCCAATTAGAACAAAGTCTGAATTTCTCATCCCACCTATAAGCAGGGGAGTACTGGTAAATGCCCAAAACTGGATCTCAGAGGTTGGGTGCTCTGATCCATAGCATTTGCTAAGAATGATGTACAGTCTCCATCCATGGCCAGTCTCAAGCTTCCAATGTAACATCACCAAGCTCAGAGCAGGAAAGAGATGTAAATAATCAGTGCTCAAGAAACAGTTGGGGCTGGGGTTGTTGTGGCTCAGTGGTAGGGCACTTGCCTAGCATGCATGAGGCACTGGGTTCGATCCCCGGCACCACATAAAAATGAAAACAAATAAAATAAAGGTATTGTGTCCATAACAATATATATATATATATATATATATATATATATATATATATATATATAGAGAGAGAGAGAGAGAGAGAGAGAGAGAGAGAGAGAGAGAGAGAGTCTGAGTTGGCACTAGCACACTGCTGTACAGAGGCCCCACTCATAGAATCTGGATCCAGATTAGTTTTGTAGGCAAGATGTGAATTTGCTTTATTTGTGCTGTTCATCATTGAGCATGCATTGCAAATCCTTCTTTAATCCTAAAGAATTCCTTGTTTCTTCTGTCATGCTTCCCTAGAATCCCCTCTGTTCTGGAACTCCTACATAGCAGTCTGTGGATCTATGCTCCACATCTCTTAACTGCTTGAGGCATGAAATGTCTGTTGTCTCCCAGTATCTGGTGCTCCCCTTTTTTCCTTAATAAAATCTCTGACTTTTAATTAGGGGCACATGACCTCTTTTTTTGTTGGGGCGGGTATTGGGAATTGAACTCAGGGGCATTCCACCTAGTCCTAAAGGACCTGATGCCCTACCACCCCATAGGAGAGAGTGGACTTGGTTCTTGCTTAAGCCTTGGTTATTTTCCTATGGGTCTCAGTTTGAATTCCCCAAAAGCAGATCCTGAGACAAAAATTTGCATGTAAGTAATTTAACTGGGGAGATGATTCCAGGAAGAAAAGTGAAGAAGCGGGGAAGAGAGGCAGGGAAAGAAAGAAAGCTAACAAAGGATTTGATCTTGAGCAAGGTACTGCTGGGTACAGTGAGGCTCATAGCATTCACCTGTGGCCAGGAAAATGCCTTTAAGTGGAGACACCAGAAGCTGCCATCCAGAATAGAGCTGTTGTCAGATGACTGGAGGGGTCAGCCAGAGGAATGTGGGTGTAGACCCTAACAGGGTCTAAAACCTACCTATTGCCTTAAAACATTCTTTAACTCCTACAGAGATCTTTTCCATAATTTATCTCTCCTTCTTTTACTGCATGCTAGGAGAAATCTCAGTTCTTTTTTTTTTTTTCAAATAAAAAAATTAATCCTATCTTTACCTAGTCCAATCTAGATTTATTCTGTCCCCTTAGCTTATTTCAATTATATATGTAATGTTCCCATTACTGGTGTTCCTAAATGGTTCTGTTTGGTGTCCATCTGTCTTTATAGTTTATTATTCTTTTCATAGATGGATGTTATTCTTGACTTTATTTGAAGTTGTTTTCAGATAATTCTATCATTTTATGTTTTTCTGTCATGGGATCCTTCTCCCAGTTACTGATTTTGTTGGTTGACTACGTCAGCATTTATCTTCTCCACATATTGTGAAATTTTAGTTTGTAGGCTTTTCAGGGGTGCTACTAAGTTTTCTGTACAGATTCATGCTGTATGGCAATTTGATGGTTTCTGTGCACTCCCAGGACCCCATTAGGAGTCAGGTTTTATGGTGAGGATTCAAGGCTCTCTTCCTTAGATGGAGGGTAGGGTGTTCACATGTGTGGTCACTTGGCAGCCATCTCAAATGGGGCTTATGCAGATACTTGTACCCTAAGGGAGTCAAACTCTGGGCCACTGGACCTGCTACTGAGCCACCCTATGCCACCCATCTCTTTTTGCATTTCTGTTCCAGAGAGCTGTTTGTCCTGATTCTGAGCACGGTTGTTCCTGTTTGGAGTAGACCTTGTTCTATTCTTGCTGTGAGTTTTGTGCATGAGGATGGAACATGAATTTGCAGCACCATCTCTACCAGAAGTTTCTGGATCCCTGAATCTCTGCAGGGTAGACACCCCTGAGTGTGGCTAGGGTTGTTTCTAGTAGTCAGCATACAGATGCAGAGAAAAAGGTATCCGCCTTTTTGGAGGCCGCTGTTCTATTCTCCAACAAGGAGCAGGCCCTGGAGGACCCAAAGTGTACTCAGCCCTCCTGGCCTCCCAGCCTCGGGTTCATCGCTCCGGATTCTCCCCAGTCACCCCATCACAGGGCATCCTGCCAGCACTCCACCTCAAAGGTCTTCACTGCCTGGGGCTTTAGGTGTTCACAGCCATATTTGCATTTCAACCAGGGACTCATAAAAATGTTTTCATCTTTAAAATGTACAGGAATGGAATTCAAATGGCGGAATGACAGGCTGTGTGTGGGGTTGATTGGCTGGGTCAGAGACATCACACCTGGCTGCCGAGGAGAGCTTTCTGACAACAGGAGCTGTCCAACAAGGAGTGGGCTGCTGTCACTGGAGGAACTCAAGCGGTGGACAGCTGACCTTCCACTGGGTGCCAGGTGGGGCCCTGGATGGAAGGAGGCTTAAAGCAAGAAGGAGAAGCAAAGCAAACAGCTCCACAAAAGCATTTTAGAAACTGTGAAGTGTCACGGATATGCTGTTTCTGAGCCAAGAGGCTTCATGGCCACTCTGAAAGCCAGCCTCACAGCCCATGCTAATGTATTTCCAAAAGCAGATCCTCTGCTGCCCCATACCAGTGCCCAGAGCTTGGGCACATGCTTTCTCCTTTGTGGGTCTCATCTATGAATGAAAGGGTTGGCTTCAAACCTGGTGGTCCTCGGAGTCTTAAGCAGTAAAATGCAGAGACCAGGTGATACAAGGCTTCTCTACTGTTCCTGAGAATTCAGCCTTCCGGGTCCACTCGACTCACATCTGCCCACCTGTGTGGTCCCCTCTGAGCAGGTGACGCCAGTTGCCAGTGTCACTGCTCTTTGAACCTGCCTTGCTTTCAGTGTTTTACAGTTGCCAGAGCAGAAAGACTTGCTTTCATCTGCACAATTGAAAAATACTGGTGGAATTGCCATTTTTGTTTCCATTTCGAAGCCATAGTGTTCCACCCCTCACCACCAAATTCTGCCACATTTAAGATGCCCTTGAAAATCACTCTTGGGCTGGGGCTGGGGCTCAGTGGCAGAGCACCTGCCTCGCTCATGTGAGGCACTGGGTTCGATCCTCAGCACCACATAGAAATAAATAAATAAAGATATTGTGTCCATCTACAACTAAAAAGAATTAAAAAAAAAAAAACTCTTAAAGGTAAATATAATTGTAGAAAAAAAAATTGAGGGAAAAAATGGGTATTTTCCCCCTAACTTTTGTAGGGCTCCTGCGTAGCTCTGTGGTAAGGGAGCTTGCCTAGCATGCCGGGTTCCATCACCAGCACTGCAAAGCAAAACGACTTTCCTAACAGGCTTGATAGCATGTAAGGAATTCTCTTAAGGACACTTCTGGTGTTAACTTTCCTTCCTGACTCCAGGAGGTAAAGGTGGGCCCCCAAGCCCAGGTCACAGCTGGTGGCTGCCTCAAGAAGGAAGACACCTCATATCCATTAAGCATTGCGAGCTTCAGGAGCACTGTCCCCTTTAATCTGTCTAGCAGGTGAGGAACCTGGACTCAGAGAAGTGGAGCCACACAGCCAGCAGGAGGCCGAGGGCATGTTCTGCTCAGCCGTCTCTCCAACTCCTCCAGGTGGCTTCTGTTCCGCCTTCTACTCTCAAGGTGGGTTTTTAGATTACATAAGAATTTCTGTGTGGATTATAACCCCCAGGTCGTGACATTTTGCCATGTCTATTTTAGCTTCCATCTGTGTGGTTCTTAACATTTTGGGATAACTTATCTGATTATTAAGAATAGTACATGAGTTTATATAGATAACACTAACCCACATCCCCAAGTGTTGGATCCCCAACACACACACACACACACACACACACACACACACACAGTACATGATCTGCTTTTTGACAACTATGTAGGGGAGGTAACTTTTTTGTTTAAAGTAATTATAGAGCCATGGGAAGTTGCTAAAATAGAACAGAGTTCCCATGACCCTTCATCCAGTTTTCCCAACAGGACCATACCAAAACCAGGAAACTGACACTGATATAATGTGTGTGTCCTATGTCATTTTTATCACATGTAGAGATTGGTGTGACCACTAAGAGAACTATCCCATCATCCTACAGGTCTCCCTTGTGCTAGCCCTCATAGTCTCGGCCACCCCTTCCACCATCCCTAACCCTGGCAGTCACTAATCTGCTCCCCATTGCTGTGATTTGTTATTTTGAGAATGTCACATAAGTGAGATTGTAGCATAGGTATAACCCGTGAGTAGGTAACTGACCTTTCTCACTCAGCATAGTGCCCTGTGATCTATCCAAATTCTTGCATATATATCAATAGATGCTTCCTTTTTATTGTTAATTAGTAGTCCATGAAGCAATATATTTTTTTTAATGTGTGGTATTGGTAATTGAACTCAGGGTCTCACATGTGCTAGACAGGCATTCTATCATTGACCTTTATCCCTATTTTAATTTTTTTTTTAATTTTGAGACAAGATCTCACTAAATTGCCAAGCCAAGCCTCAAATTTGTGATTCTCCTACCTCAACCTCCTGAGTCGCTGTTATGACCAATCTGCACTCCCACTTCCAGAATGAACTGTTTTTTAAAAATTCAGAAATACAAAAATATGAAGAAAAAATATAGTAAAATAATCCCAAGCCCCCAGATTGGGGCCAGAAGACTCTTAGATTCCTTCTAGCTCTGGGAAGGCCAGAACTAGCCCTGGACTTGCTGGGCTGGCTCTCTGCAGACCAGGTGCCAAAGACTGGGCCATTCGCCCCAAGCCCCACTGCTCCCAATGCTCTCCTCACTGGGACTCCATCTGGCTGCTGCTGCCGCTCTCCCCACATCTGTCTCCTTCTTTCCCCTATCTCTTTCTCCTTGCCCCGTGTGTCTCCATCTGTCTCTCTGAGTCAGTCTCTCTCTTTTTCTCAAACCACAAAACATGGCTAAATGCAATTTCCATTGAGTGTAAAATCCTATGTCTGCACTTCATTATTCTGTCTGGACTGGTACATGTTTTCAATTGCATAATTCCCCTCCTTCCTCATTTTCTCCCCAAGACTTTCTCCCACATAATATGAACATTTGGGGGCCCACTTTTGACAGTTCTGCTTTTGAATGCTGTGAAAAGTAGAGCGAGTGCCTCTTTCAGTCCTGCACCACCAGGGAAGCCTGGTTGGCAAGTTTCCCTGGCTTCCTGCTGAGTTTTGTCCCTGAGGCCAGACCTGAAGTGGGAGTGCCCCTTCCCCAGTGCTCCAGTAGCCAGGGCTTTGTCTGCAGCCCCTGCCTTGGAAGGGTTCAAAGAGCATTCTCATGGTCTTCCCCTGCACTGGGTCTGGACTCCCCTCTCTGGCTGTCCAGACCCTTAAACATTTGGACCAACCCTATTCGTTCATTTGTTTTTTCTTTCATTCATATATGACTGGGCAGTTTTGTTTCTTGCTTCAATAGCCATTGCAGTTTTAGTAGAAAATTATCTAAATGTCCAACAAGAAGAGGATACTTAAATATATTGTGATATGTCCTGTAGGATCAGATATTACAAAGTCATTAAAAATCATGGTTTGGAGAGTTTTCAGAATGGGAAAATACTCATGTACTGTTAGAATCCTAATGATGTGGAAACACATAGGCCTGAAAAAATGGCTCAGAGAATAGGCACCAAAGTGTTAATGGTTTTATTTCTGGATTGTGGGATTATAGATGACTTTTAAGATTTTTCTTAATGCTCACAATGAGCATGTTTTATCTTTATAATCAGAAATTAATATTCATTATTAAAGCCAAATGAACTCTGCTGGATAAAAAGTCATGTCCACAGCCCTCCACTCAAGTGGTGTTACAGGGATTCAGAATCTCCCCTCTGGCAATTATGGGGGACGGAGGGGGGTACTGTCCAGACACTTCTCCTTGAACTTGGGCCCTGCTACTGTGCTGGGTGGACAGAAAGCCATGCTCTGCATTGTAGCTGAGTAACTTCTCTGTCCTTTCCCCCCGACATGTTTTCAAATGGAGTTTGCACAGTGGGAAGGTCCTGCCTGATGTCCTGCCTCTCTGCACTGCATTTCTGAAGCCAAGGTACTGTCCCACCCCCTGAGATAGCATCATGGGTCCTCCTCAGCAGCCTCAGAGTAGATCAGATGGTTTCTGTGCCCTTTATGTACCTAACACCCAAGTAGCACAAGAGCAGCCATGCAGGCTGAGCCCTGTCCCCACAGGGACCAGCACTGACCTTGGCCTTCCAGCTACCGTACAAGGAACCCAGTACTCCCTGGTTTCAGCCCAGCAAGAGTTCTAGAAGCCATTCAGTCCTTTCCAAGAGGAGAGGACCAATAATCCCATTTGCTGTGTGGAAAATTGTATACACTGTGTGGACAATTGTGTTTTTTGAGTGCTAGGGATGGAACCCAGGGCCTTGTGCACGGTGCTCAACGAGTGCTCTACCATTGAGCTACACTCCTAACCCTGACTGAGGAATGTCTGAGCCAGTTCTGAGCACAAGCAATAACAGTTGTGCTTCCTCAATGGTTTAGGGCTGGGCTCCCGGGCCAGTCTTGCTCGGTTACAATTCTAGCTCCATTCCCTTGGGCAAGTTTCTTTCTCTCTTTTGTCTCAGTTTCCTCACCTGAAAAACAGGAGAAATAACATTACCTACTTTATAGGATCAGTCAAGGATTTAGCAAGCCTGGAAAACAGCACCTGTCTGAGAGTAGCATGCAGTGAATGCCAGCTATTATTCTTGTTATTTCAAAATGTGTTCATGGGAATGAGAAGACAGGGTATTTGACATTGGGGCGCTCCCAGAAAAGCCCAGATGTGATGAATACCAAATGAGGATTACCAATTAAAAATCCTGCCTCATATCTGTTCCCGAGTGAGGAGAGATTTAAAGAATTGCAGACTGCTCTTTGAGGAGATCTGGGAAGAGAAGGGGCTGGGGTACTGCTCAGGAGGGGCTCCCCAGGCTTGGCCTTGAAGGAGGCAGATCAAGGGGCCTGACGGGAAGGACAAAATCACCTTGTGAACAGAGAGGGATGTAGCAAGCTTCTTTGGAAATTGAGGTATCCCAGCTGACAGAGGTTCATGGGTAAAGTTGGGACAATGTCCACCCTTCTAACAGATTCTTTTGTCTCACGACCGCCTGCAGGGTCGGCATACATAAACTAAGTCAGTGAAGGCCCAGATTGAGCGATCGCTTGTTCAAGACTCTGCACCTGGAAGGAATGGGGCTAAAATCCCAGGGCTGTGCACACAAGCCCTCTGCTCCTGCCTTCCCCAGGGCCACAGAAGCCTCCACTCCAGTGGTGGGGACAGAGAGGTCTGGGGCCTCAGAGGGGACACCTGGCTGCAGGACACCTGGATGCAGGAAAAAGGGAAAAGCTGAGGGAGACCCAGCCCCAGGTGAGTGAGAGACCCAGAGCTGGGCAGCCACATGGGAAAAAGCAGAAAGTAGGTCAGTCACGCAGGAGACGGAGCGTGAAATTAATGAGCACACGGGAGCTGGAGTAGTCACCTTCCAAGAGGGCGGAGAGAAAGGAATGCAGTCCCTCTGAGAGAAGCATGGGGCCTGAGGAGGGGCTGAAGGAGACCTGGGCTTGCCTTTCTTCTCCCAGTCCTAGCATTTGGGGAACATCAGTGGGGCAGGATGGGAAAATGATGGGGGCATCAGGGACAGAAACTGACTGGAGGGGACGTCAGATCTGAGCACTGGGAGGGAAGGGATCTTGTTTGTTTTCTTAATGCTGATTGATTCCTGCTGCCTGGTACAGTACCTGGCACACAATGGGCACATTTGAATGAATATGTGATGAGAAACGGCTCTGCTGTGTACATTATTGTGAGACCTGGGGGAAGGGAGGCCTTTGTTCCTTATTTGTGCAGAGGGGCATCAGCTGAATTCAGTAATGTTTGCTGAGTGCCTGCCAATGTGCTGCCCCTGAGCTAGGGGAATGTGACACATGGAGCCCCTTTCCTGCAAAGCTCACCATCTAATGGACAGCCAGGTTTATAAAAGACTATGATAGCATATGCCAAGCACAGAAATGGATGGATAGTGGGGACACAGACAAGGGACAGTGCTGTGTGCTCTGGCTAACAGTGCTTCAAGGACGTGGACAAAGGTTTGAAGCTGGGGACAGGTCCACATTGTGACTTTCTTGGGTCTTAGGCCTTTTTGCCTTTGTGGGTCCTTTTACACACACACACACACACTCACTTAAAAAGCATATTTACAACCCCTGCTCTAGTTTGGGTCTTGAATTCTCCAAAAGCTCATGTGTTAAAGTCTCCAGGGTGGTGCTACTGGGAGGGGACAGGACCTTTAGGAGGTGGGGCCTGGTGGGAGGTCCTAAGGTCCTGAAGGGAATTGTAAAACTCTGTCTCCTTCCTTTTTCTCCTTTCACTTCCTGGATGACGAGGTAGGTGGCTTTGCTCTGCCATGTGTTCCCTCCATGATACAGTGCCGTGCCACAGGCCTGGAGCAATAAGGATTGTGGACCTCCAAAACTACAAGCCAGAATAAACCTTTCTTTTAATTAGTTAATTATCTCAGGCATTTTGTGATAGAGACAGAAAGTTGACTAACACAACCTTGGTATGAATACAAATATACTAATATTACGAATTATGAACATTTTCTTTGCCCCAGAATTTCATTTTTTCCCCTTCTGATTTTAAAAGAAATCAAAATTGTTTGGCTCCTAAGTGTGTGGGCCCAAGGAACTGGATAGGTTAGTCCAGCTTGAGAAAAGATTTGCTTGGGCAAAAGAATGGGGAAAGGAATTCCCAGTGGAGAGAAAAACACATGCAGATACAGGTGTGAGGTCCAGCTGTAGGAAGAGCAAACCATCTTTGTGAAGTGGGGAAGAAGATGGAATAGGAATTTTGGATGGCCTGTTATGTGTATCCTAGAAATGTAGCTAAGAGTTTTAAATCCTATCGGAGGCTCTGGAATCGCGTTCACAGTTTGCTGGTGGGAAGGGCATATTTCTGGTCCTCTGCTCCTGAAACTCTGCCAGGAATGGTGACGCGTGCTTGCTAAATTTTCTCCCAGCTCTGGGGACTCCCTCACACTGGCTGGGGCAAGGCTGGAGGTGGGGCAGGGTGTGTGGAGAAGTGAGATTCCTAGTTGCTCCCTTCTCCCCACAGCACAACGTGGTGTTCCTTTGGGCTGGGGGAAGGGGTTTCTCCTATATCTGCCCTTCAGAAAAGTTCCCCTGGAGAGGTGGATAGAGGGGATGCAGAACAATTTGGGCTCAAATCCCCAAGACATCACCTATAGCGCTTCACCTCTGTAGGCCTAGCTCCTCTGTGAATGTGGCGTCTCCCTGCAGGGCTATGAAAATGCTGGACAGGGCACAGACACAGGGGCACCTATGGGGGCAGAGGTGGATGTGACTTGTTCTCCCAGCATTCAGCAGGGGATGTGTCATGGCAGGAGCAGCCCACTCTCAAGAGGGTGCCTCTACCCTGAACAAGGGGATCATCACATCAGGGCTGCCTGTTGCAAACCCAGATTGGATTCTGCTCCTGGGGCACTTTAGTTGGCCATAGCTTGACTGGGACTATGGTGAGCAGGAAGCTGTCCGGTCAAGCCAGGCTATTGACTTCAGAACCCTCCTAATAGGAGCAGCCAATTTCTCACCTTCAGTAGTGAGAATTTTTCATGTCTATTTAGCACTTCACTCCTGGGTAGGTCAGGGACCATGCCTGGTTTACAGGGAGGAAGGGAAGTAAGGTGGCTCCCCAAGGGCCACTGGAGGGTGAAGGTGGGGAGAGCCGACTTGAGCTTATGTTGGTCCAATCTAAATGCCCAGGGCTGCCTCTGAGTCAGGGCAGAGCAGGGACTGGGGACCTAAGGGCGAGGTAGAGCCACAGAAAAAGGTGACTTGAATCCCCTTCTCTGGAGACACCTTCTGACCTCTGACCCCAGGTCCACAACCCTGTTACGTGAGAGACAGTGTGAAGCTGCAGTGTAAAATCAAGGGGTTTAAATCACAGACTTGTAGGCCTAGGACAGACCGGAGGTTTTGTGTTCTGAGCCATCTCTATCAGCAAACACTCATGGATGTCCTTTAGGAGCCACATCCGGCTCTGGAGAGAGAAGACTCGGCACTTCTCCTGCCTGCAGGACTCAGGTCTGGAGCAAGTTCCTCCACCTTGGCATGGTTGACACTTTGGTCCAGATGATTCTTGGGGGATGTCATGCAATATAGGATGCATAGCAGCATCTTTGGCCTGTGCCCACTGGGTGCCAACTATGACAACCCAAAGATGTCTCCATACCTGGCTAGATGTCTTCTGGGGGGTCAAATTCCTCCTGGTTCAGATCTGCTGGCTCAGAGGGAAAAGCATATATGCCAAGACAGTATGCTAAGTGCTATGCCACAGATGAATGGCAAGGGAGGGGTGACAAAGAGGACAGCCCTGGAAATCCAGCCACCAGCTTCCAGCGGAACTGGGATTGAATCCCAGGAGCCCCGAACCTGGTTCCAGTGCTCCCCTGCCTGGCCCCTCATGGCTTCTCTCCTCCTCCATCTACTCCCCGACAGAGTGGCTTCTGCTCTGGGAGGCTGCCCAAGCTGCTTTGGTTTTGTCTGCCCTGGGCCAGCCTCATGGCCTTGCCCAGCTTTCATGCATGTTACAAAAGGCTCTGTTCTCCCCTGAGATGGCCCTTGGAAAGCTGGCTGGGTGGCCACTTAAGTACTGTGCTTATGCTAAGAACAATACTTCAACCAAGTGCTTCAGTGTAAGTACTTCCAGGTCCCCCACTCCATGGAAGCCACAGCGTGGGAAGGAGAAAGCTCTACAGCCACGGAGCCTGGAGACTGGTTCTCAGCTCTACCCCTTACCAGTTGTGGGCCCCAGACTTGAGCTCTTGAATCTGCAGCAATCCCTCCTCCTTACCTACAGAGCAGGCAGGGCCATCTCTCCCCTGCCTCAGGTCCTGGGGGTGAGTAATGGTGGCTACTTCAGAGAAAGGATTTTTAAAATGAAAATGATTACACGTGTGAACTCTTTTCTGAGTTTGGAAACTCATTCGGGGCGTTGGGGGTAGCGTTCTGTTTTTACTTTCTTTTTAAAATTATTCGAGTCGTTGTCCACATATTTAACAAATGTTTGCTGAGCCTTTTCTATATGCCAAGAACTTAGCAGTGAACACATTGAATGGGAAACAGAAAGTAAACAAAAGAAGTGCGTTAGGTGGCAACAAATGCTGAGGGAGAAAAATACAGGGCAGGTGTTGAAGTTTTAGGTGGGGAAGACCCTCGGGAAGGTGCCATTTAAATAAAAACCTGAAGACAGTGAGGGAGCAGGTTATGCATACATTATTTCAGGCACAGGAGAAAGTAAATACTGCAGCTAGGATGCAGGGACAGCGAGAAGGCCAGCGGCAGGTAGAGGGAGGGAGAGGAGGTGGCAGGGGTGGGAAGTGAGCGTGGGGTCGGGGAGAAGGAGAAAGGTGAGGGAGGGGAGGGGAGGCAGGACCTTGGTGGCCTCTAGGCCACTCTGGGCCTTTGGCTCTTGCCCTGGGCTGGAGAAGGAGAGGCAGCGTGGTTGTAGCAGGCGGACCAGAGACCAGCCACGTGTCAGGGGTTTCACAGATTTTGTTGCTGATCCTCCCAAGAACCCAGTCAGAAAGTTAATTCTGCTCTGCAGGTAGTTCAGGGACTTTGTCCTGGAAGAGGGATGGGGATTGCATAGTCCTTGATAGATCCCAGACGGACGTGGCCCCTGTCTGTCAGACACCAAGCCCTGGTGTTTCTAGCAGGCTGCTCACCGCCCACAGCCAGCCCTGTCCCACTCTAAATCCTGATTGAAACAAGCAAAAAACCTCTCCCAGCGATTTAAGATTACTTCTGCCCCACTAAAGAGCAGTTGCTGAAGACTTACTCATTTCTTATCTGAAAACCTCACTCCACCTAGAGATGCCCTTGGAATAGGGGGAAAAAGAAAACGCTTGCTGGAATCAGGAAGCCTGAGGTCTGGTCTGGACTCTGCCTCATTATAGCTGCTGGACTGTCTGTTTCTGGGCTTCAAGATCCCTGACCTGCCCTTCTCAAGGTGGCATGAACACCCAGAAGGCAGATAAGGATCAGAAGCCATCTCCAACTCAGGCAGCCTTCCTCCTCTACCACGCTGCAGTGGAGGCCGGATGCCCCTAGGTGGCGCAGTTTTCCCAGGCTCAGGTTCCTGCAGCCCTTGCCTAAGGCGGGTTGGAAGATGTCGGGGAGACAAGGGCAAAAATGATACTGGGAATGAATAAAGTGGGAGTCTGAGGTAAAAGCTTGAAGCCAGTTATCCCTTCTGTTCCTCCAGTGGGCATTGTGGGAGTTAGTGGCAAGGGGCATTTTTGACAGTGTGGCCATTAGTTCCTGCTGTGGGATCCTGGGGGATTGCAGGATTTAGGGTGTGGGGTGAAGGGCCAGGAGGGTATCAATGCCGTATTTATTCTCCTTCATAGCAGGGAAGGTGACGACCAGAGAGGAGGGCTTTCCTGGCCAACCTGAAAGTCAGGGACGCAGCTGCTAGCCAGTTGGCCTCTTTGCTGAAAGCATCCCCTCAACGTGCTGTCCCCCTGGTGTGGCCATTTCTCCTGGACAGTGGCCTACTTCCCAGCGTTTCTTCTTGGGCTTGCTCTTGTTCTTCCATGGCTGTTCTCAGGAAAGCCTGGGAGAACAAGCATCTGCTCCTCATTTTGAGAGCTGTGTCTCTGGGCAGTAGTTGGACATGGCGTGAGGGTCAGGAGACTTGGGTATACAAGAGCTGTGTCACCTTGGGCATGTGGCTTTTTTCTACCTGGACTTCCCTTTCCTGATTTGTACTGTAGGGTGGGCAAGGAAGGAAAGTTGGGCTAGATATTTCCAAGGTCACTTTCTAGTGTGCACTTTCTGAACTGCACTTGAAGTTTTCCTACTGTCCGTCAGAGCACCTGTGAGGGAGGGCAAGGTTTCACCTCTCTCATTTATCAAACCTGGGGGAGTGGACTGGATGATGTGTCTTTCTGGCTCTGACATCTGGCTTGACAAGGATGAAAGGCGGTCTCCAAGGCCAGAGCCATCCCCTCTGAGCTGCCAACATGATGACCCCCTGTCCTGTGAGGTTCAAACCTGATCCCTTGATGGCTCCAGAAGGGGCTGTGCAATGTGGAAGTGTGGCCCCAGCAACACTGTCCTTCTGAGCTGGCCTCCGAGCCACTGAAGGAGAGGCAGCTGGGGCCTCCATGGACACAGAGGGTATTCCTGTCCGGGCTCCATTACTTACCCTCTGCCTCTCTGGCCAGGGGAGCCTCGCAGTGACCATAGTCTCTTTCCAAAATCAAATCCTCCTTCAAAGGAGTAGAAGATGGGGCTGGGGATGCGGCTCAAGCGGTAGCGCACTCACCTGGCATGCGTGCGGCCCCAGGTTCGATCCTCAGCACCACATACAAACAAAGATGTTGTGTCTGCCGAAAAACTAAAAAATAAATATTAAAATTCTCTCTCCCTCTTTAAAAAAAAAAAAAAAAAAAAAGAGTAGAAGATTGGTTACCACTGAAGAAACTCACGAAATGACAACCAGAGAAAGTTCATGTGCTAGGCTCTGGGCAGTAGCCTCCCCATATTAATATATCCATATAATCCCATCAACCACAAAGTAACTAATTTTTTTTTTGTGTATATATATATATATATATATATATATAGATATACATACACATACACACACACACACATATATATATTAAAAAATTTTTAATTTGTTCTAATTAGTTATACAGGACAGTAGAACGCACTTTGATACATCATTATAAATGGAGTATAATTTCTCATTCTCTGGTTGTACATGATATAGAATCACACTGGTCATATAGTTCCATATGTACATAGGGTAATAAGGTCTGATTCATTCTACTTCCCTTCCTACCCCCATACCCCTGCCCTCCCTTCATTTCCCTCTACTTAATACAAAGTAACTCTATTCTTCTCTAGGGCTACACACACACACACACACACACACACACACTTATTGTGAATTAGTGTTCACATATCAGAGAAAACATTCTGCCTTTGGTTTTTTGGGAACAAGGCAACTATTATAGTCCCTCTTTTCAGATGAAGAACCACTGAGGATGCAAGTTTTTCTTTCCATAGTTGTGCAACTAGTGAATGTCACAGCTGGGATTTGAGCCAGGACTCTGACTCCATAGCCCACCTTTGTCCCTCTGGAATACACCAGGGCAGGGCGGAGTAACAGGATGTGGGCCAGGAAGCTTGGCTTCTGGCTCAGCCATACAGGTGAAAGATTATGACAACTAACAGTCCGTGGTGCTTTAGTTTCAAAGTAATAACCATACAGTGTCTTATTTGTTCTCTGATCAGTTCATGGACAAATGAGGACACTGAGACATACCCAGGTCTAGTGACTTGCCCAGTTGTGGTCACAAAATAGCCAGATTGGTTTTGAACTGGGTCTTTGATCCCAGAGGCTATACAGCTCACAAATAAAGCTGATTCCTTGACAAGTTAAGCCTCTTCTCTTGGATTTCTTCTTCCAGTTTGTGAAAATAAGGGGCTGGATTAGATTTATAGGCAACCTAATTCCCAGATCTTTTTACTGAAAGAAAAAAAAAAAAAATTGGTGAACCCATAGAACTGGGCAACTTAAATTTTTGCCAACTCAGCACATTTCATAAAAAGAATTCTACCTTTAAGAAACTAGGAGGACATAATTGCAATATAGCTGGAAGATAAAAATAATAACCGAGAACAGAATTCCTCTCAGGAATTAACTAAGCCATGTTTAGCATGACACCTTGATGAACCATTGTGGCTATATAAAAAAGCTCTCTGGGCCTGGCAGGAGTGAACCAGACGGGAAATGGAACTAGACTAATTCTCTGCAAAAGACTCAATTTTCAGTTGGGAACTTGGAGGCTGAAAGAAGAGGTCCAGATGCAGTGCAGGGCCTTTGAGGTCCCAGGATCACCTGTGAGTTCCCCAGTTGGAAGACAGAGAATGACCCCCGGACCTAGGGGACAGGGATGGCAAGTTTCGGCTGGCAGGTGTCTGCTTTCCTGGTGTTCAGTCAACCTGCCGTTCCCCATATCTCAAAGTGCCCCCGCATGGCACAGGAGTTCAGCACATGCAAACCTGGCTGTGCAAGGTCAGGGTCCCTTGGTTTAGAATCAATGGAGACTGGCAGACCTGAGTTGAAGGCCCAGCTTCATCACTTGGAATCTCTGGGAGTTCTTCAGTTTCTTCTCTGTGAAATGGAGATAATATTCCCTAACTGGGAGGTGGATGTAAGGGATAAGTGTTACCATTGACAGCGTAGCACCTAGTACTCCAGCCCTCAGCAAATAGCTACTTAGTTGCCTATTATTATTAACCATAGTTATTTGGATATTCACAATCTCACGTACTGTGGCAAGCTTGTAGGAGGTTTTTGTTTGTTTTGTTTGGGGAGGGGGGTAGTTATTGCTGCTGTTAAATCCAGCACAGGATGAGGCAGGAGTATCATCTGGAAGGAGAGAGAGGTGGGTGGAGTATCAAACTCGACAATGCACCCCACAACCTCAGCCCTTCCTCCCCTTTCAAGGCTGAGCGCTGTCTGTGTCTGAGAATCTGCTCCCTTGTAAATGACAGCATCTCCTTCCAGGGCTGAGCCCAGAGGGCAGGGCTCCCGCCAAGGACAGGCTGAGGGGCTGAGGGGAGAGAGGCAGAGTTGGGGAGTGAGTAGGAGGAGATAGGGGAGATAAAAGCGCTTTCGGGGACTGACAGTCACTCACAAAGGCAGAGAAAGGTGTGCGTGCGTGTGTGTTCACATGGGAGGGTGACTGTGTAGCCACATGCGTGCCTGCAGTGTGCATGTGTGGGTGTGACAGTGTATGAATAAGTGTGCAAACCTGTCAGTGCACGACTCTGCACGTGAGTGGCTGGTGTATGTAGGAAGTCCATATGCACATGGGCCTTGGGTAAGCCTGGGCGTGCTGGGCTCCAGTGTGGGGCTGACTGTGTGACTCGCTGAGTGACAGTGGAAGGAGGTCTGTCTTGTGAGTGGTCAGTGCTTGGGGCCTATGTGCACCTTGATGCATGGGATATCTAACAGGAGGGACCTTCTGAATCTTCCTTGGGGAACCCGACTTCCTACCCCACCCCCACTGGTTACGGCTCCCTTCCCAGTTCATTCCAGCCCCACCAGCTCCATGACCAACACCTGCTGGCTGCTGGGCCTTGTCAGGGGGGAAGAAAGGGGAGACAGGAGGAGGGGGAGAAGTGACCGGCCTCCTCGCCCCAACCCTTGGTGCTGCCAGGGAAACATCCTCCTCCCACCCCCCACCCCCAATCACCGTGATTCCTGCTGTGAGGGAGAGAGGAGCCCTCGTTTCCATGGCAACATAGCAGCCCTGCTTCTCAGCCTGAGCCCAGGCTCCTCTGAGCCATGGAAGGAGTGGGAAGAAAGCCCCCCCCAAGTACCCTCACCTCCAGATTCCCCACTCCAGAGACCCCCAGGCTCCTCTGTTGCTCAGGACCCCATTGGGATGCCCCAGCACACACACCCCACTGTTGATTCGGGGCGGGGGCCAGGGACCTGTCTTGTCCACATAGGAATGGCCAGATCTGAGCATGACCCTTGGAGACAGGCAGGATGGGGTTGAATTCCAGTCTTCACCTGTAAAAAGTACCAGTGCTACTACTTCTCAGGGGTCTTATGAGGAGTGCTTATAGAAGTGCTTTGTAAGTTCAGGCAGGATCAGTGTGTCATACTGCCACCAGCAGTATGTAAATTGGCTCAGCTTCTTTGAAGGGGACAATCTTCCTCCTGTGACTCCACTTTTTTTCTTTTTCTTTCTTTCTATTTTTTCCTTTTGCAGTGCTGGGAATTGAACCCAGGACTTTGCACATGCTAGGCAAACACTCTACTAGTGAGCTACGGCCCCAGCCCTGAGTCTCCACTTTTAATTTTCTCTCTGGGAGACACACGTGAGCTCACAGACCACTTACACTTGAGACTGTTAGCTGCAGGGTTCTCTCTGATAGCGGAAAATTGGAAACCACCCCAATGTCCACCAATAGAGAAGTGATTGAATGAATCGCAGCACATCCGTAGTCTTAACAGCTCTTAAAAAGGGAGTCTATGTGTGCTGGCAGGGCACAGTGTCAAAAACATATTGCTAAGTGAAAAAAAAAAGGGGGGGGGGGGTCAAGTTGAAGCATCAGTACAGCATGATCCCATCCATGAACCGGTGTAGGTACGTCAACGGGTAGAAGGGCCTACAAGAAGCCAGGCCAGGCTGTGGGCACTGGTTATCTGAGGGGGAGTGGGACAGGGGCAGGGAGGTGGGGAAGAGAAACTTGGGCTTTTTTTCCATACATCTTGGAGGCGCCTGCCTACGTAGCAAATGCAATTTAAGAATCATGTGTCACTATTGTTATAGTTGATGAGCAAAAACGCACAGGAGACAATCAGCAAGCAGGGCACGAGAGTCCAGAGTCAAGGAGCAGAGCTGCTCAGAGAGACTCAGGAGGGCTTTCAGGAGGAGGAGGCGGTGGCGCTGGAGATGGGTGTGCAAGTAGGAGACTGAGCCAGGGAGGGCAATCCAGCACAGGTGAGAGCTGGGAAGGAGGAAGTGCTGCAGGGGGCCGGGCCCTGAGTTTGGGGGAAGAACAGAGAGGACCGTGTCAGAGGATGAGGGACTGATTGCCATCTTGGCCCCACCCTGGGCACGCCACTCACTGCCATCGTCCTCCGCTGTCCACGGTGAGACGTGCAGACCTCGCTGGGTGGCTGGGAACTTTGGTGTCAGTAGAGAGGAAGCTGCAGAGTATCATACAGATGTGAGTGTATTGTGGCCGTGCTTTTTCCCTGGGGACAATGACAGGACAGATCTCACCACAGTCAGGCTGTTTGCTGACCCTTGGCAGACCCTGGTCAACCCCAGACCAGCTCACGGCTCACATGCAGGGTGGTGGCAGATGGAGAGGGCACGGCTTCTGAAGCAAGGGAAGGGAGGGAGGCAAGAGCACAAAGTGACAAAAACCTTCATTTGTTCTCCACAATAATGCCAGTCGCACGCTATGTATTTTAACATGTTTACTTGCCAGGTACGTTAGGAGAGAGCATGCCTATTTTTACAGGTGAGGAAAGAGAGGTTCAAAGAAATTCATCCATCCATCCATTTCTTCATTCATTCATTCATTGACTGGATTAGAAAATATAGACACCATGCTAGTTGCTGAGTGATTGAAAAGTTCCTGCCCTGCAGTGGAGTTTACTGTCTGGAAGGGGAGACAGACAAAATCTGATAAACCTATGGTGCAATGGCAGGTGATAATGAATGCTGTGCAGAAAAAAAAAAAAAAAACTGAGTAAAGACATTAAGAGCATCACGAGGTGGTAGGACAGGTAGCTCTGACTTTTAGGCAAAGAACTGAATTCTGCCATTGTGTGACTCTTCCCAGCAGAGACAATAGCCTGTGCAAAGGCCCTGGGGTGGGAGCATGCTTTATGATCAAGGGGTGCCAAGAAGGCGGCAGGTGTGATTTGAGTGTGGATGAGGTGGGAGAGAAGTAAAGGATGCGAGGGTGCGGATTATGTGGGGGTTTACAGGTCAAAGAAAGGACTATGGTTTTAATTCTACGTGTGTTGGGAAGCCACTCGAGGGGTTTGGACCATCTCAGTTGTCGGTTTTCAAAGGATCACTTTGGAGATAGAATGTGGGGAGCAGGAGTGGGAGCCGAGGGGTTAAGTAGAAAGCTACTGTACAAGTCCAGGTGAGAAGAGACAGTTTGGAGAGCAGTGGCAGCGAGGAGGTGGTAAACAGCAGTCGGCTCTGAAATATATTTCAAAAATAGCAGCAGCAGGGGTTCCTGTTGGATGAACGTGGGCTAAGAGATAAAGAGAGGAGTAAAGATGACTCCGGGACTTTGGGCCCGAGCAACTGGGTAAACGCTGATGCTGCTTACTGAGATGGGGGGGTGGGGGTGGCAGGTTTGGGGACAGTGTGGGTTCACTGTAATTTTGAGATGGCTTTAGACATCTAAGTGGAGATGTCAACCAGGTAGCGGGATGTATGAGATGGGAGTTCAGGGGAGATGTCAGGGCTGGAGATATAAATTGGGAAGCTGTCAGCAGAGAAATGTTGTTGAAAGCCACGGGATGAGATGATCTCACCAGAGGGAGGGTGTGGACAGAGAAGAGGTCCCCAGGAGCTTTGGCATTTGCAGGTCTGAAGAGCAGTTGGACTCAGAGGACTTGTCCTGCTTTCCCTGGAAGGCCTCCCGCTGCCCGGGGAGAGAAGCCCCCCCCCCCATGTTGGGCAGTGGGTCTCAATCAGCCAGGCTTGTTAAGCCAGATGGCAGGGCCCACCCTGTAGACCTGGGTGGCACCCAAGAAAGGCATTTCTAACAAGTTGCCAGTTGCCGCTGGTCTGGAGGCCACACTCTGCAGGAGGAGTTGCAGTGGGAGCCTAGATTTTGGAGCTGGGCAGAACTGGCTTCAGATCCAGGCTCTACTTCCTGCATGATCTTGGGCAAGACCGTGTCTGTTCCTGAGCCTCAGTGTCCTTATCGGTAAAGTGGGAACGATGTCACTGATCACCCAGGTTATTACGAGGGACAAACTAGTTAGCCTGTCTTCATGAAGAGCCTGGACGGGCTCGGGGCAAGGAGACGACTCTGGAGGAGCGCGGAGGCAGGCAGCTCCAGCGATGCCTTGCACCAGGAAGCCCTGAGGCTGGGCCTGCAAGAGAGGCAGAGCATGCAAGGGAGCCTTGACCCGCCCCTGCTGTCCTCTGAGCACTTCTGCTGGCCCACTCTTTCTCCATGTCCATCTTACCACCAAAGTGTCCTCTGGGCCCTGGTTCCTGGAGAGCGCCTCTTGTCCCTTCATCTCCAGTGACCAGTGGCTGCTTTCCCTCATGGCCTCCCCTTGCACCCTCCCCTCCCTGGACTTTGTCCCTCAGCTTGCCCTAGAAGGGAGTATGGCCTGACAGAAAGAACCTGGCCTGGCATCAGACAGAGGGGACAGCAGCCAGGGACAGGGGTAACCCAGTGTGATGGGGGTCATGATGCTGCCCACCTAAGCTATATAGGCATGCGACAAAGCCCTGGCTCTCCTCCTGTGCTCCTGCTCTCCTGCCTCTGGCCAGGAGCCTCCCTCTCCTGCGGCTGCCCAGCCTGGGTGCACTGAGAGAGAGGGCCGCCTCCCCCACCTCCCGCCGTTGCTATTTAATGCTGTTAACAATGGATTCATTAACTGGGATTAATCTCATATACCAGCTCTCTATCCCCCTGGCTATTAATCACTCACTTCATTAACAGGACAGCATTAGTCAACCTGGGAGCCAGGACATGGCGCCCATACCAAGTACCTGTGTCTACCGGCCTTCCCTCCTGGCCGGTCCATCTTCTGCGTGCCTTTCTGCCTCTGCGTCTTCCTATGGCCCTCAGGCAGACGTGTGTATCTTTCCCCGTGTTTCCCACGGTGGCCTGGTCTCTGCCCCAGTGCCTCCTGGCGTCCTTTTCTCTCCGTGTCCTCCCCACTCCTGGGCCTCACACATAGTAGGCAGGCGTCTGCGCTGCTTGAACAAAGCACTGAGAGAGATGAGCAAGGAGACGCCAATTCAAGGAGGCTCATTTTTAAAAATTGCCTTTTCTGTTTACAAAGATAATATATGCTCACTGTACAAAATTTGAACAACACAAGAAAGGAAGAAAGCAGAAAATAAAAATTCCCTGAAATCCCCGCCATCTCCAGATAATAACCTTTAGCGTGTTGGTGAGCATCCTCTCAGATCTTGAGTGATATATATATAATTTTACCTAAATGGGATCATACTATGCATGCTGTTTTGCAACCTGCTTTTCCACTCAACAATATGTTGTCGAAATCTTTCCATATCAGTGAATATAAATATACATCATACTTTTTTAATGGTTGCATAGCATTCTGTCTTATGGAAGTAACACGATTTAGTCAATGGATCTCCTATTGATGAACATTTATATTGTCTCCCATTTTTTCACTGCCAAATTTGACACAGAAAGCAACGTTCTAATGTATATATCTGTGTGCACTTGCCTAATTAACTCCTTAAGATTAATTCCCTGGCAGTGAAATTTCTAGGACAAAGGGTTTGCACAATTAACATTTGGGAACAGAATGGCATAGTGGAGCCAGGTGCTCAGGATTCAACACTACTTTTGCCATTTCTTAGCAAAGGTGCCTCTGATGAACTACATAAGCTCTCTGGGCTTCAGTTTTCCCATCTGTGAAATGGGAATAATAGTAGGATTTGCTTCATGAGGTTACTATTTAGATTAAATAAACTATCGCCTGCAAAGCACTTAGGCTGAGGCCTGGTGTGCAGTAAGGGGTGTTTATTAGCTACTGCCATGGCCACAGTGGCCCACTGGCCTCCAGGAATGCTGAACCCGTTCACATCTCTCCCACTAGCAGCGTGGGAGAGAGAGAGACCCTTTCTTTACACCATTATCAACAGCAAATACCCTTGTCCATTTAAACACACTTAAGTCCTCCTGAGAGGTGACAATTGACACCTCTTCCCAATTGGTGAGTATTGGGCCAGCACTTATACTTCCTTCTTAATGGACATTCACTTTGCATCCCTGAGTTGTCTGATCAAGTTCTTGGCCTGCTTCTTGTCTGTGGGAGCTATTTGTAGTATATTAGCTGTTTTGTATCTTAGTAACCCCAATATTTTTTTCTACTTCATACTTACTTTCAACAATATTTATTTTTGTCTTTCATCCGTAGTTGATTTCTATGTGGTTACGTCTATTGGGCTTTTTTCTTTTCAACTTTTATATTTCCCATCATGCTTAGAGAGGCCTTTTTTTTCCCCTTTAAACAATACAGACATTTATACTTTTAGTACTTGTCCACACTTTTTACATTTTATGTTCTTCTCCCTGTGATTTATTCTATGTAGAGAATGAAGCATGACACTAGTTTTATTGTTTTCCAAAGGACTGATCAGTTATCTCAACAGTAATCAATGAGGACCAGAGAGGGGCACAAGGTAAAACAAAAAAATCACTGTTCCGAAACAGAAAGGAGGGCATTAGCTCAAAAGAGTGGTTCGGGATGGGATTCCCCGGGGTCTGCTTGTGGCTAATTGTGAGTGATCAATCCCTGGGGATTCCTCCTCACTGTGGTCCTCAAAGGGCAGAGGCGGACTATCAGGAGGACCGAGTCAGCCCCTTCCATGAAGCTCTGCAGGCTCGTGACACCCTTGTTCCCGCTGTCAGCAGTCAGGAAGAAAGTCTGTCCTTCTTGTTTTGGAGTCCAGAGCAAGTGGCCTTGTGAGTTTGGATCTCTGTCCTAAGCTCACTCACCGTCCCTCCAGTCTCCCCACTCACAGGGACTCCGCATCCTGCCACAGCAGCGTAGCAGCAACCCATCCTGTCTTCCTCAAGACGCTGCTGCGCCTTCACAGTGAGCCCAGGAGGGCTTGGGAACCTCCCTTCCTCAGGAAGGAGCCCAGGAGCCACCGCGGCCTGTGTGCCTGGTGGCAATGGGGAGGGAAAGCAGGGCGCTGGGAACAGAGCCTCCGTGGCGGTGCGGGAGGAAGCCTGAGTTCTCACCGGTAACCTCTATCCCCAGGCTCAGGCCGCAGGGTCCTCTTGGCTGCTGGGTTTAAGGCAGCTTGGGTTCCCTGTGGTCCAGACACAGGGAGGGTTCCGCCTGGTGTTCCCTGGCCAAGTGTCAGCACAGGGGTCCTGGAAGATGGTGGGGTGGTGGGGCATCTCAGGTTCTCTCCACAGTCTTGCATGTGGACGGTCCTTACGTGAACTCCAGGGCCACTGCCATCCTCAGCTCACGGACACAGCTTGGTTCTGGGACCAGAAGGACAGGCCTGGAGTCTGAGGCAGGCAAAATGCCAGGCTGGGCAGTCAGACCACGGGCACTGAGGGTGAATTATGGCACGAGGGCCCACGGAGCAGCCGCAAATCACAGGGCTGTCAAGGACAGGGGAAAGGCAACACCCACCGCCTCCCCGGGGAAGGATTGATGGACTGGGGTCCTGGGTCTGGGTCCAGGATGATTGGACTTTGTGCTTTGCGCTGCTGGCGCAAAGCGTGGCACCCAGGACCGCGTGTGTGAGTGTGCTCGTGTATCTATCTTCCCGCACGACTCCACGGGAGGGTGGGCTCCGGCTTGCCTCTCCGTGTGGCTCTGATTTCATTTCTGTGTGACCAGCCAGGCCTCTGAATTGATCATGGGCTGCGAGCTGTGTGTTTTGTGGCTGTACATGGGTGACGCTCTGTGGAGCTGTGGAGTCTATGGGTTTTGTGTGTGGCCGGACAGCAGTTTGCATGTATCTGTTGGGGACAATTTGGGGGCCTTGAGGCCATGTGTCTGGGTGGCTGATGTGGTTATAATCCAGAATGGGGACTGAGGAGGAAGAGAAGGTTGGAATGAAGGTTTGGGGCATGATGAATCTGAGGTCTGGGAAGAACATCAAGGGGACATATCTAGAAAAGAGGGACAGGGACTCAGCAGGGAGCCTGGGGCAGGAGGGCCTGGGCTCAGCTGCCTCCTAAGTTTGTCCAGATGACAATGCACTGGGGAAAGTGGCGCTTGGCAGGAATGAGGCACACACACACACACACACACACACACACACACACCCCTCTGAAGCCGGAAAGGACACATGCTGTGCTAATCCTGGCTGGACGGAATTCAGTAGGAAATTTCCAAGGGTTGCTGAAATGGCATAAAGTGCACCAATTGGCGAAAGGCAGCAAAAATTCCCTGGCGGAGGTAAGGATTCAGGGAAATCACAAGAAAGGAGACTGCAGAAGGGAGAGAAGAATGCTCTGGGTGTAGCAGTGAGGAATGGGGACAGGGACAGAGTCGGAAGGACTCGGGGCAGGGACAGCAAGCTCTTTTGATGGCATACCCTTAGAAGCCAAGGCCCGGCGGTTCTTCAAGACATTTCTAGTACCTTGCCCAGGAGTAGGTGTTGAATTGAGCTGATTTGGAGTCAAAATCTAAAGCACTATAACCGGGAGAGTCCGGGGACTTTACTGAAAGAACGAGACCCTGGGCGGGGCTGACGGGAGGGGAAGCGGAGTTGGTGTCCCCAGCCTGTCCCCTCTGCACTGCTCCTCTTCTGCACGCTGGCTTCCTCCCTGCTCGGCGCCAAGGTCTGGGCTGTCAACCAGCCTCTGCTTTCCCTTCCTCATTGCTCTTGATCCCTCCCAGCGCTGACCTGGACTCCGTTTTCTGGTCACAGTCCACCCCCAACAGGGGCGACAGCGGCTCTCTGATCTTTGCTGAAAAAGTCAGGTGGCCAGAAAAAGGGTGGTCCCGCTGGAGAGCACCCAGGACTTGGGCAGAGCCTGTTTATCCCCGTTCCAGGGACCTGAATGCAGTGCAAGTCACACTTGAGGGGTCTGAGGTCCCAGATGTGGTAGAAGACCTAACACTAGAGTGCTAAGGGATGTGGGGCGGGGACTTTGGTGACACAGCAGAGCACTAACAAGGTTCTGGCAGGTCAGAGGAGTGCTGCCACAGTGGTCCGCACGGGTGTACAAGGATGGGGACAGCCTCAGGGGCACAGGTGGTGAGCAGGGAGCACCTGAGGGACATACATCATGTTTTAGATGCTAGTAGCAGAAGAGCTCCAATTCAGTGGCCTTAGTGATAAGAACAGGCATTATCTCACATGACAGGAACTCCCTTAAGAGGAAGGAAGAGCCTCTACACAGTGACTCAATGCTGTCATCAAAGAGCAATGTTCTTGCTGTCTTTTGCTGCTACCCTGAGTGAGTTGACTTTGTCATTAGGCTGGCTTCCCTCCCAGTCACAAAAGAGCTGCCCAGATCCAGATATCCCATCCAGACACCACAATGTTCAGTAGAAGAAAAGATATTCTCCTTCTAGCTGTCTCTGAGTGAGATATCTTTCTCAGAAGTCCCTCTCCCATCAGGCTCCTCCCCACATGTCTGTACCTAAATCAATCACTGGCAAGGGGAATGGGATGCCAGTACTGCCTCATGCATTTAGGATCCGTCCATGGAGCTGGGGTTTTGGGTGGGCCTGCGGCCAGCTGCCCGGAAGCACAGGTCCCGTATAGGAAGGAGAACGCCTGAGCACAGCCAGACTCTGGTCAGGAGCAAGGGAGCAGATCCTGGGTCGACAGTGAATTATCTCCACTCCGTCAGACCTCGCCCAGTGCCAGAGGGGAGCTGCTGCAGGACAGAACGCCAGCAAGCATTGTGCTCTGGGAACCAAATCTAGGATCCAGTCATCCAAGGTGAAGCCTTGTATCCACATGGAATCAGCAGACAAGTTACTAATAAAAAGCTCTCATTGCTGTTCCTGTCCCAACAACTCCCACGCCCACTTCAGGACCAAAATCCCTCATTAGACCTGAAAAGCCCTCACATGATCCCGTCTCTGCTTCTCAAGCTTCATCTGGAGCTCCTCCGTCTGCTCCAACATGCAGTTGTCCTTTCTGCCTCAGGGCCTTTGCTCATGCTGCCTTCCCCCCTCCCTCAGTGTTCCCCCATCATTCCCCACCTCCTTTCATTCATTCTGCATTATATTCCCATAGCTCTCCACAAATCTCTTTAGTTGTCTTTAGGGAACTTATAACTACTTGTTGTCTATATACCCTGCTGGACTCCAGGCTGTTAGTCAGCTTTACGTCACTGTGGCCAAAATACCCAACAAAAACAACTCAGGGAGGAAAAGTTTATCTGGGTTCTTGGTTTCCTAGGCCTCAGTCCATGGTCAGCTAGCTCTGTCCCTTTGGTTCCGAGGTGAGGCAGAGCATCCCGGTGAAGGGTGTGGCGGAGGGAGGGGCTGTACTCATGAAAGCTGCCAGGAGCAGAGAGAGCAAAAGGACCCACAGGGCCTGCAGGAGAAGGCCAGGCCTCCAGGGGTGCCCCAGGCCTGCGTCCTGCCGCTAGGCCCCACCTCCCAGCAGTCCCTCCGGCCAGAACCCTGATCATGCATCCCTTCCCCAAGCCCCACCTCTGGTCATTGCTGCATTGGGGACACGTGAGACTGGGGGACACTCCAGACCCACAGCAGGCTCCTTGAGGTCAAGAAGAATGTCTATCATCTGGACACTGTGCTGACACCCGAAACAGTGCTTGGCACACAATCGGCATTTAGTGAATACCCACTGAATGTGTGAATGAATGAATCCTCACAACGGGGGTCAGCTGGGTCCTAAGCGTTGGGCAGGGACTGTGGCTGGGGGACCGATGAGGAGTGTGGCCTGTCAGAGGCCCCTGGGGATTTCTGAGCACAGAAACAGCATGACTATTAAGGACTCAAGGGCAGCAAGGGTAGCTGTGTGCCCAGGAGGGTAAGGAGGCCAGCCAGGGCCCTGCGCTCTCCTGTAGGGACTAGGTTCCAGCCATGGGCGCAGTGTCCAGGAGATCAGCAATGACACCCTGAAGACAGGCGGGCTGGTGTGGTTCAGCACTGGGGCCAGAGATCTGGAGCAAAATAAGGGTGCTAAGAGCATCCGCCCTACGGGGTCACAGGAAGAGTCAAGGGGACGGGGCGTGTAAGAAGCAGTCTTTTGTCTAGATATACAGTACGTATCGAGGCCTGGGCTTTGCCTTTGCTCCAGTCCCCATCCCAGGCCAGGTCTGAATCTGTCCTATTCCTCTCTTTCCTCCCAGCCTGAGGCACACCAGGACCATGCTCTCCACAAAACCAAACTTCCCTCAGCCCGCTTCTTTTTCCAGTTAAGTGGGTGCAGCAATGTCCCCCTCACCTGGCTGATACGAGGGTGACATTAGAGAACACATTTTGGGGTGCTTTAGAAACTGTAAAGCACTGTGAACATGCGAGGAATCACTGTTCCTATTTTGCTAGAGTTGGGCTCATTCCTGGGCCTGGCATCTGCTTTGACTTTCCCAGTTCCTGTTTCTTGCCAGTCTCCGTTTTCTTGTAGCCACCCACGATTCTGGCACTGACAGCGTGAGGATGGGGAGTTTGAATGTAGAAGGGAAAAGGAGGAACGTGACAACAACCAGCAGCCCCCTGCCTCGTTTCCAGTCTCAAGGATGATCCTCCACCTCTCCAAGGCAGCACCCCCCAAGCCTGGGCACCCTCCATGTTCCAGTGACCTATCACCCCATAACAAGCCCCTCCCAAACCTAGTGACTTGGAACAACACTGTTTTATTAACTCCTAGGAGGCCAACTCCGACGGGCAGTTTCCCACCTCACGGACTCTGGTTGGCTGAGACCATCTGAAGGCTGGACTGGACAGACATTCCCCATTCACATGCCTGCTGCCTGGGTGGAATGGTTGGCACATCTGGGGCTGGATCTCCATGCAGCCTCTGTCCAGGGCCACCTACAGGACTTAGTTGAACTTACACAAGGCAGCTGACTTCTCCGGAGCAAGCCTGCTAAAGAACCAACAGAGAATTTCTTTGGCTTCTTCTGACTTAGCCTCAGAAGTCATGGGTTGCACTTCTAATGCATTTTCTTGGTTACATAGGGTCAGCCCAGATGCAGTAGGGAGAGGATTCCCAGGGGCCTGGATACTGGAAGGCATGGCTTGTCGGGGAGCCATCTTTGGAGACTGTCCAGCCAGATCTTAGTCTGGTGATTGGAACTCTGCCCTGTGGAGTGCTCTTGCCATGTTTGGGGATGTGGAGTGTGTCTCCCAAAGATTCATGTGATGGAGGCTTTGTCCCCAGGAGGCAGTCCTGGGAGAGGTAGCTCATAAGGTTAATTGGGGGCGTGTTTGCAGACAGGGGTGGTTCTCAAAAGAGGTTTGTTATCCAGCCTGAGCCTGGCTCCACCCAGCCTCTCTTGCTTTTGAGTTGTGGATTTTTCTTTTGCTCACATTCCTGCAGTTGAGATACAATATGCCATGAAGTCCTCACCAGAGCCAAGTTGATGCTGGTGTGTAGCCTTCGAACTTCCAGGATTGTGAGTTAAATAGACCCCTTTTCTTTACAAAGTTAGTCTGCCTCAGATATTTTGTTATAGCAACAAAAAAAAAGGACTAATATGCCTCTCAAAGTTCAGGACTTGGGAAGGAGACAAAGGAGACAGCATAAAGGGCACTGAGCAGCTAGGACTCCTGGGCCCCAACTTTAAACAACATTCACTTAATATTTTGGAGTTTTACAAATAACTTAATGTGAAATTAAAAGTTCTGAAGTTCACTTTGCTAGAGTGATTTAGAGAGTAAATAAGCACAAAGAAATATACTTAACATTAATCATTTGGGGAATGCAAAATAAAGTTTCAATGAGATATTACTACACACATCCAAATAAGAATGATTAAAGTGATAATTTTTTAAAATATCAAGCACTGGTGAGAATGGGCAAAACTAGAATTCACACACATTAATGGTAGAAATGCAATACTGAACAGCCACTTTGGAAAACAGTTTCTTATGAAGTTATACATATACTTCACATAGGATTCAACCATTCCAACTCTCAGGTATTGACTCTGGAGAAATGCAATGATATGTACACACAGAGACCTGTAAATGTCCCCAGCAGCTTTCCTAATAGTCCCAAACCAGAGAAACCAATCAACCAAAGAAAGAAATCCAAATGCCCATTGGATAAAGTAATTCTGGTGCATCCAGACAGTGACAGATTTCTTAGCAATAAGATACGAATGGGTAGCGTTTGCATGGATGAATCTCAAAAGCATTATTCTGAGTAAAAGAAACCAGTCAACAAAGCTCTAGACTTTATGACGATCCATTATGATGATTTCTTCAAGAGGCAAAACTGGTCATGGAAAGCAGATACGTTGTTGCAACTGTATCCCTGTCCTACAGCCAGCCTCGGGCCTTGGCTGGCTCTGCTCCCTCTTTGTGGACTCTTTCCTGCGCATCACTTGGATAACTCTCTTTATCCTTCAGTCTTCAGCCCTCCCTTTTCCAAAGAGGCCTCTGCCCCTCCGATCTAAATTAGGTAGCTCTTTTCACTTGCAGGTGACACACTTGCTTTTTCTTCTCTAATAGAGAGCAAGATCTCCACACATCTTTGGCACACAATTAGCACTTAGCTTGTTTCATGAATTAATAAATGTGGGAAAGATGTACAGTCTTCCTTTGTATAGTTATGTATTGCATGAATTTGTTTATTCACAAACATGCACTACTTTTTTTCATTTTCATTTATTATTAAACTACTTGTTGGAGAATTGAAATAATTTTAAAAATATGTAAAGTAAAAAGTGAACATTTTTCATACCCACAGAGTTTTTGAAAAGTAAGGTTCTGCCTTTGCCTGTTAGTGTCCAGAAATCTAACTTATTCTTTATAATAGATATTTACACATCCCACAGTATGTTTATACCATTTTAAACATTAATTAGTCACTGCTGAGAATTTTGGGATACCCCACCACTAAAGTTTCAATGTTTTAGGATGCTGCAGTATATATTAGCACATATTGTGCAAGTATTATAAAAGGAGAGATTCCTAGAAAATTGAACTGTTAGAAAATAGGGAATTTGTGTTTTAGGCGTAGAGTGTATCTATCTACACTATTCCAAAAATAGGTGTGCAAACACCTATTGCCACTTCTGTTTAGGAGAGAGCCCATCTCATATGTCCATACCCTCACCAACTTTGGATAGCACCAATCCTTGCCAAGTTTCTTCACTCAGGTTAAAATATAATCTCATCATTTTAACTTCCATCCTTAGCATTATTACTGAGGTTGTGTGTATTTTCATAAGATTTTTAGCTATTTGTATGTCTTGAACTGTGAATTCCTGCTTATATCCTTTGCCCATTTTTATGTTTTTTGCCTTATTGATTTGTAGGAACTCCTTATGTATGTATGATATGGAAATAGTTTGCAGGTTATAAATAACTTTTAGGGGGTGATGGATATGTTCATTCTTGATTGTGGTGATGGGTGCACAGGTGTATACTTATGTCAAAACTCATCAAATTTTACACTTTAAATGTGTGCAGTATATTGTATGTCAATCATACCTTAATAAAGCTGTTTTAAAAAGAAAGTTATATAACTTATAATATAAATAGTTCTCTCAGTTGTCCTTTCTCTTTAAACTTTACTTATTTATTTATTTTTTGGGTCATGTAGAAGTTACATATTTACGGGCCCATTGTTTAGATTCTGTTCCGGAGTTAGCTTTGTTCCTGAGAAAAATCACCTAACCTGTCTATGCCCCAGTTTTCCTATGTAGAATGAGGATAAGAGTACTTACTGCATAGGGTTAAATGAATGAATACACATTAAAAGCTCCTAGAGTGGTAATCACCATAGCACACCATGCAGTAAGAATTAACTGTTACCATTGTTTGTGATCTCATATCTATCTTAGAAAAGTTTCCCATCCCAGTTTTATAAGAATATCCTTTTTTCTTTTCTTTTAGTAATTATACAGTTTTTAATGGTGTGCGCTTTTAGTCCATTTGAGAATTAATCTTATAGCATGGAACTGTAGACAGAAAAAGGGAAAAAAGAATAAAATTATTCTTGTAGATGGTATAAAGCATGGGTACAATTTCATCATTTCCCTTCTGGAGATACAGTCGTTCCAACACTATTTATGGCATAATCCATCCTTTCTGCCCTATTTAGAAATATCAACTTATTTAAACAGTGAATTCCCAGGTATAAATGGTGTGTTTCTCAACTCTGTTGGATCCTTTGCTCTATATGTTTGTTTCTCTGCTTATACTTTTTACCGGTAAATGACAATACCTTCTCTCCAACCCTAAGCCAGTCATCATTCTTGGTGCTTTCAGCGTTCAAATAGAACATCTTCCTGATTCCTTGACACCGTGATTTGAAAGTTGGTGTCCTCTCCAAAATCCATAGGTTGAAACCTATAGTCCCCAGTGTGATCGTGTTGTAGGTAACCTCTTTAAGAGGCATTTTTTTGATTAATGCCATTATAAAAAAGGCTTGTAGAAGTGGGTTTGCTTTCTTTTGCCCTCTTATATTCTGCCATGTGATGACAAAGCAAGAAGACCCTCACCAGATGCCGGCCCCTTGATCTCAGACTTCACAGGCTCCAAAGCAGTAACCAATAAATTTCTATTCTTCATAAATTACCCAGGCTCAGTTATTGTGTTATAGAAGCACAGTATGGGCTAACAGATTTGCTCTCTTGGTCCTTGACTTCCTCTTCTGCTATATTCTAGGTCTCCACCCACCTTATTCACTCAGAGCAGTCATCACGCCGTAGACCAACTGCTCTGACATCTCTACAGTCTCAATTTAAGCAATTCACCTCTTAGATCACCACATCCAATCTTTTTAGCTCCTTCCTCTTTTTCTTCTGCTCTGACAATTCGTCAACCCACCAGGACCTATGATTAAGTGATGCTGCGCTTATTTTTCACCTTATCCAGGTTAAATTCTGTGGTTCGTCGTCAAACTTCCTTGTCCCCTGTTCCCCTCACTTACTTCGTCTACTTATTTGGGTAACTCTCAGCCTTGTCAATTCCAGTTGTCCATAGATCGCCGTTTCTTCTCTGCAACTGAATGAGTCTGGAGGAAAACACACGATGGGCTGAGCAGTCTCATCTTAAATCCATGTCCACTAGGCTCAAGAGGCCCCGTGGTATTCCAGGTAGGGGAATGTCCCTAATTCATTCACTCTTCTGCTGTCCCATTCACTCTTCTGCTGTCCCTCCTCATCCTTCCTCAAGAAGCTTAGACCACTTCATACAAGAGAGTATTCAAATGGCCATTAAATGTATGAAAAGGTGTTCAACGTCAACAGTCATCAAGGAATGAAACTAAAACCACAGTGGGGCACCATGACACACCCATCAGAATAGCTAAAATTAAAATGGTCTATGGCAGTATCAAGGAGGTGTGGAACAACGGGATGGCTCTGCAGGTGGGTGTGTAAATTGGGACAGCAATTTGGAAAACTGTTTGTCAAAATCTAGTAATTCCAAACATTCACCTACCCTGTAATCTGGCAATTCCATGACTAGGACTATACCAAACAGAAATGTATGCATTTGTATACCAAAAGACACGTTTAAGCGTATTCATGGCAACATTGAATATAAGAGCATAAATAATAAAAAATCCAAATGTCAATCCATTAAAATAGAATGGATATGTAAATTGTGGAAGAGTCATATCAAGGCACACTCGATGGCAATGAATGGACTGTTGGTATTGTCATCTCACAAACAATGTTGAGAATGAGAAGTCATGTCGTATTAATTCAACTATATAAGTTTTTAAAATAGAGAAAACTAACATATGGTTTGAATGTTGGCTACCTTTGGCGAGGGAAGGAGTGAATAATGACTAGGAGTGGGCGTGAGGGGCCCTGGGGTTCTGGCAAGATTCTTTCCCAATCTAGGTATTGGTAACATTGATATGTGAACTTGTGAAAATTTACTGACTTGCACACTTACAATTTGTGCACCTCTTTGATAGTATGTTACACCTTACCAAAAAGCTTACCATGTGTGCATGCATATGTGTGTATTTATGTATAGATGTATTTTTATAATCCTTTCTTGACCCTACTGTCATTTCCAGCTATTATATCATTTTGCTCCTTCATTTTATAACCAAATTCCAAAAAACTGTTTATATTAATTCTTCTGGATTTTAAACCCTAAACATTCTCCTGAGATTGCCCTTGTCAGGGTTACCGATGACCAACATATTACAAAAACCAGTGGCCAATCTGAGATTTTATTGTTCTTGATCTGTCAGCAGAACTTGACACATTACCTCTGTGGATACCTACCAGGCTCCTCGGCCAGCTCTCCTCATCCTCCTGACCTCTCAACATCTGTTTACTCCAGGGTTCCACTTGTAGATGTCTTCCCTACCTGTGCTCAGCCCACTGGTGTCCACCAATGTTCAGAGGATTTCTACCCAGACCCTTATAACTCCAAAATTTATATCTGCATCTCACACCTCCTCCCCAACTGCCAACTTGATATCTTCCCTCAGATGTATAATAGGCATCTCAAATGCATACGTCCCCAAACCCGTTCCTGGCCTCTTCCCATCCCCTAGAAGGTGCACCTCCTCACTACATGGTGACGGTGTTCCTCGGGAACTCAGGTCAAATGCCCTGTGGTAATCTCGGGCTCTTCTCTTTCTTACTCCCCACATTCAATCAATCAGCAAATCATTTGTCTCCCTCACTTCTCATCATCTTCAAAGCTACTACTTTGGAGCATGCCACCTTCATTTTTAACCTGGATGATCATGTTATCCCTTAACAAAGTCTCTCTGTTTCTGCCCTTCCTTCTTCATTTCAGTCAGAATCCACCCCAGGGAAACAGACACCGTTTGGTGAAGGAATGTAAGACTGTGTGATCCGGGTATTTACACAGAGGATGGAAGAGGGAGCAGCCAAACGGGATGGAGGGGCAGCCTCATGCCCTCCCACTGTAGGAAGCTGCCACCGCTCTTGGGCTGTAGACGTGACAGGCAAAGGTGGCATCACCCACATTTCCAGTCAGGGTTCCTCTGAAGGAAGCTGGGACCAAGGCCATCTGCCTGGCCATTGGCAGGAGGTGGAGGCAGAAAGCAGAGGCCAGTGATGGCTCCCACGCTGCCGAGGGGAGGAGGAGCTGGCTACTCCTTTCAACTGACCTGCTAGTCTCCCACCGGGTCTCACTGGCCAGGTCCTGGGAGAAGACTGCTGCAATACGGTCCCTGGAACAGGCTGCAGGGTCACTTCTCCATTGGAGAGAATAGAACAGGGCAAGAGTCAGCAAGGGATCTGAACAAAGGTGCCCAGGGCTAGCACAGGAACCCTGCCCATTCTCTACTCTTTCCCAGGACAGTTATGTCTTGTGGGGCCCAAAGCATATGCAATTTTGAAGACCCTCATTCAGAAAAAAATAAAAAGACAAAAAACTCTAGTATAAAAGCACATATTTATATAGGATGAAAAAAATAGGAAGTGACAAAAATTTGAAAAGCAGATAATACCACAAACATCTGACCTAATCCAGGAAAAAATTATTTTATATTAATGGTCTGATATATTGCTTTTATTAGCTTTCCCCTATGTATTCGGGGCTTCATTTTCTTTGATCATTGGTTCAAATGTTCGGATTTGTACTGTTTTTTGAGTAGAAAGAATGTAAAATCTTCCCAACTATGGTTGATGAAAGCTTTTTTATTATCAATTGTTTAGAAAAGTTTCTACCACCTTTACAACTTATTGGTTAATTTATTGGTAAAGGTGGGTAAAATTTTTAGAGTTGTTGAATTCAGGAAAGCTTTATCAAGTTCTTTTATACACGAGCTGTGAGATGTCTGGGCTTTTCAAGTTTTCTTGTGTGGTGACTAATTTTAAAAATTTCTGTGAGCTGACAACACTCAATTAAATCTCTCACATCAAGATCTCGGGTTTGGCAGCAGAGTGGGCGGGAGGAGGATTCCTGGAAGCCATTCTTGCTCCAGGACAGCTGGCAATAACTTCCAATAATGTGGATAGCACTGTAAACTGCTCAAATATATCCCACTAAACTCAAACTAAAGGTATCCCCAACTCAGTTCTTCTTAATAGGATCCTCAAAGTGCCTGGGATCACTCCAGCACTGAGAGAAGACGCAGAAAAACCAAAAGAGACCAAGGGGTCTTTACTAATCATGGTTAAAATGCCTTACTTTGGCAAATTTTACAAAAAAAATTCAACTTATGTGAATGTGTGGCTGGGGTCTTCCAAGGAGCCTGTGCCAGGGTAGAATTTAAGGTTAGAGCTTTGGGAATTTTATGATAAATTTGTCCCTGGTCACCTATAGCAGACAGAAAGTTCCTTTTAAAAGGAAAAGTGAGGTAGGTACCTCTCTGCTCTAGGCTCTCAAAAGGCTTTATTTATATCTCCTTCAAAGGAAAAGCAAAGGCCTGACAATCAAGGGCCTCTGGCTTGGCTTCCCCCCATCACCCCTCCAGGACCCCTCCCCTGGGACCTGCTGCTCGGTACCTCCCCATCTTTTGTATTCCTCTGGAATTCCCACCAAGGGTCTTTGCTCTTAGGTTCCCCTCTGTCTGATGATCTATTCTCCTGATAACTGATTGTTTAGCACCTTCTCTTCCCTCAAGTCTTTCTTCAAGTATTACCTTCTGTGTTCATTTCCTGTGATGACTGTAACCAATTACGTGGCTTCAAACAACACAAATTTATTCTCTTGTCAATCTGGAGATCAGAAGTCTGACACGGGTTGGCACGGCTGCTTTCCTTCTGGAGGCTTTAGGGGAGCATCTAGTTCCTTGCCTTTTCCAGTTTCCGGAGGCTGTCCACGTTCCGTGGCTTGTGGCCATATCATTTCTTCGACTCTGACTCTACTCCTCCTTTTCCCTTATGAGGACCCTTGTGATTGCATTGGGACCACCTGGTTGTTCCAAGATCCTCCCTCCCATCTAGATTCTTAATTCAGTCTCACCAGCAATCTCTTTTGCCATCTGAGGAAAATACTCATAGGTTCTGGGGACAAGAACATGGACATCTAGGGGGAGAGAGGCATTATTCATCCTACTGCATCTTTGCTATAAAACCCTCTCTGACCATCCCTTTAAAATGTTGGTCATAGTGTCCATTTTATCTTGTCCCTGGATAAAAAGGAATGTTTCTGGGAGGCCACAAATATGCACAATGTTTGCTGCAGTTAGAGACTTGTATCAGCCACAGTTCTATAAGAACTACCAGGAGATAGATAGTAAGAGATCAATTGCAAGGAATTGGTATGTGACTCTGGGGGCTGGGTAGGCATGTTGAGAACCTGTAGGGCGGGTTGCTAGGGAGGGCTAGAGCGGAAGCTGTAGTTCAGGGGTGGATTTTTTCTTCTGGACAGCCTCTTTTCTGCTTATAAGGCCTTTGAACTGATTGAATCAGGCCCACCTACAATATTGAAAATAAGCTTCCTTAATCAAAGTCACCTGATTATGAACTTTTTTTTGGCGGGGACACTGGGGATTGAACTCAGGGACACTCAACCACTGAGCCACATCCCCAACCCTGTTTTGTGTTTTATTTAGAGACAGGGTCTCACTGAGTTGCTTAATGCTTCACTGTTGCTGAGGTTGGCTTTGAACTCCTGTCTCAGCCTCCTGAGCCCCTGGGATTACAGAGATGGGCCAGGATGCCCGGCCTGATTAGGGAATTTATCACAGCTACCGAAACCCCATCCCCAGCAACATATACATTATTAGTATTTGACTGAATAACTGAGATTGTTGTTTAGCCAAGTTAGACCTGTAAAACTGATAATTCCAGGACCCTTTCCTGGTAAAGACAGAATTTTATGAAATTTTTATCACCTCTAAAATTGACAACTTTGTTTTCTCTCTTTAATGCATCTCTATAGTGAATTAAAAAGTAAAGTTGAGTTTGTGACATTAAAAATCAATGCTTGAGGAGCTGGGGTTGTGGCTCAGTGGTAGAGCGCTTACCTGGCATGTGTGAGGCACTGGGTTCAATTCTCAGCACAGCAAATAAATAAATGAACAAAATAAAGGCCCATTTTAAAAAATAAAGGAATCTCTTTTAAAAAAAAATCAATGCTTGACTCTTAGGATAAAATCCATTTGGTCATGATTTATCAGTTTTATACTGTATAGATGGGTTGAGTTGGCTACTATTTTATTTGTGGGTCATTGAGCTGTGCCATGCGATTGGGCTATATGTCCTTGTGTGTATCTTTGTCCAGCTTTGGTACATCAGGGTTAGTGGCTTCAGTCAAAAATGACCTTAGTTGTCATTGGTGAGCTGAAGGGCATGGGGAGGAGTAATCTTCAGGCAAATGTTACAGCCAATGCTCATCTTCTCTTCATGTTGGGGTTCTGCATTTCCCCTGTGTCAGCTTTGGTCTCAGACTCCTCAGACACGGCCACTCCTGGATCTGTAACCTTAGTTTCAAAAGCAACTTCTTAGTCTCTGAAAAAAATTGCTTGCATTTCATTGTCATATGCCCATCCCTGAATCATTTGCAGCCAGTGGGGAAAAGCAAAGCTTGCTGAGGCTTTTGAGCCTAACCTTGGAACTGGGGATGGTGTCAACTTCCCTGGAAATACGTGGCCACAGAGTGGGATGGAGAGGGCGCCCTCTGAGGGAAGTTGGGGTGTGGTTACTAGAGGAATGAATGAGCACTGAAGAGCAAAAACAACAGATGCCTACTATAGCTGAGCTAGCCCAACAGAATGCATTGGGAAGTTTTCCATCTTTGTTGTACACTCTATAACAATTTAAATAACAGAAGTTATTTGTTCCTTGAAAGTTTGATATAACTCACCCCTAAATCCTTTCTGGGCCTGGTGCCATTTTTAGAAGCAGATCTTTGATGATCTGATTTCTTCTGTGTATATTAGCATTTTTACCTCTGCTTGAGCCATTAAGGGAATGAATAAATTGAAAAAAAAAAAAAAACCCAGCATTTGGTTTTATTTACCAAGTCTACATTTGTTTCCCATTTTATTAATTTCTGCTTTTATCTCTATTAATTCCTTATTTCCATAAAGGATTTTTTTTCTGCTAGTTTTCTCTTTCCCAGCTGCTTATATTCAGTTCTCTTTCCTCTTTATAATAAATGTGTTCAAGGTTATCCATTTTTCTCTAAGTACAGCATTGGCTTTGACAATTGATTTCATTATATGATGCTCTTCATGTCATTTATAAAACAATCTATCATTTCAATTTTGAGTTTCTCTTTAACTTGAGTGTTATATAGAATAGTGTTTTAAAATTTCCAACTTGTTGAGTTTTTGTCATGTCATTTTGCAACATTTTTGTCATTGATTCTAGTTCTTTTTACATTGTAGTCAGAAAATGTGGTCTAAATGTTTTCCATTTCCTGGAATACTACAGACTGGGTAATTTATACTAAAAAAAAATTATTTGGCTCGTAATTCTGAGGCTGGGAAATTCAAAATTGAGGGTTGCATCTGGTGAAGGCCTTCTGGTGGGAGGTATCACATGGTGGGGAGGAAAGCAGTTGAACTACGCTTTCATCAGGAAACTACTCCTGAAATAATTAACTAAATCCCAAGATAAAGGCATTAATCCATGAATGCTCTGCCCTTATCACTTCTTAAAGGTCCTACCACTCAAACTTTTGCATTGGGGATTCAACTCCCCACATATGAACTTTGGGGACATATACAAACCATAACAATGTGTATCATTATTTCAGTAAATTTTCCTATACACATCTCAAATAAAACTTAAACTATTATTCAAATTCTCCTATAGCTTCACTTATTTTTCTTAACTCCATTTATCAATTTCTGTATAGGTATATAAAAAATCAAATATCTTTATAAGTTTGATACTCTGTAATTCTAAAACCAATTCTTTCTGTGTTTTAATACTCTGTTGTTTGATACAAAATTGACTTCATTATTGTATCTTCTTGGTAGATTGTGCCTTTTACAAAGTATCTGTTTTTGTTCCCTGGAGTACTATTATGTTGAATTCTTTTTAGCCTGATATTAATATTCCTATACCTTCATTTGTTTTGTTAGCATACATTCATTTTCCATTCTTTTATTTTTAGCCTTTTGTGTTTATTGTTTCAATGTGACTTTTTAAAATAATTACATTGTGTATGGACATGAATATACACACATATACTTGTGTAGGTTGTTGAGAGTTCTTTCATCTACTCTACAGAGTCTCTGTAGTTTAATAGATGGGTTTAGCCCATTCACATTTATTATGATTTCTGATATGTTTATAGTTCCCTCCTGCTCTTTATTTGATTGATTGATTTTTCTTTATTCTCTTTTTCTCTATTGGCAAGTTATATGTTTCTTCCAGTGGTGTCTTAAACTTCCTCCTACTTCTCATATTTTGTTGAAACCTAAGTCCCAAATGTTATTATTTTGCATTATTTCTATACTTTTAAAGAAATCATTTCTTAAAAACTGTATGAAGTCTTATAAATTCATTTTTACTTATTATTTAGAATTTTAGATATGTGCTAGTTTCTTTTTAAAAATTTGTAATCCTATGACATTCTTTTTATTGAGTTCCTTTTTTGTCTTGCTGAAGTACATAATTATTTTTTCAGAAGGAATGAATGGATAGTAAATTTTCTTTGTCCTTTATTATCTGAAAATATCTTGGACTTGTTTTCATGCTTGATAGTTTGGCTGATATAGAGTTTCAGGTTAAAAAAAATTCAGAAGCATTGAAAATTTTGTTTTTATTTTGTAACTTAGAAATGTCACAGGATGTGTGTCTTTTTAGTATTTTGTGCTTAGCATTTGGTGAGTCTTTTTATAATTTGAGAGCTCAGATCTTTCTCTAGCTTTGGAAAATATTTTAAAATTAAATTTTAAATTGTTTCATCACCTCTAGTCTCTGTTATTTCAGGCTAGAACTTCTATAAGGTAAATATTAGGTCTTGTATTTTTCTCATATTCTGTATCTTTGTATTTTCCCTGTACCTTTTAGGGGATTTCTTCAACTTTATCTTCTGGCTCTTAATTTTCAAGGATGATTTCTTCTTTGTCTCTTCTCCATAGCAATCTATTCTTGTTTAAAAAGCAAATATCTTTTGGATCTCTTTGAGTGTACAACCTAGAATTCTTTTAAAGTTCCCCTCTGCTACATTATTGCCATTTGCTTTAGGATGAATCCTATTGGATTTTTCATCTTGTTCTTTCTCATACTATAGATTTGCTTCAAATATCTAGCTTTATGGTGGTGGTCAGTCTTATAAGTTAATAACTAGGTTGATTTGTCTATATAGGAGACTGATGTGAGTTTCTTTCACAGGTGTGGACTCATTTCCAAGATGGGCCTTTTCCTCAAATGAAAGCTGTCACCTCGGTGTGAGTGAGTGGGTAGGAGGAGCTTGTCCCTGGAGGCTTTCCTTTAGGACCAGTGAGAAGACTCCACACAGGGTGACTGGGGGCCCCTCACAATTGCCAAGGTAGCGGGGACTGTTTTCTGTGTGTGAAGTCCTGAGCCGAGAGAACTGCCTCACTGTCTTTGCCTTTTCCCTCCTTCCCAAGCCTATTGTGGAAATGCAGCCCTGTTCTACTTCTCTGGCTTCAAAGCATACACTAGTCATCCTTCCTGTGTCGGTTATCTAGTGCCACATAACAAAATACAACTTGGTGCCTTACAACCACAAAGCTTTATCATCTCTCACGGCTCTGTGGACTTCCTGGAGTTATTATTCTGCTCCGCGTGGCACTGGGCTAGATTCACTGTTGCTTTGTCAGTTGGAAGGACCAAGGGAGAAGGCTTCAGTTACACCTGTGGGGCTTTGATGCTGCCAGTTGGCTGAGGCACCTCGTTTCTCCACCAGGTGGCCTCTCCTTCATGTCACTTTTTATCTTCCAGAGGCTCTTCCTTTGGGAGACAGTGTGGACTTCTTCCAGAATGAGACTGAGTTCCCTGGGGACAAGCCTCAGTGTGTTAAGTGCTTATCTGGCCTCTGCTTCCATCATGCTAGATGATGTCCCTTTCGCCAAAGTGGCATGTCAATATGTGAGGGGCTTCACAAGGATGTGAATACTGAAGAGATGTGGCTCAATGCCACATTGAAGGTGATTTTTCATCTTGTTTAGAAAGCAGGCACCAGGTTTCAACATCAGGGACAAAAGCCACAGCCGACACCCCGTGGATGCTGAGAGGAAGAGGCTGCTGGACCATTTGTTTATGCAGCAGTTCTTTACCTGATCGTTGGGCTATCACCTGCTCCCTCCCCCTGGTTCTTGGAGTTTCTCCAAAGTTCTTTTGGAAAAGACAGTTTACATCTCTTTTGCCAGTTTCCTCTGTGCTGATATCACCACTCCAGTTTTATCCATAAATCTATCTGCTCTTTATCTTCCAGAGGGTCCTCAGATTTGTTTGATCTACTCATGCCATGATTTCTAGATTTCTTGGGCTCAAGTGAATGCATTCTTTTCAAAAAAGAAAAGAAAGCAGGGAGACAGGAATGCCAAAGAGATATGGTGGTTACACTAGATGACATTTTTGCTTTATGCCACTTCTGAGATGTTAAGATGCAGGGGCTCCAGCCACTACTTGATCAGGAGTCCAGGCTGATGGGGTTGAATCTGGTCTGGTGTGGGATAGAACTGGAATGTTTGGAGCTGACTCCCTACATATGCAGACTCCTCATTTTGCAATTAATAGACGAGGCTTAGAGATGGGAACAAGGTCACCTAGTAAATCAGCTGCAGACCTGGGGTTCAGACATGAGCCCCCTGCCTTTTAATCCTATGATATTTCCACCCCATACTTCCTTGCATCTTGCCCCAATTTACACCTTGGGGCACCCCTCAGATGAGCCTAGATTCTACTCTCCTCTGTGGGGCTAGGCAGGACCTCCATCCCAGGACACAAGGCTTGAGAATTGAGGCTAGAGTTGCCCCAAATGAGACAGATGTCTGTCTGGCCCCTCCTCTTGAAAGGCGATTATTTGAGCTGGAGATGACAGCCGTGTTTGGATCACAGATTCTCTTTCTCCCTCCAGCGCCCTCTTTCTCCTACTCGGTTATCTATTTACCTATCTATTTACGTGAGCTCCCCCCCCCCACCCAATGAATTACGTCTGCAAGGCAGTAAAATGTTATGTATTTGCAAGGCCCATAATCTTTAAAAGCCCAGTGATGCCAGCTCCAGACAGCAGTGAGCTCCCTCCAGTATGTTAATAGATAGTATTAGGGCAATAATGAAAACACTTGAGACAAGTAAGCTCCTATCAAAAGCTGAGTAATAGGGCTTCGCAGAGTGAATCACAATGCAGAAGAGATTAAGACGTCTGCCGTTGTGCAGTGTCTATTCAGACTAACAGCTGCTCCGTTTCTGATTAAAATGGGGTTGGGGAGACCTTTCTGAGCGAGTCCCCTTTTTATCCTGCACCGTCCTCACCCTTCCCACCTCCACCTCCACATGTAGGCACCTTCGTTTGCGCTCAGCCACAGCCACTCATGCACACACACATGCACACACACACACACACACACTGGTCACAAACACGCGTTGCATCATCACAGACATTCAGAACCACCATTGCACACACAGCCACGGGCACCCATGACACCCAGCTACACCAGCACACCCAAGCACACACACACCACTACAGGTGCACAGTCACACATGAATCAGTCTCTCAACACACTCACGGCCTCAGCCAGTTAAATTACAATCTGTCATGAACACAGTCTCACATATGCATTAAACTGCAATCTGTCACACATACATGCTCTTCACACACAATCACAACCAGACACACAGAGACAACCTAACCACAGTCACCAGCCTGCACGTATCTGGCTGGTAGTGTTCACGTACAGCCCTAGCAAATCCTTTGTGTGCAGAATCACACTTGCACACTCACACTTGTGATTGTAGTTTGTCATATACACACATTCCCTTCATTCGCAGGCTGTCACAAGTTCTCCTACCCACATCCAGCCATGGTAGTAAATACGTACACATGGCCATGTGCTCACCAGAGACAACAGCCCAGTCACATAGGAAGCCATACTCTTCCATACCCACAGAGACAGAGCTAGTCTGTACACCTGCAAACCCCAATCACAAGTGCACACGTACACAAACCACAGATAGATCTGTGCACACATACAGGCGCAGACACTGCTCTGTACACCTCCCCAGTTGATGACTCAAGATATGACTTCCAAGTCAGAACGATGGCCCCAAAGCTATTTTAGTGGGTTCAAAATTCTCAGGGCAGGTATATTGAGATTACCATTCTCTACTCCCTGCCAGGCTGTAGCTTGTAGAGAGAAACAGAATCATACTGTGGAGGATAAAAGCATAGAATCTGGGCTTGAATGGACTGCAGATGTAGACTTAGGAGAACTCCTAGCTCTTCAAGGATAAAATGGTCTACCTCAGGAGGCAGGGAGCTCCCTGTTGGTGGAGGTGTGCACTCAGAGGCTGGGCAGCTAATTGGTGAGAATAAGGACGGGGAAGAACTGCACAGGGTTGACCAGATGCTCTGAAGATCCATCCCAGTACTAAACCTTTGTATGCAGAATCACACTTGCACACTCACACTTGAACCTGTGCTCTGAGGTTCTGCGGGTCCTCTCCCAGCCTAGGTCTCCAGAGAGAAGTCAGGCACCCTGACCCTCCGCTTCTCTCCCTTTACATGATTTCTATTCCAAGATCATCTTTATGTTGATGATTGCAGCTAGACTTTCAAGACCCTGGCTCTAGGCTCAGGGGTAGGGGTGGTACAGGCCACCTTAATCCCAGGGAACTTCCCTTCAGAAGCCAATTTGGTTGTCCAGAATGGAAGGCACTGGATCATGAATCCAGAAACACCGGACCTGGGCATCTGGAAGAATCATTGCTAGGCAGCTGGTTAGTTCACATCAGGCTGTGGAAGTGGGAGGAGATGGGGACTTCCTGCTCTCAGCCACACTTGGCCGCTTCCAGGCTTTAGCTGGTGGCTGTTGCCCACGCCCCTTCCAGCCTCCACTTCCTGGGCCCCATCTTCACCCTGAGGGGCATATCACTCTTCCTTTACCGAGCAGACGACTCCCTGACACCTGAGGCTTTGTCCAAGCTCACCCCTTCTCTGGGGGTGTCCTCTCAACCCACGCAATGATATCTGCACTTGTCCAACCCCCTCCCAGCCTGAACCACCGTGTCCAGGAAGCAGCCTCAGACCCCCTGGGCTGGAATCAATCCTTCCCCCTTCTGTGCTCCTACAGCCATTGTTTTTCCCCTGCTAGAGCACAGACCATCTGTCTTCCACCCCAGGGGCTGGGTCAGGCAGGGTGGGTGTGCTGAAGCGGGGTGGGGGCTGCCCAGAGCTGAGCAGAGGCCAAGTGGCCAGGATGGAGAACCAGCTCCTTGTACAGCAGCCCCAAGGGCAGAGTTGGAAAAATTAGTCTCACACTCAATTGTGGTGCAAATTCGGGGGCTGAGGATTGAGCCTGAAGGGGCTGGCCTGAGAGGGGCCCATTGACTGGCGTTGCCTAGAATGGGGGAGCGTGTTCTGTGGCCCTGAAAGTCAGGACTCAGAGAAAAAGATACAGGACGGGTGTGGGAGCAGCTTCAGTCCTTAAAGGGTCAGGGCAAAGGACACCCCAAGAGACGTATTCAGTGGGTCAGACCCAAAACAGGAGAAAATTAAAACAGGAGATTGGAAACCAGAGACTCAACCCTAAATGGGCCAAAGAACCCTTCAGAATCAAGATGTTCTTTCCATGGGGCCTGGTGGGATCTGGGTTCTGGGAGCAGCTGGTCTGGGCACTTGAGGGAGCTGGCACCTGCCATTACCTATCAGGCACTAGGGGTCTCCATCACTTGGTTTTCTCCCTCATTAGACAGTGTTGTCTCTAGGAAAGACTTTTTATTGTGCCTTTGGATTCTGCACAGTGCATGGCCCATAACACAGCTCAATGGATTTTTTAAAAAATACATTTTGTTTTTTTAGTTGTAGTTGGACACAATACCTTTATTTATTTATTTATTTTTATGTGGTGCTGAGGATCGAACCCAGGGCCTTGCATGTGCTAAGCAAGCCCTCTACCTCTGAGCCACAACCCAGCCCCTCAATAGGCTTTTATGGCATTTAAATTCTGCCTCTGACCCTGAATCTATGTTCTAGCCTCTGAAACCCCCCGCCCCCACAGTGCCATCGCTGGGCCACTGCAGTCAGTCTCCTCCCCAGTTCCCAGGACGCATCCTGCCGGACCTGCAGCTGGAGGACTTTAGGGGCTCCAAGGCTGCAGGGCTGTTGCTAATCTGGATCACCTAGTTATCAATCCATGAGGCTGGGTCCTGTCCCAGATTCCATCTGATGGAATTTCAATATGTTCCCTGTTTATTTAACAGATATTTACGCCACAATGTCACCAGTCAGTTCTTAATCTTCATGTTACCTCCACTGTTATGACCCTTCACTCAGACAATCACCTCTCTTACCACACCAGTCTGGCTTTTCCCTTCCTCCTGGCCCTTCCCCTTTCAGCCTCTGTTGTTGGTTCTGCCTCATCTCCTGACCGTCTTACATGTTATAGTCAGCACAATGGGTTCAGTCCCTGCCCCTCTTCTTTTTGCCCACCTCACATCCAGAGAGATCTCCTCCAAGTTCATGGCTTTAGACGACCTGCTGTTGACTCTGGAGTCTCAACTGAATTTCCCCAGCGCAGACTCCATCCTGAATTCATATGTGGATCCCTTCAGAGATTTACATTTTCACCCCGTGTCACTTAGGATCACAAACGTTAACTCCTAATTACCATCGCCAGGCTTCTTCTACCACAGAATATTCCAGCTTGATCAATGGTAGCGCCATACATGGTAACTCTTCCAGTTGACCTTGGAGTCATCCCTCAGCTCCTCCTCAGACTCATCCAAACTACCACCATCCTTGCTCAGGTCACTGCAATGGCGTCAGCCTGGTTTCTCTGCCTTTGCTTCTACATCCCACCAGCCTCAGATTGGAGGCTCTTGGCCACCTTCCTAATTTTTATTTATCCCTCTCTGGGCATGTCAGTCAAACACTGATGGTCTTGACCTATTGGTGCTTCTCTTTCTGTCCTGTGTTATCCCTGACTCTTGTTTCCCTTTAGCCTGGTTCCTGTACCCGCTATGTTGGACCTCCTTGGTGACATCATCCGAGAAGTAGCGCAGGCAACCCTTCTGTCTCTGCCTGCTCCATCTCTTCTGTCAGCCTTCTGTCTCTGCAGACCCAATATTCTGTGTCCATACTTAGCAGTTCTAGGTAAAGAAGAACAGGCCTAAATCCAAGCCCTGACAACGTCTGAGGAGAAGGAGGCCGCCAGGAACCCAGGGCACAGGGATGGATGGGGTCCTGAGAGGTTGGGAACTTTTCTTTATGTAAGGCTGGTACACTCCCATCTTTAACTCTCACAGGAGGCATACGTCATCCTCTTCCTGCATGAGCAGGGAGGGGAAGGAGACCTCGCGTGACCACAGCTGCACAGTTGGTTAATACTGGAACCCAAGTCATCTGGCGCCATACTCATGTGCCTTCCACCTCTGTGGTCCTTAAAGATCAAATCACCTTCCTCCCCACCTACAGAGGAGGGCACCGAATCCCAGTAGTGGGAAGGGTCTTTACCAAGGTCACAGAATGACTTGTGAGTGAGTCTGAAGGAATCCCCAGGTCAACAGGCTCTGCCAATCCCCAGTGGACACAGAACCAAAGAGGTACGGACCCCAAGGCCAGCCCTCCCCCTACGTGGCTCAGCTCCTGGCACCCAGGCTAGGGCCTGGAGCCCCAAACTGAATGAGCCATGCCATCTCCCTTCTCCAGGAGGAAAAGGCAGCTGTGATGGTTGTGGCGGGCGGAGAGAAATTTCCCCTTTCTGTAGATTGGATCAGTCACTCTCAGAATTGATGGCAACGGCTTCATCACGAAGATCTAATGCTTTAATTATGTTGTGACATGACCTGACATGGGGGTGGCATTTGATGGATTCTCTGGTGTCATCAGCGTGGCCCTGACATAGGAAAGTGGCAGAAGGCAGGGGGAGGGGGAAGAGAAAGGGCTTTTGGTGGGAGACATGTCCTCCCAGGGCCCCCTCCACCTTTCTCTGCTTCTTGTGTTCCAGGGCAGTTCAAGCATCCACGAGGACCCAGGAGAGGAGGGGAGAAGTTCATGCACAGGAGAGGGTGAAGTTGCCCTCCCAGGATGAGTGCATGTATGTATGCAAATGTATGCACGTGCCTAGACACACTGGGGCATGTCCAAGCAGGTGAGAGAATGCAGACCCATTGACAGAAGCTACAGTTTCTCTGCTGTCTAACCTGCACAGGATGCCTGGGAGGTGAAGGGCAGGGGCAGGGCACCCAGTCCGTCTGCATATCCTGAGGCTGTCATGGACAGAAGGAGCAGATACATTTAGGCAGCCTAGAGGGCAGAACTGGGACAAATAGACTCTCCGGGGAGGTAGGCTTAGCTCACCAGAGTGAGGGCTGCCCAGCCACAGGACAGGCAGCCTGGAAGGCAAGGAGCAGCCTGTCTTTCCCTGGCTGATACAGAGGGGCTCTCTCTCCTCAGTGGACACAGTCAGACTGATGACTTATGGCGCTAGGATCCATGTATCCATTGGTGAGTGCATGAGAGTATTTATCCTCCAATCGGATCCCCACAGCCCAGTTGCCTGCTGGAGCCTTGCAGGGCCCTTAGGGCTGCAAGAGAGACAAGCAACCTCCTTGGAAGTCCGAGCTGCTTGCCAGGAGGCTGTATGTGCAGCACTTCCTCTGTCAACTCTCTCCATCCTGTACCTGGGGCCAGTTTTCCTCTCCAAGCTCACAGACTCTAGGGAGCCCCACTAGGGGACCAGCAGAGTGAGAGTCCCACCTTTCCTTGCAGTCTTGAAGGAGCCTCATGAGGACTCATAGCCAGGGATGAGCTGATATCTCCATCTTCCAGTGGAGTCAGTGAGGCTCAGAGACAACAAGTTGCCTGCCCAAGGCTACATGGCTGAGAGGGAGTGAATTGGATTCAACTTAGCTAACGTCTGTGAGGAGACTCCTGTACTCAGGCCCTGCCGAAGGAGCTGCAGATCCAGACCGTGAGATCTCTGACTTCTAGATGCCAATGTGTGCACATGGCTCCCTCTGACTTAGATGCTGCTGCTCTTTGCACTGCTGCACTCTACCTTTGCTGGGTTGGCAGTCCAGAGCAGGGGAAGGACAGCAGAGCAGATGTCTGGAGTTGAGGGTCTGGTTCTGGATGCCACTGTCCTTGGGGAAAGCAAAGCCTAAAAAAATATGGGGCTGAAGGATCTTGCAAGCTATATTCAACGCTATCCTCTTCATTCCGTTCCACCCCTCCCCATGATGGGGGAGAGACTGAGGTCCAGAGAGAATCATGGACGGACCCAGGCTCACTTAGCAAGTTGGAACAGGAACCAGGCTTGACCGTGTCTGTACCCAGGATGCAGTGCTGCTAGCCATGGTCATGAAAGAATTCTGGAGAGACTTGAACTTCTTCTATAAAGATGAGTTAAAGGAAAACCAGCCAGAAAGGAAACTCCCAATTCCCAGAAGGATTTTCATAGCCTGGAGAAAACCCCCAAAGTCCCTCCCCAGCTCCAACCACCCCAATCCCAGCCTCAGTGAAGGATGTGGAAGGCTGACTGGCCAGGAGTGAGAGTGCTTGTGGCCTAGGCTATGTCTCAGAGAGGTCAGGGTGAGGATAAGGTAGAGGCTGTGCCTGGGCTTTTCTCTCCAATCCCCTGCATAACTGGGTGCTCCAAAGTGATGCCTGAGCAGGAGAGCAAGAGGGCTTTGCGGGTACAGGTGCAGAGCTCCATGGGTCTGGCCTCGTGTGGAAGCAGTTGCTTGCTTTGGGCAGCTACGGTCCTGGTGGTATAGCCTCCTCAGTGTGGAACCAAGGGTCTATACAGCTGAAGCTTTGTGAACAAGAGCTGGATTGGTGAGGTCTGTTTCTGGGTGTAACCAAGTATTCCCATGTGACTGTGGTGTATCCCCACTAGGTGGCCACCAGTGCCAAGGTGTTACCAGATAATTATATCTGGATAGATCAGTACGAATACTGGTTTCTGTCTACACATTCCATGGGTGTAGCTGTGTGTGCCAACCAGAGGGTATGTCTGGATGTGGATGCATTTTTGGTGGCTGTAGCCACCAGTGTTAGCCATGTCCCCAAAGTAGCACTATATCCGAGTGTGGAAACTTTATGTGGAATTATATGACCTTGTTTGGGACTGCCTCTGGACTAGCCTGGGCTCTGGGCTGCTGGGCTCTGTAGCAGGTGGACCCATCACAAGGGGGCACTTTCAACCTTCCTAAGCCATCCCCATCAGCTGGTTTCTAGTATGTGGTTGGAGTAGGCTGAACCAGCCTTCTCTGCCTTTAGGCTCCTGGGCAGTTTCAGATCTCTTCTCAGAGTTTTTGTCCTGGAGGAAGGAAAAGGATGTCATGCAATCCTACCTCGTAAGTCTCATGGTAAGGTTCCATAGAGCTCTCTCCCCCAACTGCCTCACTTGAATGAATGGGAGAAACTGAAGTTCAGATGGGAAGTAACTTGTTCCAGATCCCAGCCCAGGATCACATCTCAACCCTGAGATAAATCTGACCATATCAAATGTACAAAAAAATGCACTTTCTAATTTCCAGTCCAGGCCTTAACATGACCTATCTGATGATGGGTACTGATGGCATGTGCTGGAGCAGGACTTTGCTCCTGGCTCCTTCACTTACCAGTTGTGTGACCCTAAGTCATTGATGCCTTTCTCTGGGGTCCCTTCCCCCCTCTAAACTGAGAGAACTGATAATTTTGCTTTACAGGTAGCCCTTCTAGCATGGGCCTCCTTGCTCCCAGAGGTTAGAGGTCAGTGCAATCGTGGAGAAATGTGGTCATGCGCACCGGCTGGTGACTGTTACCCAGGACTTACTAGTGCTGGGTATTAACCAGAGCCCAGAGGGGAGAAGTGAACTGGGAGTTGCAGTGAATTGTTGGCATAGCCAGGATGAGAAGGAAACCACGCCTCCTGCCTGTTCACCAGTGCCCCCTGCCTACCCCAGCAGCTGCCCCACCTTCTCTCGGAGCCTGTAGACGTCAATGCTTCCTTCATATAATCTGCAGTCTTCCTCGGGGCCATCTTGCCATTTTCTGAAGTCAGTTTGCCCCCAATGTCCATTCCAGGAAGATTCCATACTGGAGATTGTCCTCTCTCTTCCCTTATTTAGTCCTAGTAGGAGCCCTACTTTACAGATGAGGAAACTGAGGCTCAATGGAGTTAAGACATGATAATGGCTACTATTTTGAGCCTTCTCTGACTGAATGCAAGACCCTGTGCTGGACACTCACAGAGGTGAATGGAGAGTGACTAGTCCAGCCTCCAAAAAAAATCCCCCCAACTAGTGCCGAGATCTGCACAGGATCTGCCAGCCTGATTTAGACAGCAATTTGCATACAATTTACCCAGAAAGCTGCACTGTGAAAAATATAATTACTTTTTTAATATTCTCGCTCTGATGTGAATGCTTACCGCCCGTAATGAATTACTTGCTTAATGAAGATAAACCTGAATTGGAGATGCACTTGGAGGGCTGCTGGGGCAGCAGGTTTGATGCCATCATCTGCAGCTGTTAATCTCTGAAATTGATGCCCTCGTGGGTGGGATCATAAATCCAGGGGAAAATCTATGAACTCCAGCACTTTCAGCTATTTTAGTCTGTGGCATGGGTAGAACTACTTAGCCTAGCTGTGCCTCTGTTTCCTCACCTATAACAGGGGTATTTGGGCTAAGTTAGAACCATAGAAATGTGGGGATGGTTGAGTATATACAATGTCCCAGGTGAGAGCCAGAGAGGGGAAGAGATTTATCCAAAGACGCACATGGGCTGAGGGGCTTCTCAACTCAAACTAGTAGCCACAGCTTTGCTCCCAGGTACTACACTGGTCCCTTCTCCTCAGTAGCCTTGGAGTTGCCTATTGCCTCTTAGTTGCTAATGATGAGAGGGAGCCAGGCTGGAGTCTGACCCTAGTAGGGCAGGTGTAGCCACTGGAATTGCCCCTGCTTTTTTATCTGATGCTGGCCATTTCTGGGGGAACCAATCAAAGCAATTAGGTAAGGGCTGGGGGCCCAGGGCAACAAGTCAATAATTTAGTAAATAATTATTCTATGACTTTTTTGGAGGGGAGGGTACTAGGGATTGAACCCAAGGGGGGCTTTACCACTGAGCTACATTCCAAGTCCTTTTTATTTTGAGACAGGTTCTCGCTAAGTTGCTTAGGGCCTCACCAAGTGCTGAGGCTGGCCTCAAACTTGTGATCCTCCTGCCTTAGACTCCCTACTTGCTGAGAGTACAGGTGTGCCATATTCTATGGGCTTTGATGACAGTTTGTTTTAGGCTACAGGGATATATACATGAATGCCTTCAGAAACCTGAAATTATAAAAAGTTACTGTGATCATGTAAAGATAAGTAAGTTAACTAAGAAAGGAGATGATGTCAGAGAGTGATAGATGATGTATAATTTTTAAAGTTGGTAATATGATAGAGAGCGATTGACAAGGGGGGGAATTTTGACTTGTTGATCTTCCCCAAGGAGGTAACACCTGAGCTGAAACCTAAGCACTATGAAGTAGTCATCCCTGTAAATCAGGATTGCAGCTCCAGGTGAGATGAGAAAGGCAGGTAGCAGCTAGATCATAAAGGGCTTTCTAGGTTGTGGAGGGACTTTTATTATATTCTTAGTGCAAGGGAAAGCCATTGAGTGTTTTCATAAGGGAAGTGATGTAATTTATGGACATTTAAAAGATCATTCTAGAAAAAGTAAAAAGTCTTGATAACTATCTATTAAAAACTTAAATTTATAACAAAAATTTTCCACCCAGTTGGTTTCACTGGTAAATTCTATCAAACATTTAAGGAATACTTAATATCCATCTTACACAAGCTCGCAGACAGAGGAGAAGAAGGAACATACCCCAACTCTTTTTATGAACCTAGCATAATCCTTCTGCTGGTCATTTCTGTACAACTAATCATCCTAAAGGTAGCAGTTTAAAACACAATTTATTTTTATGCCATCTCATGATTCTGGGGTCAGGAATTTGGACATACCACAGTAGAGGTGGCTCATCTATCCTCCACAACGGGACCTCAACTGGTATGGCTCAAATGGCTGGGGTATGTAAAAATTGGAGGCTGGCTGGGCATCTTTCTCTCCTCTCCACATGGCTTCTTGGTTATCTTAAGTTCTCCTGTGGCATCAGGGAGTTGGGTCTTTAAGTGTAAGTGTTGCAGGAAGATTGGGAAGAAACTGCAAAACTGCCTGTGACCTGGTTTTGAAAGTACAATTCCATTGGTCAAGCAAGTCATTAAGTCAGCCCAGATACAAAAGGAAGGAAATTAGACTCTCCTTCTTGATAGGGGAGCAGCATAAACAAACAAACAAACAAATTGCAGCAATCTTTAATCTGACATAGCTCTGATGCAAAAACCTGTCAAAGATATTACAAGGAAGGAAAGCTATATGTCAATATCATTCACGAACAAAGAGGCAAAAATCTTTAACAAGATATTATCAAATCAGGTCTATCAATAAATGAAAAGGATGATACATTATTACTAAGTATGGTTTACTCTAGGAATGCAAAGTTTAACATTTTAAAAACTATCAATATAATTTACCACATTAACAGAATAAAAGAAAAGAATAAAATCATCTTAATCAATGCAGAAAAAGAGCACTTGACAAAATTTAATACCCATTCATAATGTGAAAAAACAAAAAACCTGCTGTGTGGTGCATGCCTGTAATCTCAGCAACTCAGGAGGCTAGAGCAGGAGGATCACAAGTTTGAGGCCTGCTTCAACAACTCAGCCTCAAAATAAAAAATAAAATAGGCTGGGGAGTGACTCAGTGGTAAAGCACCCCTGGGTTCAATCCCCACTACTAAAAACAAACAAACAAAAAAACCTCTCAACTAGGAGTAGAAGGGAACTCCAACATTTTAAATAGTATCTTTGAAAAATAAACTGGTAATGCCAAACTTTCTGGTGAAGGAATTAATGCTTTTCTCCTCTTTAGAAATAAAGTTAAAATGCTTGCTTTCATTACTTCCAGTCAGCATTATCCTGGAAGCCCTAGATAATGTAATAAGACAAGAAAATAAAATAAAATAAAATAAAAGGTATAAAGCCTGGAAGGGGAGAAGCAAAACTGCTTTTATTTGTAGACAACATAATTATTTATGTAGAAAATCCTAAGGAGTCTTCAAAAACTCCCAGAATTAATAATGGAATTTAACATTTTTATAAGGTAAAAAGTCAATATATAAAAATCAATTGTATTTCTATATATTAGCAATAGACAATTAGAAAAGTAAAATGTAAAAATTATTAAAATAACATGAAAATATTAAGTATGTAGAAATAGATTTAGCAAAACACATAAAATACTGAACATATTTACATTAAAAATTATAAACCACTATTGAAACAAAGACTCAATAAATAAACCAATATATATGTTCTTGGGTTGGAAGACTCAATATTGTTAAGATATCTGGTATGCCTACACTGATCGATAGATTTGGAGTGATCTCAATCAATACCCCTGTAAGTTTTTTTGTTGTTAAAAATCACAAGTTCATTTTAAAAGTTAAACAAAACATACAAAAAGCCATTAAAATATCCAACACAATTTTGTAAAAAGAACAAAACTGAAGTTCTTGCACTGCCTGATTTGAAAATGGTCTTTAAAAGTAGTATTTTTAAGGAGTAAAAGGTACGTGCAGACACCAGTTAGGATGTTGTTGGTGTGAACCAGATGAGAGAAGTTGGAAGCTCAGACTCAGGTAACATTGGTGAGATGAAGAGAAATGAAGGGTTTCCGTTAATTTTTTGGAGATGAACTGGTGAAATTTGCTGATTGCAGATGATGAGTGGGAGAAAGAGAAGAGTGGAGTGTGATTTTGACTTGAGTAAAATGGGCAAGATGTTGTGACTTACTGAGATGGGAAAATTGGTGGAAAAATGGATTGGAGTGAGAGGAATCAAGCGTCTGTTTGTTATGTATTTTTAAAAATTTATATGGAGACCCATGAGGCCATATGGAGAGGTATCCAGTAGGAAGTTCATTATATGGGTTTGGATTCTGGGAAGAGATCAGGACTGGAGAGTTATATTTTGGAGTCAGTGTATAGATGATGTGGAGAGTCATGAGACGGGATGCGCTCAGCTGGTGAGGGAGCCTGGATAGAAGAGGACCAAGTATTTTCTCCTGATCCACCCTACTTTTGAAGAGGAGGAAGGCAACAGGGTTTAACACAGAAGCCGTGGGAAGACAGCTAGAAAGACAATCAGTAGAACGTAGTATAGGAAAGCCACAGGGACTGGGAAATGTGGGAGACCAAGTAACTCACGCTGTCCCGTCTCTTCTGTGTGCCAGGCACCGTCTCAGGAGATTGACATGTACTTCCTCAGAACATAGTGAGGGGCGTTATAGTTTCTAGTTCATGGAGACTCAGACTAGTGAAGTGACTTGCCCAAATCCTACAGCTAGGAAGGGGCAAACCTACGTTGGCAGCTGGTCCTGTCTTTGTAATTCTTTCCACTACTCCCTCCAGCAAGGGGTTTCAGGATCGGGGAAGCCACTTAACAGGGTCCCATCTGTAAATGTTCACCTTTCAGGGTTATGAGGATCAAATGGGATAATCCGTGTTAAGCACCTGGCAGTGCTTAACTGGGTGGGCCCTTGAGAAACAATAACGATCATGGGTGTGTGTGCAGAGTACACATGAGACCAGTGCTGGGGGAGCGCCGATGAGGGCCTGAGGGGGTGAGGCGGGCTTCCAGGAGGAGATGCAGTGTGAGCCAAGGACACGGTGGTCCCCAATACTGATTTGTGACGAAGTTTTCATTGGCTCAGGGGGTGAAATGAGAAAAAGGACAACACAGTGGGTTTTACATAAAGCTAAATGTGTTCAACATAAAGGATTACTCTTTATCCTGAGATTATGCCCTTCCTACTTGGTTGGTATTAAATTGTCCTTTTTATCAAATGGTCATGGATAGAGAATGGTTGCTCTATTTTAAATATCCTTACTAACAAAATGAAAACTTGGTAACCTCCTGCATTCCCCAAACTTTCTCTTGAAGTTTTCACTGGCCCATGAAATTCTCTGGTTCCTGAAAACTCTGAGAGTCCCTGACAGCTGGAGGAGGGGGGCCTTCTAGGCAGAGGGAGCTAGAATTTTGGGGACAGCACAGTATGCTCTGAAACTACAAATAAGCAGCAGGTGCACATGGGGGTGGGGCTGAACAAGGAACCTGGGGTCCACATCCTGCGGTGGGCGATTATGCTGGGAGTCCCTACCTCTGCCTTCTGGCTGACTCCTGGAGCAGGGAAATGCCCTATGGGCTAAGATTGCTTCCCAGGGCTTCCCCTGACCTTGAGCAGTGTGCATACTTGTGTGAGCGTGTGTTGCGAGTGTGATGTCAATGGATGTGAATCCCTGGTGAAGGAGAAGATCAGGAGTGGGGAAATACTAAGGACTGACAGATTCTGGCCTGATCAGTCTTGAAAAGACACACGGGATAGACACAGACACCAGGAAAGGCAATGGGTAGAAAAGCAAAGAAAACCCAGGACTGTCTGAGGAGGGGGAGCAGTATCTGCATGCCGGGACACATATGTGCATGTGTGCACCCGTGTGTCCCTGAGAGCACTGTGCCTGTTTCTGGGCTTATCTGTGTGGAGGAGGAGAAGCTCTGCTGGCTGTGTTGGGCTTTGGCTGGGCATGCGTTCAGTGTGTGCTGTGCTTTGTGTGCTGCTGTTGGAAGTGTGGCACTGCCGTGCATACTGTGCAGGTGCATACACGAGAGGTGAGATGTGTCCATGCCATGTAGCTTGGTGTGTGGCTGAGTCTATCAAGCTGGGTTACGCCTCTGTGCTGAGTGTGTCTATGGGCTGCATGGGGCATCTGTGTTGGGTGTGTGCTCATGGCGTTGAGCCTGTGGGGGAGCTCTGCCTTAGCCCCTCTCCTCCTCTGCTCTTCTGAGGACCAGACCACAGTTCCTGTTCATTTTCATATGATGTCTTTTTGTTCCATGCCTGTCTACTATGACTCTGACCAAGAGTCAGGGCTTTGATGCATGACCCTTGGGTGGAATTTGGAAGGAGGCGAAGTCCTTGATCCCTTCCCTCTAGCCCTCCCATTCTTTAGTCAGTTTTAAACACTCAGGATTAGGGTCCTGGTTCTGACCTGAGGCGGGAAGGCTTTGTGGGTCAGGATAACCCTTGCAGAGCCCTGCTCCTAGCTTGTTCAGTTCTGTAGAGTCTCAGGACACCTCACCCCACCCTCTCTGTTGGAGGCTTGTCCCAGGCTGGTGTCTTCTCATTGGCCCTGTGAGTGGGCTGTGGGCATCACTGTAGCTCCTGCTGCCTCAGTTCCCTTCCACGGGCTTCGCCAGATTCAGGCCTCTGTGGCAGGGCTGATCATGGATAGCAAGCTTTTTCCCACTGCCCTGTCCCTGTCGCCTGGCCTTTTGTCCCCGAGGATTCTGCCATGAGTGTTTGCAGAGGGAAAATAGTGGGGCATGGTATGAGTGAGGTGCCCTGTGAGTGTGTGCTTGAGAGTCCCTGCAAACTGGAGCACGGACAGGTATGTCAGGAGTGGTATTCCGGTGTCAGAGTGACCGCCAGGGCACAGACAGACTGTGTGGAGGTGGGAGGGGTGGCTGCAAGCTCACATTTATCAAGTGCTCGCTGTAGCCAAGCAGGATGCTAAGTGCTTTACTTTGATTATCTCATTTAATGAGTGTGACAGTGTGTGAAAGGGTGAGAGATGGGGCCCAGAAGAACAGGTGGTAGGGGGTCGCAGCTGGAAGTCTCTGGCGGAGTATTCCCTCACCCCCATCCTGATAGTGCTGCCCTGGGCGGGTCTGAGCCAGGCCTCAGACTGGGGAGCAGCCTCAAAGCCCTTCCCCATGTGGACTCTGGTGGAGGAAGGAGGGCTATGCCCTGGTTTCCGGGCCACCTCACTGCTCTTAGCCTTGGGGATGGGCTGTCCCCTTCCTGGGAACCAGGGCTGCCCATTTCTTCCTTTCTCCCGGGTATTCTCAGAACAGGTCCTGGCACACAGGAGGTGCTCAACCAATCCTTTTTCCTTGGCAAAGGTGGGGCAGACTCTAGGAAACGTCTGCATTGTTTGGCCTGGTCCTCACTCTGCAAACCACACACGTGGAGAGACTGAGAACTTTCATGACTCCGAGGCCAGCCTCAGAGATGAAGGCGGAGAGGGCCCATTGGGTCTGAGCTGGACTCTGAATCCTCTCTGGCTTGCAGGTGGCCACCTCCTCATGGTGTTCTCGCCTGGTCTCCCCCCTGCACACAGTGCTGCTGTCTCTTGTGAGTCTGCATTTCTTTTTATAAGGATATGAGTCAGATTGGGTGAAGCCCCGTTCTTTGGGGGTCACATTGTAACTTAATCATCTCTTTATGTACAGTCACAGTCTGAGGTCCTGGGGGTTAGGGCTTCGACATCTGAATGTGGGGGGACAGAATGTAGCCCATATGCTTCCTTCCTTGTTGGGTCACTGCTCACGCCGCTGTTCTCACCGCCTGCAGCCAGGCACAGCTCTTCCCCTTCCATAGAAGACCTCCTACTCATCTCCTAAAACTCAGCCAGAGCCTCACCGCCTCCAAGAAGCCTTCCTGGCCGGGCCACTGCCTCCTCTGGGCTCCTATAGACAGCACACTGTGCTGATCCACATCGTGGCATATGCCACACTCTAAGAATTGTCACCTGCCTTCCCCACTGGGATGGACTTTTTACCTGTCTTCTGTTACTACTCCCCTTTCGTAATAGTATTTTCCTCCTTTGGAAACCTCCACCCCTGTGGTCCTGATGGTAAATCACCGTTGCTGCACCTTAACACAGGGACGAGCACGTGACTCGAGAAGAGCTAATCAGAGTCCTCCCATAAGATTTCTCATCTGTGAATGCTGGTGAGAAGAAGATGCTTCTCTTTCCTCTGGAGTCCAGAATGATGCAAGCCTGGAACTTGGTGTGGCCATGACATCTATCTTCAGGGAACAGAAAGATCTTGGGTAAGTCACTGAACCTCTCTGATGTACCCAGCGGATAATAACAGGACAAGTCAATGCATGGAAAGGTGTACCAAGAGGAAGCATCCACAAAGGGCCAGTCACCTCACCTAGAATTCAAGCTTTTTTCAGATTTAAATGTTTTCTGTTTGGGGCAAGAAACACATTTAAGTGGTTCAAAAATCAAAATAATGCACAAAGTGACACAATAAAAAGTCCCGGTTTTATCCTGTTCCTGTCAACTCACCTCCCACCCCTTGGGTAATCCGTTTAAAAAAATTCTTGTGGATCCTTCCATTGATTCTTAAACAAAATATAGCAAATAATAATAATTATTCTTTTTTCTCTCTCTTCTGAAAAAATAAAGTAAGAATATCTACTCTTCTAGACCTTGCTTATTTAGCAATATAGTCTCAGTACTTTCTAGAAAGTACTCTGTGATCTTATACTTTCTTTCTTACTAGTGCATAGTATTCCATTGTATGGATGCATTTTTATAAACAAGGCCACAATGAATGGGCTTTGCATATATCATTTCATAGGAGTACAAAAGTATCCATAAGCTTAATTAAAAAAAAAAAAAGACTACCCAATTGAAAAGCTGGACAAATATTTGAACAGACATTTCTCTGAAGAAGATAAACAAATGGCTGATAAGCAAATGAAAAGATTCTCACTATCACTAGTTGTTATGGAAATGCAAATCAACCACAATGAGATACCACTTCAAACCCACTTGGAGAAATATGATCAAAAAGACAGTGTCAATGTCTTCGCCTCCTCAGGCTGCTATAACGAAATACCACAGACTGGGTTGCTTAAACAATAGACATTTATTGCTCACAGTTCTCTAGGCTATGAGTCCTAGTTCAAGGTGCTGACTGATATGCTTTCTGGTGAGGGCTCTCTTCCTGGCTTGTAGACATGCGCATTTCATGAAGAACTCAGATGACCTCTTCTTTATTTGCTGGAGAGAGAGAACTTATGTTTATTTCTTTCTCCTTTTCTTCTTCTTTTTAAAATCATTCTAATTTAATTATATGAAAAATTTTAGGAATATGGAAAAGTAAAGACAAATATAATTGACCTCCATATAACCCATTCATTTGATTTAACAAAGGTGTAAATTTTGCCAACTTTATTTCATTGTAGGAAATAAAATACTAAAAGCACAGCTGAAGCCTAGTACCCTCATCCCTTCCCACTTCCTCTCCTTGGGTTAACCACTAACCTGAAATTGCATGTTTTTATAATTTTATTACACATATGAATGTGAGTATAAAAATTGTTTTCCAATTTTTTATTATTTTTTCCAAATATTTTATTGTGGTAAATACAACATAAAATTTACCATCAAAACCACTTTAAGCATATAGTTCAGTGGAATTAAATACAGTCATAATGTTGTGTAACCATCATTGATATCCATCTCCATAATTCTTTTATCTTGTAAAATGGAAACTCTGTACCTATTAAACAATAACTCCTCATTCCCTTCTTTCCCCAAGTCCTGACAACCACCATCTATGTTTTGTCTTTATAATTTTGACTACTCTAAGAACTTCACATGAGTAGAGTCATACATTGTCTTTCGCGACTATCTTATTTCACTTAGCACAGTGTCCTCAAGATTCATGCATATTACAACATGTGACAAGATTTCCTTTCTTTTTAAGGTTGAATAATGTCCTATCATAAGTATATATACCACAGTTTTATCTATTCATCTGTCAATTGACATTGGAATGCATGTTTTAGCTATCATGAATAAGGACCTTTATCACTTTTTCTCAAGCCCAGTCTCTAAACATAGTTACATAGAGCTTCAATGTATGAATTTTGAAGGGACAAAAACATTTAGCAAATAACAATTCAGTGAGAATGTGGAGAGATTAGAACTCTAATATATCGCTAGTGGGAATGTAAAATGGTGGTGGCAGCCAATTTGGAAAATATTTGGAAATTCTTCAAAATGTTAAATGTGAATTTTCATTTGGTCCAGAAATTCTGCTCATAGGTGTATATGTAAAAGAAACAAAAATAGATCCACATAAAAATGTATATCTGAATGTACAGAGCAACATTATTCATAATAGCCAAGAAATAGAAATAATCCAAATGTTATCAACTGATGAAAGGGAAATATGTAGCACTGTCATAAAAAAGACTGTTATTCAGCCCTCCAAAGTGATGAAGTACTGACACATGGTACAATATAGATGAACTTAGAAAGCATCTTGCTAGATAAAAGGCATATGGTGCAATTTCATTTATATGAAATGTCCAGAATAAGCAAATCTATACAGAGAGTAGATCAGTGCTTGTCTAGTGCTGAGGAAATTGATAGAAAATGATAGTGATTCTAATGAATATGGAATCGGGGGGGGGGGGAATAAAAATATTTAAAAATAGATTACGATAAAAGTTGCACAACTCTGAGAATAAATTAAAAGTTGTTAAGTTGTACACTTTAACTAGTGAATTGTGTGGCATGAGAACAACTATGCCTCCAAATAGTTGTTAAAGAACAAAGGGCATGTTGTAGGTAGGATAAAATTTCAGAACTGGAACTGTTGGATCAAAGGGGAAATGCATTTAAAATTTTGACAAAATGGACAAATTGGGGGTCCATAGAGTTTTTAGCATTTTTGCCCCTATCAGAAATGTATGAAAGTACAAGGCAGATTTTTTTAATCTCTATTTTATGTGTAAGAAAACTGAGGCATAGAAAATACAAGATCACACAGTTGATAACATCCAAGCTGTAAGTGAAACCAGGACCAGTGGTTTTGTAAAACCTGTACTCCAAATTAGACAAATGAAAGAAATTAAAGGGATATGGATAGGAAAAGAAGAACTCAAATTAACACTATTTGCCCATGATATGATTTTATACATAGAAGACTCAAAAAATTCCACCATGGGCTGGGGATGTGGCTCAAGCGGTAGCGTGCTCGCCTGGCATGCATGCAGCCCAGGTTCGATCCTCAACACCACATACAAACAAAGATGTTGTGCCCACCAAAAACTAAAAAATAAATATTAAAATTCTCTCTCTCTCTCTCTCTATTAAAAAAAAATTTCCACCAGAAAACTTCTAGAACTAGTGAATGAATTTGGCAAGGGAGCAGGATATAAAATCAACACCCATAAATCAAAGGCATTTCTATGTATCAGTGACAAATCCTCTGAAAGGGAAACAAGAAAAACTATCCCATTTACAATAGCCTCAAAAAACAAAAACAACAACAACAACAAAAAAAAAACTTGGGAATCAACTTAACGAAAGAAGTGAAATACCTGTACAGTGAAAACTACAGAATGCTAAAGAAAGAAATTAAAGAAGACCTTAGAAGATGGAAAGATCTCCCTTGTTCTTGGATAGGCAGAATTAATGTTATCAAAAAGACCATGCTACCAAAAGCACCATAGCGGGGAGGAAGAGGAAAAGGCAGATTTAATGCAATTCCAATCAAAATCCCAATGACATTCCTCATAGAAATAGAAAAAGAAGTCATGAAGTTTATCTGGAAAAATAAGAGACCTAGAATAGCTAAAGCAATCCTTAGTAAGAAGAATGAAGCAGGTGGCATCATTATACAAGACCTTAAACTATACTACAGAGCTATAGTAACAAAAACAGCCTGGTATTGGTACCAAAATAGACTTGTAGACCAGAATAGAGGACACAGAGACAAATCCACGTAAGTACAGTTAACTTACATTAGACAAAGATGCCAAAAACATATATTGGAGAAAAGATAGCCTCTTCAACAGATGATGCTGGGGAAACTGGAAATCCATATACAACAAAATGAAATTAAACCCCTATCTCTCACCATGTACAAAACTTAACTCAAAGTGGATCAAGGACCTAGGAATTAAACTAGAGACACTGCACCTAATAAAAGAAAAAGTAGGCCCAAATCTCCATCATGTTGGATTAGGCCCTGACTTCCTTAATAAGACTCCTATAGCACAAGAATTAAAATCAAGAATCAATAAATGGGATGGATTCAAACTAAATAGCTTCTTCTCAGCAAAAGAAACAATCAGTGAGGTTAATAGAGAGCCTACAGAATGGGAGTAAATTTTTACCACATGCACATCAGATAGAACATTAATCTCTAGGATACATAAAGAATTCAAAAATCTTAACACACACACACACACACACACACAAAAAAAAAAAACCCAAACAAACAAATAATCCAAACAATAAATGGGCCAAGGAACTGAACAGATACTTCTCAGAAGATGATATACAATCAATCAACAAATATATGAAAAAATGTTCAACATTTCTAGCAATTAGAGAAATGCAAATCAAAACTACTCTAAAATTTCATCTCACTCCAGTCAGAATGGCAGCTATCAAGAACACAAACAACAATGAATGTTGACGAAGATGTGGGGAAAAGGGCACACTCTTACATTGCTGGTGGGACTGCAAATTGATGCAACGTATTTGGAAAGCAGTATGGAGATTCCTTGGAAAACTGGGACTGGAACCACCATTTGACCCAGCTATCCCACTCCTCCTTATAACCCAAAGGACTTAAAAACAGTATACTACGGGGACACAACCACATCGATATTTATAGCAGCACAATTCACAATAGCTAAATTGTGGATCCAACCTAGATACCCTTCAGTAGACGAATGGATAAAGAAAATGTGGTATATATACACCATGGAATATTACTCAGCATTAAAAGAGAATAAAATCATGGCATTTGCAGGTAAATGGATGTAGTTGGAGAATACCATGCTAAGTGAAGTTAGCCAATCCCAAAAACCAAATGCCAAATGTCTTCTCTAATATAAGGATGTTCATTGATAATGGGGATGCGGCAGGGTGGTCATGTTGATGAATGGATGAACTTTAGATGGGGCAAAGGGGGAATGGGGAAGGAAGGGGGAATGGGGATAGGAAAGATGATGGAATGCAGACAGACATCATTACTCTAAGTACATGTATAAAAACAAGAATGGTGTGACTCTACTTTGTGTTCAACCAGAGACATGAAAAATTGTGCTCTATTTGAGTAATATGAATTGAATTGCATTCTGCTGTCATATATAACTAATTAGAATAAGCAAAATTTAAAAAATTTTAAAAACCTGTTCTCCACTGATTTAGTGTGTTTCTTACGGTCACTTTGATCTTTAAAAAAGCACATAGAGTTTGGTTGCATTGACTTATTTTCCTGTTTCTCTTTCATGTGTTCCTGCCCTGATCTATATTGTTTCTTTTTTCTGCTCATTTGGGTTTTATTTACTCTCCTTTTTCTCTTTCTTAGGGTAAAATCTGAGAACACTATCTGAAACCTTTCTTCTTTTCTAACATAGTGTTTAGTCCTTTTAAATTCCCCCTAAGCTCTGCTTTAGGGGCATCCAACAAATTTCAATGTATGGCACTTTCACTTCACGTCAGTTCAAAATAATTTCTCATGTCCCTTTTCTTTTCTTTTTTGACCCTTGAGTATTTCAAAGTGTCTTATTAGTTTCCACATATTTTGGGGATTTTCCAGATATCTTTTTGTTACTGATTTATAATTTAATTCCATGTGGTCAGAGCAAATACTTTGACTAATTTTAAATATATTAAAATTTGTTTTATACTTGGACTATAACCTTAGTAAATTCTTATGCACATATAAAATATGTCTATTCTACTGTTATCTGGTTGAGTGTTTTATAAATGTCAGTTAAGTCAAGGAGTTGATAGTGGTGCTCAAGATTGTTATATATCCTTGCTGATTTTGTGCCTTCTTGTTCTATTGATTATGAGGAGGAATATTGAAATATCTCCAATTATATTTGAGAATTTGTCCTATTATCCTTTCAGTTCTATCAGTTATCCATATATATATTCCACATATATATATTGTTTTTGTTTTTTCACAGATTGAACCCAAGGATACTTCGCCACTGAGCTACATTCCCTGCCCTTTTAGTTTTTATTTTGAGACAAAGTTGCCAAGGCTGGCCTTGAACTTTCGATTCTCCTGCCCCAGACTTCCCAATCTCAAGGATTACAGGTTATATGCCACTAACTATGTTTGTTTAATGTATTTTTAAAGAACTACTATTAAGTATATAAATGTTTGGAATTATTATGACTTTTTGATAAATTGACCCCTTTATCATGAAATCGCACTTTTTATCACTGGTAATATTCTTTACTTGAAATATATTTTATCTTATGCAAACATGGTCCTCTCAGCTTTCTGTTGATTGCTGTTAGTATGATATACTTTTATTCGTCATTTTAATTTTAACCTATCTTTTTTGTTATGTTTAAAGTGAGTTTATTACAGGCAATACAGTTGGATCTTGCTCTGTATAAACAATCCAACTATCTTGATCTTTTAGCTGTGGTATTTAGACCATTTACATTTAATGTGCTTATGACTGGGTTTAAATCTATCTTTGTGCTATTTATTTTCTATTTATTCCATGTATTATCTGCTCCTTTTTCCTTCTTTTTCTGCCTTTTAAAAATTGGGTATTTTTATGACTTTATTTTATTTCTTTTCTGGACTTAAATAGGTGTAAAACAATTTTTTTTTAGTGAACACTTTTGGATTAATACTGTATCTTTTTAATTCATTCAATTCTATCTTCAAATAATTTTATACTAATTCACATATAGAATAAAAAACTTTTCAACAGAGTGCTTCCATTTCCTCCTTCCCAACCTTTGATGTTGTTGATGTTTTACTTCTGTAAGATGAATACTCATCATTATTTTTACTTTAACCAATAAATTATATTTTAGACATATTTTAAAGATAATGAAAAATTTTGTTATTTTCCCACATCGTTATGTGGATCCACGTTTCCATCTGATGTCATTTTTCCTTCTTTCTCACGGATTTCCTTTAATCTTTCTTTTAGAGCAGGTCTGCCAGTGATCGATTCTTTCAGCTTTTTTATTTTGCAAAAAGTCTTTATTTTACCTCTGATTTGAAATGTATTTATATTGGGAATAGTAGTCTAGCTTGGTGGATATTTTGTTTTTTTCATTTTATACTTTAAAAATGTAATTTCAACTGTCTTCTGCCTTGAAATATTTCCAACAAGAAGTCTGCTATCATTCTTTTATTTCTTGGTATATTATGTATGCCTTTTTCTCTACAGCTTTTTTGATTTTTTGTCTTTATTACTTGTTTTAAGCAGTTTTATTATTATGTGCCTTAGTGAAATCTTATTCATACTTATTGTGCTTGATTTTCACTGCGTTTTTTAAATATCTATTTATTTTTTAGTTGTGGTTGCATACAATACCTCTATTTATACGTGGTGCTGAGGATCGAACCCAGGGCCTTGCACAGGCTAGGCAAGCACTCTACCACTGAGCCACACCCTAGCCCCCCCCACCCTCCTTTTTTTTTTTTTTTTTTTTTTAATTCATGCTTTCTAGTTTTTCCAAACTTGGGAGATTTTTGGTTATTTCTTTGAATATTTACATGTTCTCCTTCTCTGTTAGGGATGGTAATTGCACATACGTTAAACTACTTCAAAGTTTACCATAGCTTTTTAATGACCTGTTTATTTTTTAAAAATATTTTCCCTATACTTCATTTTGGATAGTTTCTAACGCCATGTCTTCAAATCTACTAACCTTTTCTTCTGTGTTGTCAAACCCAGCTAGCATGTCTGTGTCCATACAAGACATTATATTTTTTCATATCTAAAAGTTTGATTTGGGTCTTTTATTTTTCCTTTCTCTATGCTTAGCATGATCAATCATTACTCTGTCTTTCTGAGCATATAGAATATCATCATTATAATTGTTTTAATGACTTGTATACTAATTCTACCTTCTGTGCTATTTTGGGGTCAATTTCTTTTGAATAGTTGATCTTCTCATATGGGTTATATTTTCCTATTTCTTTGCATGCCTGATAGTTTCTGGTTGAATGTGAGACATGGTGAATTTTACCTTGGTGTGTGCTGATCATTTTAGTATTCTTATAAATCTTCTCGAGCTTTGATCTGGGATGCAGCTAAGGTTACTTGAAAAGAGGTTTCTTCCTTTAGGTCTGTTTTGCAGTTTTGTTAGGTAGAACCACTACTCCTCACCCCCCACTATCAAAGAAATAGCCTTCTAAGGAATCTACTTAATGTACCATGATCTGTGAGGTTTCCCACTCTGACATGTACACAAAGTTTTCCAGGTCTGTGTAAACTTCGGAAGTTGTTTTTTGCTCAATTTTGGGAAAATCTTTCTTTAGACCTGGGTGGTTTCCTCACCCCCCAGTCCTGCTTGACATTCAACTTAAATCCTGAGGGGACCCCTGAAGATCTTTGAAGCTCCTTCTCTCTCTAGGAAGCTTTCTTCTCTCCAGTTCTCTGATCATGAACTCTAGTTACACTAGGCTCTCAGACTCCCTGTTCTGTCTCCTCAATTTAGGGAGGTAGCTGGGATCTGCTCCTTGAGCTGCAACCTAGAAACTGTCCCCAGGTGGAAGCTGGCATCTGCAGGGCTCACCTCATTAGTTTCTCCTCTCTCAGGGATTGCTGCTTTGTGCTGCCTGGGGTTCAGGGTCTGAAAACTGTTGCTTCATGTATTTTATTCAAGGTTTTCAGTTGCTTTAGGGCAGAGGGTAAATTGACTCCATATTTCATCTTTCCAAAAACCTTATAACTCCAATCGTACACTTACTTATACAATAATCTTGAATATTAAGTATGATCATCCCCATTTTACAGATAAACAAAATTGTGAGATTAAGTGGTAGTAGAGTAGGTAAAAAGGTGGGTTGTGCAACCAAAAAAATCTGGGTTTGATTCTCTGATCCCCCATTTATTAACTCTGTGACCCTGGGAACATTTCTTGACCTCTGTACCTCAGTTTGCCCTCTTATAAGAATTGGAATGATAACAATAGAAATGAACTTATAGGATTGTTGGGAGGAATTGAATAAGTTAACATATAACTGGCATGTAGTTACCACCTAACTATTATCAGAGTAGAGTAGTTGAAAATCTAGAGTTGGGTGACAGGCATCCCCATGTTGAATTCCAGCTCCGACACTAACTCACTGTGCAAACTTTGCCATTTCTATTAATCAAGGTTCAATTAGAGAAGCAGAACCACTAGGAGATTCTAATGTGAGCATACAGGAAAGGGGATCCCGAGAGCTATAGTTCAGCTGAGCCTGGTTGACACATTACAGTGCCACCACCCCACACTACTCACTGCTCTGAGAGTCTATTTCCTCATCTCTGAGATGGGATAATAATGCCCCTCATTGGATTAAGTGGCATCATGCACATGAAGCTTTGCACATTGTCTGGCACGGGGTAAAGTTCCATAAGTGGTTTTTACCATAGCTTCCCAGGATCCCACAGATAATAGCTGCCAGAGGAGTGATCTGAACCCACCGCTGCTGTCCCCAAATCCTGTTGCTCTTTCCATTGCACCATGCTGCCCGCCTGTGCTGGGCCTGGGAGCCTGGAAATGAGTAAAATAGTCCCTGCCCACAGGATCCCACTGTTTCCCAGTGGGTTAGCCAGGGACACAAATAAATATAATATAGGTTAGGAAAACGAAGGCAGTCTCCATTACCCGGAGCCTTCTGGAGACTGGCTCTTGCTGCAGACATACTCTGTGCCTGGCACAGGGTGGGCAGCTTTTGTGGTGACCACAGTTAGTCCTCCCGATTAAAGAATGAGCTACGTATTAATCCCATCCCTGCAATCCAGATAAGGGACCCCAGAGAGATTAAGTCACTTGACCTAGGTCACAGAGTGCGCAAATGACAGACCACCCAGGTCCCAGGACATGGCTAAAATGGCAGTGGACACTGCACTTGGGATCTGTCCAAGGGTCGCTTCTGAACAGGAGGACACCCTGAGCATGGAAGCCAGGGCCGACTCAGGAGCTCCTCCCAGGTCCCCCTGCACCTGAGTCTGCCTGGGGGCGGCGGGCGCAGCGGTGGCTGCAGTGCCTTGGTGGTGGTGGCAGCAGCGGCAGCAGGGAGACAGTCACACCTCGCTGTTTTGTAAACTGTTTCTCACAGCTTGTTTGTTCCGGGTTAGGGCTGGAGCGGCACCGTATGGAAGTGTGACTCATTGTTTAATGTGGCAGCTCATTAGCAGAGCTTGTTGCTGCCTCTCATTTCTCTGCTCTTGCTAATTGGAGAGCCCAGTGGGGCCCTGGCTTCCCGGGAAGAACCAGCCCAACCCCCCCCCCCCCCAGGGCTCCAGCTGGCCCTTGCCCCTCCTGGCTCCCTAGGGAGACCACTCCAAGCCTGTGGACACTGGTGTCTGTCAGACTGTGTTCAAATCCCAGCTCATCCTGGCTGTGTAACCTCAGACAAGGCATCCCTCCCCTCTGAGCCTCAGTTTCTTTATCCACTTAATGGGGAAATGGTATCCACCTTATCAAGGTAGGTGAGAGGCACAGAATTCATGTGTGACGTCCCCTGGTATGTAGTAGATACTCAATAAGCAGTGTTTCCTAGTGTTGCTATCATTAGGCTGAAGCCGCAGAGAGCCCCCTCAGTCCTGACCTACCTGTGCTAGTCACCCAGCCCCAAGGTGCTCCAGAAGGTCAAGGGACAAGGACAGTTTCCATTTTGTTAACCTAACAACCTTTCTTCCTTTCATGCTTAATCCCTCCTGAGGCAGATACACTCAGAAGAGACTCCATTGCTCTCTGTGTCCCCAGGAGAAGCAGCGCAGCCCAGCTTTGGACCTCCCTGCCCCCCTAGAATCCCTGTTCCCTCTGAGGCCACACAGAAGGGCCTGCTTGGTTGCCCCATGACTGGCCTTTTCTATTTGAAGGCAGTGATCACATCCTCTCTCCAAGTCTTCTGTCCAGGTGGGTCTTGTCCAATTCCATCAACTGTCCCTTATGTGACCTTCTTCCCGGGGTCACTGAATACAGCTCCCTGGACGGCGACACATTAGTGCTGTTAGTGCTGTGGCTTCATTCTGCATGTCTGACCCCACGTGGGACCTAGAATTCCATGCAGTCTCCTACAGAGTGGCAGAAAGTGGGGGGTAGACAGCCCCAGCTCCTCCTACCAGAGACCTGCACTTTCCAACTGTATGGGAACCACATGGGCAATTTAAAAATATTATTAGTCACCTTGATACGATTAAACAGAAATGGAGAGCATTGACTTAAAAATATTTCTATTTAAACTAAGATATCACTTCAGCATGTAGAAATCATTAATGAATTGAACACGGTGGCCGTGCCTGTAATCTCAGCTCCTCGAGAGGCTGAGGCAGGAGGATTATAAGTTTGAGGCCAGCCTTGGCAATTGAGTGAGACCCCAAAAGGGGCTGGGGGTGTAGCTCAGGGGCAGAGTGCTTGCCATGTGTGCATGTGACCCTGGGTTCAGTCCCCGGTACTGATACAACCAAAAAGTGTTAATCAGATCCTGCACAGTTTTTTGTCCATACAAAATTTTTCAGTTGCATGTTTTCTTCTTCTAGAACACCCCATTATGGACCAGCCATGTTTCAAGTACTTATAACCACTCAAGACTAGCAGCTGTGGAGTGGGATAGTGAAGCTCTAGACGGTGACTCTGGCCTTGACTTTGGGGCTGACACATCACTCTGACTCAGGAGGGAAGGATAGTCGCAAGCTTGAGGGTTGTTGGGGGCCTGTTTGGAGGTCTGGATCTCAAGGTTGGTTCTGTCACTAGTTCATGACATATAGGGCAGGCTTAGTTTCCTCATCTGACAAATACCAGGTGACAGGAAAAGAGCAGCCCCTGCTCCATGCCAAGGACTCTGTGGCACAGAGTGCTTATTGTGCTGATGTGGATCGGGAAAGCCCGTGTTGTAGGCTGAACCCCAAGAGTCACTCCAGGGCTTGGGGCTTCACATAGCTGGTGGAAGGGTGGCTTCTGTCTTCCTGGCCACCACAGGTACCAGTAGGGTTTGGTTTCAAGCACTTAGTCCCACCCCTGTCCTCTATCCTGTTGTGAATCCTCCCTAGTATCAGACAAAGCACAGGTGTTAGCAGCATTTGAGGGTTGGCAGGTGGTGATCTGCTAGGTGGAGACACCTCCCTCTGCCCAGGCATCCATCTGTCACTCTGGAGCTGTCTGGCCATGGTGGCAGAGGCCAGGTCTTGGTCCCTCCTTGTGCCATTCCTGCTGTGCTAGAGCCCAATAGAGAAAACCTGAGATATCCACTGCCCAAGGCTCCCTCCCGTCATGTGCGCCCTCCCCAACTCCTCTGGGGATGTCTCCTCCCTGACCACAGACTTCCTTCCTTTCCAAGGGCCACCTGCGTAGCTTTGAGCAAAACCTGTCACTTGACAGAATCTTAGTTTCCATGTCTGAGATAGGGAAGAATCCCACCTGTTCCCAAGGCTGGTGGGAGTGGGCGTGGTGGTATGTGAAGGCCCAGGCTCAGTATTTTGAGTCAAAATTAATTTTGATTAAATCTTTATGAATCATTTAAGAACAATTTAGCCTTGTTCTCTCACACCGGGACCTTGCTGGGCTCCTCTGCATGCTCCACGCGTCTCATTCCTAGTCCCCTACCATCCGGGTCCTCTTAACCTGGGTGGGTCTGGCCCCCCATGGACCCTGTTTGGGGAATTCATCCACAGATAACCATTTTCTCTAGGAAGAGCCACAGAATGGTGGGGCCAGAGGGGAGCTTGGGTACCACCTGGGGTACCCCATCACCAAGACCAGCCATGTTTGAAACAAGACAGAGTGACTAGCATCATGAATCTAAAGTATATTACACCCTTCCCTGTGTTTCCCAAGAGAGGCTAAGCCACCTGATTTTAACTTTTCCTGGAAGATTCGGGACCATTGTTCAGGACAGACATTTCCATGTGACAGTGGAGTGGAAAGAGCTGACCTTTGAATGCCCACTCAGTGCCGGGTGTCCAGTGAGGTTGTCCCAGCTTTACGCAACCCCGACATAAAGTCTGAATAGCATCTTCTTCACAGAGGAGGAAACTGAGACTCGGAGCTATTTAGACTTGCAGCGCTCTCATGCAGAAGGGCTCGGCCCTCCCCACCTCCACATTGCCCCCTCCAGGGTCTCCGGCTCCTACTTGAGTGTCCCTGGCCAACAAGATTTCTTAAATGACCTCCATGGGCTGGCCTCATCCTTGCCGGAGCTGGGAGGTCACACTGTGGGCAGCCGCTGCCTCACTCTGGTCTGCTGGGCTCTGAGGAAGCAGTTACTGCAACACATGCTTTGACTCCGTGCTTTCTTGACCTGTCCATGACATTTGCACTGGTCCTTGTGATTTCTTCTGTCACCACTCTGTCCTCTTGGCTTTCTTGGTGGCCCCTTTCCTAGCTCACCGCTGCTCCTCCCAGATAGCCTTTCCGGTCTACCCTGGCTCTGCTCCCCCGAACATTCTGGTGCCCTTCCACAGCCCCCTCTGGCTTTCTCTGCTTTTTCCCATCTTGCTCCAATATCAGTCTCAGGGTCTTCACTGCCCCCCCGCCCCCCCGCGCTGTGATTTCACCATCTCTGCACCAAGGACTCCCCAGTCTCATCTCCTGGGTAGTTTTCTTCCAGAGCCTCAGACTGTCTGCCCACGGCCTGCTGCATGGACCTCACCTCTGGCTGTCACACCAGCATCACAAATTCAGCTCCCCCGACAGACTCCATCCTCTTCCTCTGAAGCGTCTGCCTCTTCTCATGCTCTGCCCCAGGGGACGTCTCTCCCGCCACACCCACAGCTGATGAAGTAAAGCCTCTGTGCCAAGCGAGTCCAGGGCTCACTGGTTCCTCAGTCAACAGAGAGAGCTAGGGGTGACTTGTCATTCTCATTTCACAGATGAAGATAGGGGGACACCGTGCACAAGTTCCTGGTGCATGGTGAGCGCTTGGCAAGGGCTGCTTCTGTCTCTGGCTTTTGGTTTTTCAACAGTCTAAATTCATAAATTCAATCAGCTATGTTCAAGCTGAGCCAGAGCGGACAGCAGCTGTTCCCACCTGAGAACACCTACAGGTGTCCGGCCCACTCCGAGCCTCCAGCTTGGCAAACACATCACGCTGGCTGGTTTCTAGTTCCGAGATATCTCACTCTCAGCTCTCCCCCTCCCGAATTCCAGACTGCCTCAGCAGCCTGTCTAGTAGGAGGCTGTGCAGAGAGTTTTACCGGAGCCAAAGTGAGACCTGCAGCCCCCACACCTGCCTGTTTCCTGGAGTAACAGCCTAAGGACAGGCCATGGCAGTGTTTTGTGGTATCTAAGCAGGTGGCAGTGTGCTGGGCCTCCACCTCCAGATATGTGGCCTGTCACTCCAGAACTATCCCAACCTGGTTGCTAATTGTGAGTCCAGAAACTCGCCCCTCCTCTGTTATGTTTACCATCATTGTCATTATCACCCTTGCAACAACCGTGAAAAGTAGGTATTATCAATGCCGCCTTGCAGCTAAGAAAATTGGGGCTCAGAGAGGCAAAGCAACCTGCCCAAGGTCACAGAGCTCAAGCCAGTTTCTTTCCATGTCAAATTTCAGGGTGACCAGTTGGTTTGAAAGAGTAAAATTAAGTCATTCTTCAAATGACTTGTAAAGTGTAGGCATCAAAATAAAATAAAAGACTTGCAGAACGAGTCCCAGCAAACACCACCCAAAGACTTGCCTTCTGCCGACACCGGACCAGGTACCTTCGGCCCACTGTCTCCATTGTCTTCCCGCTGCTGTTTTAGTCAGCTATGTCACTGCTGTGACTAAAAGATCTGACAAGAACCACTGTAAATGGGGAAAGGTTTATTTGAGGGCTCATGGTTTCAGAAGTCTTCGTCCATAGAAGGCCGGCTCCATTCCCCTGGCTCAGGATCAGGCTGAACATTATGGAGTGGGGGGTGGCAGAGGGAAGCAGCTCACATCATGGTGATCAGGACAGGGAGAGAGAGGGAGAGAGAGAGAGAGGGAGGGGAGAGGGAGGGAGAGGGAGAGGGAGAGGGAGAGGGGAGAGGGAGGGAGAGGGAGAGGGAGAGAGGGAGGGGAGAGGGAGGGAGAGGGAGAGGGAGAGGGAGAGGGAGAGGGAGAGAGAGGGAGAGAGAGGGAGAGCAAGAGAGATCCAGTCTCCAGATACAAATATACCCCAAAGCCATGCCCCAATTCCCACCTCCTCCAGCTGCACCCTATCACTCTAGTCACCACTCTGTTAATCCCTACCAGGGGGTTAGATCCCTGATTGGATGGAATACTCTCCCAACCCAATCTCTCTCCTTCTTGCTCTGTCTCACACGTGAGTTTTTGGGGGAAATTCTCATATCCAAACCATAATACCCGCCAACCTTGCGTGTGAAGGGGATTTCCCCCTATCCCAGACATGACAATGGGGATTCTGTCAAGCACAGTCATTGCTTAAAGTCCCACAGGTGACAGGTGATGCCGTGGGATTGGAAGATGACTTTGAGACTTCAAACCCCGTGCTCAGTCCTCCTGTGAGACTGTGGTCAAGAATGAGGCCCTGGGTGGGATTCGGGGAGAGAAGCTTGGGCAATGTGACATCTGGAGTTTCACTCTACTGTGTTCTGGAAGAACAGGGACAGGCACAAAATCCATCTTACGGGGGGGTCAGAGCGGATAAGGACACTGAAGCTTTGAGAAGTAAAGTACCATGTCTGAACTTCCACAGTTGGAAAGTGGTGATGTGGTATTCCACTAGCATCTGTCTGATTCAGGCCTTTGTCCTCTGCACCAGTCCACACTGTGGTTGCCAAAGCCACACTCCCCCTCTTTCTGACAGTTTCTTCTCCAAGCCAGAGCCTGAGGTCCATTGAGAAATCTGGATCCTTTTCTCTCAGATGGAAAGTACTTGACCCCTCTGCTTTATACCCCCGCACAGTGTCAGGTACTGTCACTGTGATTTGCATGCAATACTCGCTTAATCCTCATAACAACCCTGGGAGGAAGGAGCAACTATTATCCCCATTTTTATGGCAAAAAATCTGAGGCCTCAAGAGGTCGCACAATTAGAACTGAGGGAACTGGGAACTGAAATTTGCATCAGAGACAGACTCCAGATGTAGATTCTTTTAAGTTGGTTTTTCTTTTTTTTTTTATTTTGGCCGTGCTGGGAATGGAACCCAGGGCCTTGCACAAGCTAGGCCTGTGCTCTTCCACTGAGCTAAGTGTGCAGCTTTGCCTGTGGATACTTTTTTTTTTGGTACTAGGGATTGAACCCAGGGGCTCTTAACCACTGAGTCACGTCCCCAGCCCTTTTTATATTTCTTATTTAGAGACAGGTTGCATTGAGTTCTTTGCTCACTAAGTTGCTGAGGCTGGCTTTGAATTCATGATCCTCCTGCCTCAGCCTCTGGAGCCACTGGGCATGCGCCACTGCACCCGGCAGGCTGTGGGTTCTTAACTGCTGCCCTCTTCCACTTTTTCTTGTCTGGATTTGATGTAGGTTTCTCCTCTGAGGTATATCATGCCATGAGCCCTAAAGATCAGTGTCTAAGTCTCTAGCTACCCTGTCCCTGTCCCTAAGTTCCCACTGTTTTTAAAGATACCACTTACATTCATCTAACACTATGGATTACGTCTTTCTGTCAGTTGGGGACTTCTTTGACCATTTTTGCACCTCACCTCCAATTGTCACAATTACCTTCATGGTAGGCATTATAAAGTCTCTATTTTCCTGAGGTGTCCATTGAGTCTCTAGGGTCTCAAAGGATGAGTATCAAGCTCCAAAACCAGCTCTGACTATCTCCAAGACCCATGGCCTCTCTCCCCACTGCACTCCTAACAGAAGGCCCTGATCCTGGAAAAGCTGCCATTTGAAAACTGATGTCCGTTCTCTGGCCAGCCTTGCCCACCTTGCCCAGGTGCTCACACCAGCTGAGACTCAGCTCTTGCTCACACAAGGGACAGAAAGGGAAGGTCTCAGTGATGCCTGAGGCTCTCTGGTGATCTGAGAACACAGGGAAGGCCACCCAGAGGGCAGGGCCCAGCTCCAGCAGAGGACCAGACACCTGAGCTTGGGGCTGATATGCATGCATCTCTGGCCACTGGTCACATGCTCCTCAGTGGAGACCTTACTGGCTACCTTCCCTAAGACCCTCCTGAGCACTTCCCAACCCCTGTGAACTCACCAGACTGAGCAGGGAGCATTCATATCACCAAGACACTGAGCTCTTCAGCTGGACTCCATCAGCACCCTTTCACTCATTCACCGAGAACTTTCTCGAGGACAGGCGTTCTAGCAGCTCTCTTTATTTGTCTTTCATTATTTTTAATTTGTTGTAAAAATATTCAACCATACAAAACTTACAAAGTAAAAGGGGAGCTTCCCATGACCCCTAATATCATTCTTGATTAGAACTAATTACTCTTCACAGTTTGGGGGAATTCTGGAAATTCTTATATATGTGTGTGTATAAATATTCTGCATGTGAATTTACGGAACCATACGACACACAGTGCCTGGCAGGTAGCAGCACTACTATTTTTCTGGCACCTCTTTTTTACTTGGTGTCGTCTGACTTCTTTGGGTTAGCACTTGGAAGTCTACCTGGTTTACTTTAAGAGTTGCTTGGTTTTCCTGGGTGTAATTATGCCATAACATGATCTCCTTCAATGAACTTCCCTCACTTCTTGAGGGCCTGTCATGTGCCTGTCACTGGAGCAGACTCTTTGCATACATATTTTTATGCATATGTCATTCTTATACTTACCTATCTCATGCTTGGCATGCTATAAGTGCTCAGAGAATTATTGGAAGATCCAACACGAATTCTTTACCTTTGCAAAGTCTCATATGTTCCATTCCTTACCTCTTGCCATTCTCCATTCAGGTCCTGAGCTGGGAAGAAATGAGTAAGACAAAGATTCTGTGCTTCAACAGGTAGGGAAACAAAATCACAGCAGAGAATGTGGAAAAGAAAAAACACACAAGGACCAGAGGAGGAATGACTGACAGGTCCTGATAGTTAATTTTTTTTTTAATATTTATTTTTCAGTTGTAGTTGGACATAATACCTTTATTTACTTATTTATTTTTTATGTGGTGCAGAGCCCAGGGTCCTGCACGTGGAAGGCAAGCGCTCTACCGCTGAGCCACAACCTCAGCCCCATGACAGTTAATTTAATGGGTTGACTTGACTGGGCCAGTGGGTGCCCAGATTAAATGTTATTTCTGTGTGTTTTTGTGAAGATGTGTCCAGATGAAGTCAGCATTTGAATCAGTGGATTCAGGGAAGGAGATTGTACTCCCAATATGGACAGGCACCATTCAAGTTGCTGAAGGTCTGAATGGAACAAAAAGTGGAGGAAGGGAGGATTTATCCTTTTCCTACCTGCCCACTGGGGATGGGACCTCCCTGCCCCTGGACAAGGATTTATACACCATGGGTTCCCCTGGTTCCTAGGTCACTGGGCTTGAACTGGAAGTACTGGATCTCCTGGGTTTCCAGCTTATAGCTGTGATGTGGAACTTGTCAATCTCCATAATTGCAGGAGCCAATTCCACATTATCTATCTATCTATCTATCTATCTATCTATCTATCTATCATCTATCTACCCATCTTCTATTGCTTCTCCTTCTCTGGAGAATTCTGACTAGTACAATACCCAGAGGGGTCCAGACGGCTCAGCTGAGTTTCAAAGGGTACGAAGAGTTCATCAGGCATACGGGGGACTGCGCTGGAGCTGTCTTCACCCTACATGTGATATACTTTCTGCATCTGGGATTTTCTCCCTCATTCATCATTCCCACCACACGTACTCCCTTAAAAGAGGATTTGGGTTAGATTATAATTTTTATAAAATGACACATACAATAACAATAAGAGCATTAAGTGAGGAAAAGGAGTAAGAGTTTTGTAATAAAACAGAAAAAGAGGATGAGCCATAAACCTAAACTGAGGATAGTTACTGCAGTTGAATACACGATTTAGCTCTATGCTTCCCAGTAGGCAGAAAGCGCCGTGGTTGTACCTACTGCAATTTATGGACGAAGGGGCCACCAGTAGAGCCCGGGCCCACTTACCCCTCTCTATTGGCCCTTGGTTTATTCACTTGTTCATGGCCCCTTTGTGTATTTGACTGGTTGTATAGTTTGGATTTTGAATGTCCCACAAAATCCCATGTGTTGAAAGCTTGGTCCCTAACCCACAGCACTGTTGGAGGTTGTGCCCTTTTAAGAGGTGGAGCCCAGTAGAAGGAAGTTAGATCATTTGGGGTGTGCACTGAAAAGAGACAGTAGGACCCTGGCCCCTCTTCTTCCTCTCTTTCACTGCCAGCATGAGGTAAGAAGCCTTCTCTGACACACACCCCCTGCCCTTCTGTGCTGCCTTACCACAGGCCAAAAGCCATGTAGGCCAAATGACCACTGATTGAAACCATGATACAAAATTAACCTTTCCTTCTTATAAGTTGACTTATCTCAGGTACTTTGTCACAGCAACAAAAAGCCTTCCAACACAACTGGTCAGCATTTTGGATTGATCTTGGATTGTTACTAAATTGGATGGTGAGGTCATGGAGACCACAGTTTGGAGCACCTACTGTGTGTCATCCCTTCACAACTGCCCCACTCTGTGACATGAACAGAGGATAAAATGAGCCTCAGAAGAGTAAAGCGAAACACTAGCCAGGTTGGCCTAGGGGCCCACATCTTCAGATCCCAGCACAGTCTCCTCTCCAGTTTGGTGGGGACAGAGCTTAGGGTCAGAGATCTCAGATCCAGGAACCAGCCTGTGTGATCAGTTTACCAAGCTGGAGCGAGCAGGACCCCTGCAGGTATCTCAGGTGAGAATAGCTGTTACCTTGGCTCAGCTGGAATGTAGCGGATTCATTTATTAATTCAGACTGTTGAAAAACCAAGTCATAGAGAAGCAGCCATTGTCAAGGGCCCTCTGTGTGCCAGGAACTTATATCATGTCTTCACCTGAAATGGGAATGACAATGAAGTTGTCCCCAGCTCTCCAGGTTGACTAGGTGTCCAACAAGCCATGGACTCACTTGGCATGGAGAGCATACTCTCTCAGCCCTTGAGAAATGTCACTGTTATCACCTTTATCGTTATCATTTTCATCTTCCTCACAACAGTCTCATGAGGTACGAATGGCCAGTGCTTCTCTATTGCTCAGGAGGGTGGCTCAGGGCCCTGAGTTACAGCCAGGTTTCTTATCAGGCTGGCTCAGTCCAATCCCGTGCTCTCTCCACTCTCAGTGGCAGAGGTCAGGACATAAAATGAAGGTTGAGGACAAGCAGGCAGAAGACAGCCAGGCTTGGGGTGAAGTGCATATGGTGTGAGGGTTCTTTACTGGGTGAAGGGCCTTTGAACGGCAATTGCAGAGGGAACTTGGACACACACGGTGGCTGCAGCTGAGGGTGTGGTCCTTGTGCTGGGGCCAGGCTCAGGTCACGCCCAGCACCTAGAGGAACAGAAGTGGCCACAGAGCAGGGAGGCTGGACCCAGTGCTCAGGACTCCAGGCAGGGTCGGCCCTCTGAGGGACCATCTCTCTGCACTTGGGTGTTGGGAACCCAGAAAGGGTAAGACAGCGTTGATGGACCACATTCATGACTCATCTTCATTCCGTTTAACTCCAGAGTTAAATTGCAATGAATCAAGGGTAGAAGTTGAGGGTGCCATCTGAGCACGTCTCATAAAGTGCTCAGAGGAGAAGACAGAGTGTCCCATCCCTGCTACCCTTTCAGCCACACCTGGCCTGGGCTGTCTATGCCGCCCTTCCCTGACATCACCATGTGTGTAGGCAGCAACCAGACGAGAGAGGCAGTTGCAATGGTGGAAGCACAGGTTCTGCGGTTGGAGCACCCTGCCTTAGAGCCTGGCTCCGTGACCTGCAGAAAGTGTGTTTACATCCCTGAGCCCCTGCTACCCCTTCTAAAACAATGCCAAGCTCTCAAGGTTAATTAAGGATCAAGTGAGAACGGTGGAACCATTTAGCGCACAGGCTGCACTTATAAGCATTTGATGAATATCATTGTCTTTGTCATTGTCTTACTTCATTTGGGCTGATATAATAAAAGCTCATAGACTCTGACTTTCAAAATCAAGGCGTTGGCAGATCCGGTGTCTGGTGAGGACCTACTTTCTGGTTCATAGACTTTGACTTCTCACTGTAACCTCACATGGCAAAAAGAAAAAAGAGGTCTCTGAGTCCTCTTTTTTAAATTTAACTTCTCTTTGTGTTAGAGCATTATGGTTACACATAGTAGTCGGGTTCATCTCGATAAAATCGTACCTGCATGGAATTCAAACATTTCAATTCACGTGCCCCCACTTTTCCTTTCCCTCCTTCCTCCCTTCATTCTCCTTCCCCTACTCTGCTAATCTTACTCAGCCATAAAGAAGAATGGATTATGGCATTTTCTGGTAAACAAATGGAAATGGAGAATATCATGCTAAGTGAAATGAGCCATTCTCAGAAATCAAGGATTGAATATTTTCCTCTCATTTATGGAAGTTAGAGCAAAATAGGGGAAAGAAGGAGGGGAAGATTGAATATCATAAAGGCACAGAAAGAAACAGTAGAGTAGAAGAAAAGGATCAAAAAAGAAGGAGAGGAGATGGGAAAGGGGATGAAATGTGGAACCAATTTTTAAAAATCATGCTATGTGCATATATAGATATACCACAGGGAATTTCACCTTTATGTATAAGTAGAACCAATCAAAAATAAATATTTGAGTAAAAGGGAAACTCCATTGTGTATATATACCACAATTTACTAAACCATTCATCTGTTGACAGGCATCTGAGTTGCTTCCATAATTTGACTGTTGTGAATTGTGCTACTATAAACGTTGAGGTGGCTATATCGCTGTAACATGGTAATTTTAGTTGTTTTGGATAAATACCGAGGAATGGGATAGCTGGGTCATAGGGTGGTTCCATTCCTAGTTTTTTGAGGAGTTTCTATACTGCTTTCCAGAGTGGCTGTACCAGTCTGCAATCCCAACAATGTCAGAGTGAGTGTACCTTTTCCCCCCACAACCTTGCTGGTATTTATTATCATTCATCTTCTTGGTGACCGCCATTCTGTCAGTCCTCTTTTGTAAGGGCCCTAATCCTATTCATGAGGGCTTCATTCCAGTGACTTAATCATCTCCCACAGGCCTCATCTTTTAATATCAATCATTGCGGGGGTGAGCGTTTCAACCTAGGGATTCTAGGGAGACTTAAACATTCAGGCCATAGCTGTCATTATCATCATCATCATCTCATCCTTACCACAGCACTGTGAGCTTTCCTCATGAGACGTCCTTAGTTTCCCCATCTGCAAAATGGGAATGGTGCCAACTACTGCAGAGTGTGGCTTTCAGGATTCAGTGAGAGGACCCAGTAGTGCCGTGCTTGGCACAGAACAGGCTTTCCCTCCTCCTCCTCCTGTCAGCCACCTGCATTGGGCTGGTTGTTCCAATGACCTAATTCACTGGAGCCCACAGCCTTTCTGGAGGATTCCCCAGACCAGAAGGTCCTGAGACCCAGAGTCAGGCTGAGGAGGCGTTGATACTTTCCATGCACCTCGGGAAGGAGTGTAAGGTCAAGTTGTCAGCCAGAGAGAGAAATAACAGGTCACACAGCTCTCTGTGCCACAGGATCTCCCTCTCACTCTGTACCCACTCTGAAGGCACAGATGGTTTGATTTCCACTTTGCAGATGGGGAAAGTGACGTAAGTGACCAGTCTAGGTCACACAGCACGTCTCTCATGGGCTTGGTACTTCCTGCCTCCTTCCATAGCTGCCTATCATCCGGTGCTGGATGGTGATGAGGCAGTGGAGGGAGGGGGAACAATCAGTCCACCCGGGTACCATGGATGGACATCTGGAGGCTCCCCACACACAGAGGCTCACTGGTTTGAGAAAGTCTGCTATGTCCACGGTCTGGTGGGCCTGGGGGCCTGGAGAGAAGCAGGCAGTGAAGAGCCAACCTTCTCGAAACCTCAGGTTGTTTCCAATGCCTCCTTCTGCTCACAGTCAGGATTGGCTCTTGAGAGTTCCAAACTACTTTAGTATTTTGCAAGTCAGTCTCAGGGCTCTGTGAACATAGGCTTAGATGGGAGCTTTGAGAGGATCTGTTTCAGGCCACCCACCCATTCCATGGAGCCCCAGAAAGAAGTGACTTAGCCAAGGAGGTTGCAGCCAGTGTTCTGATAGCTGCATTGGACCATGGAGATGAGAAGTCTGGGGTCAGGATCACCCAGAGCAGAGGTCACATGAACAGGACAGGGTAGGAAATGACAGGGCAGTGAGGCTGTGGGGACACGCTAATTCTTATCCTGCTGGCACAGTCAGCAAGCTTTCACGTTGTATTTTCCCTGCAACCACCCTAAGAAGTTGAGGAGACATAAGTCGCAGAGAGGCCCAAAGTCAAGCAGCTTCTTAGTGAAAGAGGCAGAATTCAAATTTGGACCTGAATTCAAACTTGGATCTCTGGTACTGGTACTGGATTCAGCAGCATCCCCTCAAAATTTGCGCTCTTCCTAGAACCTCACCATGTGACCCTTACTTAGAAATGGTCTTTGCAGATGTAATCAGCTAAGTTAATATGAGGACATCCTGGGGTAGGGTGAGCTCCTGATCTGACATGGCTGGTGTCACTATAGGAAGAGGAGAGACACCAGGAGACAGGTGTATGAAGACACGGGCAAGGAAGGCCAGCGACCGACCGGCAGGAGCTGGGAGGGGCGAGGAAGCGCTCTCCTCCAGAGCTTTCAGAGGCAGCATGGCCCTGTGGACACCTTGATTTCAGAGTTCCAGCCTCCAGAGCTGTGAGACAATAAATTCCTGTTGTTTTAAGCCACCCACTTCGCGGCACTTTGTTACCGCAGCCTCAGCAAATGAATACATCTCCTTTCCTAGGTATAGGAGGAGGAAGGATTTATGGGCATCATGGATCCCAGGTGAGGTCCTGCCAAAATCTAGACTTTGAGGGCAAACTGAAGGCAGAGGTGAAGGCTGAAGGGAATACCCACTTCCTTTTCGTGGGCTCTGCGGGACACCTTACCTGCGGGATCTTGATTACCCATTCTTCCATTTCAGAAATGAGGACATTGAGGTTCAGAGAAGGGAAGTCATTTCCCCCAAGTTTATTTTCCCCTGCCCCTGGGTACTCTACAAGGAGCAAATCCACACCCCAGCTGTAGTCTCAGGGACACAGTTTACTCTCTTCCCTTCTCCGAGCCTCACTTCCTTCATCCAGAAAATGAGGATAACAGTATCTGCTTTGCCGGTGGTTGTGAGGATGAAATGAGTTCATTCCTTCATTCAACGCCTATTCACGGAAGGCCTCCTCTGTGCCAGACCCTCCTAAACACACAGCAGTGAACAGCATGGACCAAGGTCTTGCTTCCAAGGAGTCAGAGTCTCCATCAGGTGCTCGGCAGTGCCAATATTTGGTAAGTGCTCAGTGGCGCCAAGTAGGATAAGAACCTAGGAATGAGCAGGATGATGCATGGAATAGGTTTGTCCTTTAAGAAGGACACCACATCTCTATCCCTGTCAGTGGTGGGGCAGCCCCTGGCCAAGGAAGGCAAAAAGTCCTTTGGGCCTGGGCCCTACGGTCTTGGGCACCCAGCAATAGCTGCTCCCAGCTGTCTCCACAAAGCCAGCCGAACTCTCTTCCCTAGGCACATCTGTGGAAGCAGCTGGAGGGGCCTCGGATCTTCTCATGGGGCCCTCCTGGCTACACTGTCCCTTCAGCTCTGCCTCCCCAGCTCAGCCCCACCCGCTTCCTGACACTGTCCCTGCCTGGGCCAGGCCTGGGCCAGGCCTGAGCCACCCTGGAGACACTCCCAGCTGTCCTGATATCCCCTCTGGCTTCTGCAGACACTTTCGGTCCCAGAGGCTTCCTCTGGGGCACCAGCCCCTCCCTGCCTTCCAGAGGTGTCCCCAGACATCACCCCTGTGCTATTCTTTTTACCCTGACAACTGTGGCAGCAAATGTCAACCAAAGTCTGCTCAGCACAGGCAGGACGGGGTCCTTGACAACTGTGTGGTTTGGGGGTGTCTTCCGGAGCCCCCCAAGAGGGCCTGGGAGTGACTGGGTTGGAGAGGTCTGGCTCTGCCCCAGCAAAGCTCTTCTTACCGAACCTTGGCTTCTCTGAGCCGATGGAAGGGAGGCAACTCTCTGCTTTCCCTGGGTGGGGGGGTGAGGATCAGGGAACACCTCCAAATCTTGTGCAGGTGGTAGCAGCCAACCCTGAGCATTAACTGTCTTCCAGGTGGGTTACGGAAGTGGGTGGTAGGGTCCACAGCAGCTCCACCCTCAGGCCTCAGAGAAACCTGTCTTCCTGTCCTCACTTGCCCTGGATGAGCTGGGAGAGCTGGCATTGAGCACTGGGGACACGGGCTCTGGCGGGCCCTGACAGCTCAGCAGTGGCAACAACAGTGGTGGCAGGGTCTATTCTGGGAGATGGGAGGGGCCAGGAACTGAAATGGGAGGAGGAAAAAGAGCTTGGAGGAAACAGTCCTTGAGGGCAAGGGGAGAGGCCCTGTGGCCAGGGTGGGGGTGTCTGCCAAGGCCTGCATTAGGAGGAGTCCAGCTTCTGGGCTTCTCATGGGTGGGGGTGGACCTGAGGCTAGGATTGCGCTAGGCCAGTTTGGGGGGAGGTGTAAAGCTTTGCAATGTGAGTGAGTCAAGTGGGTCAGGCACACAAAACAAGTGTGCTGAGCGAGTGTGCTGGCACTGGAATGCATGTTTAAGTACTCCAGAAGGTGTGGAAGCAAGCGTGCCTGCGTGTGGAAAGAGGAGGGATGAAAGGGTAAGCAAGTGGGGACTTGTTGGTGACCAGGAATGAATGTGGGAGTGAGTGACAGGGAGGCTACCCGGGAGCTGGAGAGCACCCGTGGGGGAAGGGAGTGGGGGCAGGGGGTCCAGAAAAACTTGGGAAGGTGTGGGGTGAGGCTATGGAACTGCACCTGAGTGCAGGACACGTGATAAGTGTGGAAGTGAGTGTGAGTGAGTGTGAGTGGATAAGAGTGTGCATGGTAAGAGCAGGTGGGAGTGTGTGAGTTGAGAAGCAGGAGGGGAGATACGAACAACGACAGTAAGAAAAACAACTAGCACTTATTGAGAGCTTGGGGCTGATAATAGACATCTTATTTCATTTTTCAAATACCCTGTGAAGGTAGCTCTATTGTGACACCCACTGATAGAGTAGAAAACGGTGGCTTGGAGCAGTTCGGCAACTTGCCCATACTTCTAATCACTATTAGACTCGTTCAAGATGATTTGTGAGCAGAGGCCAAATTGTGATTGCACACCAGTGGGTGTATTGAGTGTGTGTGTATGAGAGAGACAGAGAGAGATGAGTGTGTCAGACATGGCCCCAGAGGAGAGGCCAGGCAACAGCTGTGGACACTGGGCAAGGCAGGGCCCAACAAAGCCTGAGTCAGCCACCAGGACATCTCTGCCAACCTGGCTTCCTAGCACCGCAGTGGCAGCCTATGCCAGGGCCCCCAGCTAAGATTCCTCCCAACCCTGGTATGGCCCCAAGCAAGCTCCCATCTCATGCTTAAAGCTGGGCCAGGGCTGAAGGCTGGCAGGAGGCTTGCCTGGCCTCCAGGTTACCGAAGGGACAGCCCCTATTGTGGCCCCCCCTAGGCAGGGAGGGTACATGAGAGCTGTGGAAGGGGGTCCAGCAGTGATTTCAGTCCCTTGTGGCCTTAAACAGAACCACCTGGAGGGTGTGTGTGTATATAGGGGGGCAGCCAACAGTTCCCATGCCCACCCTTGCCTTTGGGATGTGACTCAGGCAGATGCCATGCCAGGCATCTGCAAGCTGGGCCTGCTCCCACCCTGGGAGGTGAGGAGGAGCCCCTTCAGCCCCACCCACATCCTCATCCTTAGCCCTACTCTCTGGGCCCTAAACTGCAAGAAAGGAATTCTCCAGAGGACTGTCTGCTATGATTGAGGCACAGCCCTTCTACGCCCAGAGAACTCTGCACTTTCTGCCCCTTCAGAAATCAGGTATTGGCTAGAGAGATTAAGAGCTTGGGATTCTAGACCTGGTCATTCTCTCTGGGAAAGTCATCTTCCCGTTTGGCCTTAGTTTCCTGGTTGGCAAAACAGGAATATTGTGCTGAAGGGATCCAGGCATTGCTAACAGAGCGGCAAGCCATCTGGGCAAGCAGGCAACAGAGACATGAGAGTTGGGGTTAGAGAAGTGTCAGGGTTAAGTTGATGTTTGAACTGAGTTTTGAAGAATGGGAGGGAGGCTTTCTGATGAGAGTCTTGAGAAGGGGAAAGGATTTTTCTAAGCAGAGGGCATACCCCAAGAGAAGGCTGGTAGGTGGAGTGGTGGCTAGAAACCTAGCCTATCACCCTATGGGATGAGGTCATGGACTGCCCAGCCTCTCAGCTAGCCTCTCCCTTCTGAGGTCACAGTGATGATCTGATTAACATCTGACTCCTCCACTCATCTGTGTAGTATGGACCTCATTTGTGTCAGTGATTTCTTTTGCTATAGTGCCCTGGACATAACCAGGGGCATCAAAAGTGCTCAATAAGTATAGGTTAAACAAATGAGAAGCTTTTCCCCAAATACTCTGAACTTTGGGGTTAGCTTGTTTCAACAGGCCTTGTGAGAACTTCCCACAGACTCTAAGACAATGGTTTCCAAAGTGTGATCCCTGGTGCATCATCTGAAAGCTTATTAGAAATGCAGTCTCTGCTCAACCCAGATCTGCAGAAACAGAAACTCAGGGGCTGGGGTCTAGCCATCTGTTTTAACAAGCTTTCCAGGATGATTCTGCTTCACGTTGAACTTTGAGAACCAGAGTTCTAAAACTACCCACAGGCACCATAAGCATCCATGAGAACCCATTTGCAGATGGAGAAGCTAGCATGTGGCAAAAGCTGGCCTAGAACCCGGGTATTCTTGAACAATTCCTTTCCCCCAGTCCAGTTCAAGGCACAAAGAAAAGGACAGGGGCCAAGGTTCTTGGAACCAAGACTTGGAAACATCAAGGGTCTAGATACAGAGGGCGGGGCATTCCTTGTCGGGGGGGGGCGGGGCCAGGGCTCTGAGTCCCGCCCCAATCCCGTTGCCCTGGGAAACCCCGGGTTGTAACAATAACCCGCTGACGCGCTTCGGGGAGGGATCCTGTCGAGTCCGTGGGCGGGGCAGTCCTTCCGCGGACCAATGGGCTCAGTCAGGTCCCGCCCCCGCACCACCTCCCGGAGCTCTGAGCAGGGGGCGGGGTCGGACTTGCCTCTTCTCCCCTGCTCCGTAGGCGGCGCTGTGGCGTGCAGGGGCTACGACGGGGTCGCCCTGAGCTGGGAGCTCCGCGCGCCCGCCCCAGCCCGCAGGCGGGGCACCCGGGCAGGCCGAGGATTCCGCGGCCGCGGGCGAATACGCCCCGCCCCCTCCCTCGCCGGGCCCGCCCCAACCCCGTCCCCCGCCCGTCCCGAGGTGCAGCCGGCGCTGAGCGCGGCAGGCGCGGGAGCTGGCGCTGGAGCCGGAGCGGCGGCGGCGGCATTCACGGGGCGGCGGCGGCGCGGGCTCCGGCACGGGCTCGGGCTCCGGCATGGTGCAATCCAGCCTCGTCCCGGGAGAGCGGGGCCCGTGCGCGGGGCCGGCGCCCGGAGAGTGGCGGCAGCGGAGGTGGCGGTGGTGGCTGCAGGCGCAGGCAGGCGGCAGGTGCTAGAAGCGGGGCTGGGCGAGGTGTGTACCCGCTGGGCTCCCGGGCCGCCGCCCCCTCACTGTCCGGGTTTGTCGTTCTTTTCGTGCTCCCCAGTGTGTCCAGCCCCCTGCCTCCGCGTCCCGGCCCATGGCGCCCCGCGGTTGAGCCGGCGCCGCCAGGGACCCCTCCCGTGGGCCTCCCCGGGGCGCGCAGATCCCGGAGCCGCCCGCCCACCCTCCGCGGAGCCTCCCTCCCCTCTTCGCCCGAGTCGGGCGGGACCATGGCCGCGAAGCTGCGAGCGCATCAGGTGGACGTGGACCCGGACTTCGCGCCGCAGAGCCGGCCGCGCTCCTGTACCTGGCCCCTGCCGCAGCCCGACTTGGCCGGCGACGAGGACAGAGCTCTGGGCGCAGGGGTGGCCGAGGGCGCTGAGGACTGCGGGCCGGAGCGCCGGGCTACGGCCCCGGCAATGGCCCCAGCGCCGCCGCTGGGCGCGGAGGTCGGACCGCTGCGGAAAGCAAAGAGCTCCCGGCGGAACGCGTGGGGGAACCTGTCCTATGCCGACCTCATCACCAAAGCCATCGAGAGCGCCCCGGACAAGCGGCTCACGCTCTCGCAGATCTACGACTGGATGGTCCGCTACGTGCCCTACTTCAAGGATAAAGGCGACAGCAACAGCTCGGCAGGCTGGAAGGTGGGGGCGTCCGGCTGGGGAGGGGGCTGGGGATGCCGATTGGGGCTTCAGTAGGCTGCTAGGTGGGTCTGGTCTCCAGGTGGCCGTCAGGAGGGGGCTCTCGGGCACCCCCAGGGGTCACGGAGTGTGTGCCCAGGGCGTGGGGCTGGCCAGCGGACAGGCAGGGGCGTGCTGGGAGCAGCTGTGTGTATGCTCCCTCTCGGGGAGGGATGCGGGGTGGGAGGTCTGGTAGGGTGACAAGGGACTGTAGCTTTGAGGCATCCCTGAGGAACATCCCCACCCCATCCTTGGGGGCATAGCAGAAGAGCGGATTCCCAGGCTACGGACATTGGGGACTTCCCTTTGCTTCCCTGAGTTTGCTTTGTACTCTTGTTTTACCCTCTCCACTAGGGCACCCTTTTTAAAGAGCTAAAATAATGACTTGGGGCCAGTGGCTGCTTTCCCTCCCAAATCTCTCCACTGCCCTTCCTGGAGCCAGTCCTAGGGTGAAGAGTGCAGACCATGGGCCCACAGTTCTGTCTGGCACCAGGAGTTCACCCTGGGGCACAAACCAGCCTGGGATGAGGAGCTTGGCAGGTGACCCGAGGTGTGAGTTCTCCATGGGGCAAATGCTGTGTGCCCTTTACCTGGGTCAGCATGGGGGACTGGTGGTGACCCCTGCTGGTGCCAGGGTAGGGTGTTGAGGGCCAGGGATCTGCCCCTGTCCACCCCAGGCAGCCTGTCTTCCACCTCCCTGGCTCTCTGAGTCCAGATCATTTAGGGACTGGGGAAGGGTCTAGGGTACCCCAGGGAGGCCTCTGTGCTAGAGTGGAAAGGGGGGAGCCATCTTGGGAGAGGACAGGGTCGGGGCTTGATTGAATTGTGACTGCAGACCCAGCTCTCCTCTGGCCATCTTGTCTGTGCCTTTGGGTCAAAGGGGTTGGAGGGGGGTTGTGCCTAAGAAGTGAGCTGTCAGACTCTCAGTGGGAGAGGGGCCTTTGTGAGAAGGCATGTCCACATCCAGGCAGGGGGCTGTACTCTGTAGTGGCTGCCAGCAGAGTCCAAGGAAGGAGGTATGTTAGTGGACCTGGGCAGTTTTAGGTGCCCATAGCAGTATTGTAGTGATCAGGGTGTCCTGACCTGGGAGCTCATGGCTCTCAGGCTTTATACAGGCAGCTTCTCTGCATCTTGCTAGCCACTATGGGGCAGGGACATGGGCCAGAGGAATAGACCTGAATCTCCTTCCCCATCCCTCTCTGAAACCCTTAAATTCAATCCCCACCAGAATACATCCTCCCAAGTGCGCCCTGCCCTTCAGCTTTGCTCTACTTCCCTCCCTGCTCCCCAAGCCTTTGCTCACCTTCCACTCATCCCTGTACTGATTGATATTCACTATCCTTAAGGCAGAGTTCAGATGCCTCCTCCAGGAAGTCCTCCCTAACTCTTTTTAGCCAACTTGGGACTCCCTCTCCATGCTTGCATTAGGCATTAGTCATTTGTGTTCTGTCTCATTTCCCTTTCCTATCTCACCTTTGGAAGTCAGTGGCAGTATCAGCCATTCTGTGCCGACAGCACCCAGCATAGAGCCTGGCACCAAGAAGCCATTAATGATGTGCAATGAAAAAGTGAAGAGAGAAGTGGATGGTGCAGAGGATGTGTAGTTGGAGTCAGTGGAGAGTCAGGTGGGCCAGAGTAGGCCAGGGGGGCTTCCTGCAGGAGGTGGAGCTCCAGCTGGGCTTGATGGATGAGGGAGGATGGGGAAAGATGGGCAGAAGGGGACCTGAGGCTGGAAGCCAGGAGAGAGCTGCAGTTCATGGAATGTCTTGGGGCCAAGCTCTGTGCCGCCACTGCATACATCTTTAATGTTCTCAGCAGTCCCTGAGGTGGGTTGTACTCTGACCATTATCAGAGGAGCACTCTTAGACCCAGAGTGGAGGAGTTAACTGTATAAGGTCACAGGCTTAGAAGATGGAAAAGCTGGACTGCAACCCAGGTGTATCTCCTTCCAGGGCCCCACAGAGCCTCTGGAACATTGTCTGCTGGCAGCCTGGGGTGAGGATGGGGGAGGTGCTGAAGGCTTTTGAGCAGGGACTAGTATAAATCCTAAAATGAGGTGGCAGTGTGCTTGAAGATAGTTTAGTCCTGTAAGTTCATTTCTCAGATGGTGAGACTGAGGCCTTGAAAGGGCATAGGACTCTCCTGAGGAGTTCAGTGAGTGGCAGACCGTGGACCAGAGTCCGGGTCTCCCTCCTGCCCATTGGATGTGGTTTCCACCGCACCACACTGCTGGGGGCACACTGGCTTTCCCTGTGCCTGGCTCCTGGGTTGGAGTCCTGGCAGGTCCTGGGTCCTGGGCTGGAGAAGGAGCCTCAGGCTTGGACCCTTGTTCTAGGCCCTGGCGGATACCACCTAAGTACTGAAGGGGACCTGCCTCATACTGTTCCTTCAGTGGCTGTCCCCTTCTGCCCCCGCTGCTCCTCAGGAGGCCTCCTTTCCCTCCCATTCTTGGAGCTTTTTGCCCCTGTGCCTCTTCTCCCATTCCCAGTAAATTCCTCCAGAGGACTGATGGAGGAGCTATCCCCAAGTTTCAGCTACTCCCACATTAACAGAGGCTGCAGTACACTTCAGGTGCCCAGATTGGGGCCTAGGCCCATTATTCCTTCCTCCCTTCCCCATCCCAACAAAAGCATTGAACTTGAATCCCTAGGGTGTACCAAACCCTGCATTCCATAGAGTGAGGAAATCTTCAGGGTGCATTAGGCTCAGCCAGTTCCACACCCAGGCCCTGAGTTTTACAGACAGGAAAGGCTGGGGGTGGGGCAGGGGCTCCTGGAAGGTGGGTTAGATATCCTAGGGAGCCAGGCAGGTCCTCACAGAGGAGGTAGCACTTGATCTGAGCTTCCTTCACTGGGGAAGGAAGAATTTGAGTGATAGTCTTTGGTGGTGGGGGGGGGGTGTTGAGTATACTCAAAGGCAGGGAAGTAGGATTGTACATGTTGGATTTAGGGAACATTTTAGGTGTACCAGGCTGGAACCTAGGGGGTCCCCTAGGCATGGCAGGGAGGTAGCATGGTAAAGGTGTGTGTGTGGGGGGGTGGGAGTCAGCTCAGGAAAGGCCCATGTGCTAAGCCTTCACCCTATATGATGTGGAGAGGTAGTCAAGTGTGCTGAGGACAGCAACTGGAGGAGGCAAGACCAGTAGCAGGTTCAGAACACCCAGATTAGGCTGAAGCCTAGAGAAAGGCGGTGCTCAGTGCTGGGAATCTCACCCACGGGGCTGGTTAAGTTTCCCTTGGGTTGAAGGGTCTTAGGCCTAGGATCTGGGATTGAACAGGATGTCCCCCTCTTTCCTAGGTGCCCCAAGAATGTGACTATCCAGATAGAGCTTGGCTATCCCTCCCTCTTGGCTCCTCCAGTCGCACTTTTCCTTAATTCTTGACTCCTCCGGGAAGCCTTCCAGGCTGTTCTGAGTTCTGGAGCTCCTTTTACTTAGAGCTCCTGAGTTGTTCTGTCTCCTTTTGTGTTTCCTGGCTGCCAGCTCCTTTGGGAGCTCCCAGGCCAGGCCTGGGCACCTCCCATTCCTGTCCCCAGGCCCAGTGGGGAGGAGCACAGTGGATGGGGACTTCCCCTCTCCTTCAGGGAATAGAGCAGCCTGTCTGCTGAGGGGTGGGTTCAGAAGAGCTGGTGCTACCCCAGTCTGGCCCAGCCCTGCCCAGTAAGTTCCAGGTGGGGAAGGGAGGGGACTGATCTGAGGGTCCAGGTACAGGGTCCTGCTACAGGCTCTGAGCAGTGGTTGTGAATGTAGGGCGCCCCCTTCCCTCTCCCCTCAAGCCGGCTCCAGCAGGGCTCCCTCCTCCTTTGTCCTCCGGGGATCCCCATCCCCAAGGGCTGGTGGGGGTGCAGGAGGAGGCGGTGTGAGCCCCGATTGGGGGGGTGTCCTCACCCCCCTCGCTGCACGAGCGAGGGGCTGGCAGCTGCCCGCCTCCTGGGCACGGGCCCGTGCCAGCCGCTCCTGGCACAGTTGTTGGCACGCCCGGCAGACTCCCACGGCCACCTGCTCACACCCACCCACGAGCGCTGGCGCGCTGCGGGCCCTTCCGGCTTCCCGGGCCTCCCGGAGCCCCTCCCCCGCCGCCGGGCCGAGCCGCCACCCCAGTCCCCAGCTCCCCGCAGACCCCTCGCTCGCCGCCCGCCGGGTGGCCCCCCGCCTTCGCCCCCACCGCGCAACTTGGGGAGCTCGGGAGGCGGGGCTGCTGGGGCCTCCGGGGTAGCCGCGCCGCGGGGGAAGGGGACCGGGAGGCAGGCAGACAGACCGACAGACAGGGTGAGGGCCCCGCCTGCCACCTGGCGCCGCTCCAGCGGGACGATGGCGGGCAGCGCCGTGCCAGGCGGTAATTGCAGACAGACTAATTTAAAGAGATGAGACGGTTATTTTTAACTCGCGTTAAGGTAATGAACAGCGCGGGGGGTTTGCGGGTTCGAAAGTTCAGCGCCCCCAACCCCCACTTTGTGCAGATCGAGGGGCCCCTTCTCTGCACGCCCTGAGGTCTCCAGGCTCGGAACTGACTCGGGATAGGTGGGGAGGGAGACTGAGAGCAGGAGAAGCCCTCCTGCCAGAGGGCCAGAGGGCCGGAGGGCCAGACGGCCGGGACGCGGCATCCACTAGCCAAGAGCTGCACTATCAGATCCTCCACACCTTGCTTCCAGGTGGGAAATGACTTACCCTGAGGTCACACACCCAGGAAGTGGCAGACCTGGGAACTGAACCCCATTCCAACAACCCTCAAACTAGAGCTTTTTCTGTGCCGATGAGTAGGACTGGGGATGGGTGGGGGCTGGAGAGGAGGGCTTGGGTTTGGACTTTGAAAGGATTGAGGACTTTTTCCATGTAGCCTACCTTCCCCTGTCATTGAGTGGCAACCAGTGATGGCTACCACCTGGGGTCCTGGGGTCTGTGTCCTGTGAGGGCTGAGGGGGGTGGTCATGGACTGTGGCTGCAAGCCTCTGGGATGGGGCGTGCTTCAGCTGTAGGGGAGCCCCTCCTAGCCTTTCTGCTTCCATGACCTCCCAGCGGATCCTCAGGTCCTCCCCACTCCAGCTGTGGGCTGCCTCCCACTTCTAGGCAGGGTACCTGGGGATCAAGGAGGGTGGGGCATGCTAACCCTCCACCTCCAGAAGGGGCTTTGGGTATCTGAAGAGGTGTGTGTGTTGTGGGGGTGTGGCATGGAACCCACCGTGCCTTCTTCTCCAGTTCAGCCCCTTCCAGTGTGCTCCTGGTGACTGGGAACTCTTTGCCCCACTGCTGCCCATTCTGTTACTCAAGAGTGTCTTAAAGCTAAAAGAAGAAGCTTCTTCTGCACAGCAATGGCCCATCTCCTAGAGCATCACTCAGGGTGTCCTGGTGCAACACTTTGGGGTCTCTTGGAGTCATCTGTGGGACCAGGGCAGGTGAGAGTAAACAGAAGCCCTGTGGGGCAACCCAGGCCAGTGTTGGGCTGAAGTGAAGCTCTCTTTCCCGTTCAGGTCCTCAGTGTTGTCCTCATCTATGTCCAAAGGGCCTTAATTCAGCCTCTGGGTCTTTCAGTGCTGTGACTTATAAACCCTCTGGTTCTAGGAGCCATGAGAGTTCACTGAGCAGAGGGGACATAGTACTGAAAGAACTTCTCATGGTAGACATATGTGAGTATAGGCATGGACGATCTTGAACTTGGGACTTCTGCTTAGAGATGCCTGCCCTATCCATGACACGTACCCTGGTGGTAAGCATTCTCCCCCAATGAAGGGAATGTTCATGGCAGTCCCGGCTGGCCCCCAAATCGGGCAGATGGGGGCGGTTCAGAGTGTTGGGTGAGTATTAGCTCAGGCTTTGGGGCCTGGGTAGGGTGCTCAGGGGGACAGCTGGATCTGGAGTGCCCCCCCTTCTTCTGGCACCCTGGTTACCATGGAGACCAACTCCTGTTTAGGAGGGTTTGGCTGTTTGCTGCCTCTCCCCACCCCCCAACCCATATGTGGAGGTGGGAGGGGGTCCAGGTGGCGTGTGGGGGAGGGGCCTCCCACACCCTCCCCCTAGGGCCTCCCTTTTTGCAGACAGAAACCTTTCTGGTCTCTAAGGGGGGGTGCCTCTTGTGGGAAGGGGAATGAAATTAAGAGATTAATGTCTGGGTGCTAGGCAGTCAGTTGAACACTTTGTATACATACATTCTCCCGCTACCACCAAACTGCCAGGTATCCTTAATAGCCCCATTTCACAGTTGAAGAAATTGAGGCAGGAAGAGCCTGGATTTAGATGCAGGCAGATCTTTCTGTTTCTGCTACATTTCTCCACCTCCTAGTGCCAGAGCTGTCTCAGCCCCACACACCAGCCAGCCTCCTGCCTCAGGGTCTTTTCCTCCTCTAGCACCTTCCAGGGCTCCTCAGTGACCCTAGGAGCCAACCAAGCCCAAACTTCTCAGTTTGGACCCCTGGGCCCTCTCCTGGCCTGTCCAGCCCTGGCCTCCTTTCCACTTTCCCTCTGCCTCTGATGCAGGTACCCTGGATTTGCCACCTTCATACCTAACATTGGAGTTCTCATTCCATACCCACTGCCATATGCTCACTGCAGCAGCTCTCCTTGGCTGATCCCTTGGGACACCCCTCAGAAAATAAGTGGGGTGCTTGGGTGGTTTGATTGAAGACCCACCCTCCTGATGATTCTGGAGCCCAACATGTCTCCTTGGAAGTTTCTGCTTTAAATCCTTACTAGTTCACCAACCTGGCTGATAATCAGAGTTGCCTAAAAGCTTTTTAACAACACAAGCTTCCTTCTGGTCCCCATCTCAAACCCTCTATGTCAGACTCTTAGTGGCTGGGCTCTAGAATCTATATTTTAATAAGCATGTCTGGTGACAGTTCATTCAGAAATGGTGCCTTAGATGGTGGCTTCCCAGCCTCCTGCTTGTCCCCCCTTTTCCTTATTTCCTTGTGCATGAGCTTCTTCTCTAAGTAGCCTACACAGGTTGAGCCTGCTCCTCTCCTCACTCCTTTTGGGTCCTCTAAAGATTTGAACACCATGCAGTCAGTTTCAAGGGACTGAGTCACCATCCCAGCATCTGAGCCCACCCCCATGTCCTAGAAGTCATGTTGTATAGGACAGGGATGGAAAGAATGGAGGCTTTGCCAGAGCCGGGAGGGGAAAAGTGCTAGTAAATACTCAGCAAGCTGCTTTTGGGACTGGAGTGGCAAAGAAACTGATGGTCACAACCTCTATCCTGCTGTCACTAAGTTGTTGAAGGAGAGAAAAGGAGCTGACACGCAGCCCCAGAGCTGCCCCAGACCTCAGGTCTTGTGTGAGTCCTCAGGCCTAGCCCCTAGCCCCATCAAGCCTTCCAGTTACCTTTCTGTCTTCTGATCCTTGCTTTAACCACACTGTACTGTCCCAGCTCAGGATTCAGCCTGCCATGTGCTGTCACAGACTTTCTTTCATTTCATTTTCACAGCTAAACTGGGCATAATGCACATTCCTGTAACCCCAGGAACTCAGAAGGCTGAGGCAGGAGGATCACAAGTTTGAAGCTGGCCAATGCAGTGAGATCCTGTCTCAAAGTAAAAAGACATGGGATGTAGCTCAGTGATAGAGCACTCCTGAGTTCAATCCCCAGTACCAAAAAGATAAAATAAAGTCACAGTCACTCTTTGATGCTGGTATTGTTACTGTCCTCACTTTGTAGATGAGGAATTCATCAGAAAGAGGCTTTAACTGCATCCTACCATGTAGCAGAAGTGGAACTCCCCACGGCTAGTTCTACCCTAGCCCAGTGCCCTGGCCAGCCCATTCTAAGCTCACTTTCCTCTCTTCTGCCTCCTTCCCCACCCCATCATTTTCTCTTTTGTCTTGGGGAATGGTCCTGGGTCCCCAGCTTCCTTTCCCAGAGAGTTCTCTAGGGGGAGGGACAGTCCAACCCGATGTTCACGGGATCTGCCTGCCCAGGGCTGACAGCAGTTCCTCCATTCACAGGGATCTAAGGCTCCACCCAGTGGGCACCTGTTGTGTGGTGCTGCCTGGAGGGAACTAAACCCTGATCTTGCAGGGCCTGCAGGTCAAGCTGGGGGGATAAGATGAGGACATTGACTCTGATTCAGAATAAAACTTTCTCAGGGTCAGAATACAAGGTCAGAAAGTCAGCTGTGGGTGCTTGGAGGTGGGGGAGGGGAGCCAGACAAAGGAGATCAAACCCTAAGAACTCCTGGAGGAGCCCAGCAGGAGTCAGGAGAAGCAAGTGGGTTGCCTTTGATGGCTAGCCAAGGAGCCCACTCCAGGCTATGAGGATAGGGATGACGGGGGCAGAACACTCAACTCAAGGGCCATATGCAGAGAGGACAAGCGGAAGGGAGTCTGGTCACCTGGTGTGAGCCTGGTATTGGGATGCAATGGAGAAGATGAGCCTGAGACAAGGTGGAGGCCAGGAGAGGCCAAAATGCCAACCTGAGACCTCTGCAGCACCTTTTTGGTACTTGAGACTCTCAGGTGAGACAGAACTGGATGGTTAGGAACCTGGGAGGCAAATGGCAAAAGCAGAGCCTAGTTCTACTTACCCTCTGTAGAGCCTGGGGCAGCTGAGCCTCAACTTCCTCCTCTACAGATTGGATAATAATAGGACCCTGTTCAAGCTTTGTTGTGGGGATTACAGGAAAAATACATGTCAAGTCCCTAAGAAGTCTAACCAGATGTCATTACTACTTGCTTCAGGAAAGAAAAGGAACCATCTCCCCGTGTGCTGTGTAGGATAGCCCTCCCTGGGCTCTGACCCTGAGACACACTGCAGTCTGTGTGTGCGCATGCATGTGTGGGAGGAATCCCCTCTCTAACACCCCACTTTCTGGTCCCTGAGCCAGGGATTAGGGATGGCCAAGCTCCCTTCTGCTCTTTGATTCACTGATTTGGAGCCTCCAGAGCCTTCCCTGCAGCTCAGGGAGGCAAGCAGAGCAGGTTTTAGGTTCCCCATTTTTACAGATGAAAAAATGATTCGTTCAAGGTCACCCTTGAGCCTATGGCTGCCTGTCCCTGGAATTTTGGCTCGTCTTTGCCCCACTGGCAGGCTGTGTGACCTTGGGCACAGCCCTTCCCTCTCTGGCGCCCAGTTCCCCTCCCCCAACACTCTAGGAAGCTGTGAGGCCTCCTCCTACTCCCTCTGTGCCCTCCCCTGTCCTCAGCTGGCCTTGCCACCTCCTCCTTTTGTAACCTGAGCTGGGCTGTGGGGGAAGGGGCTTGCCCTCGGCCAGAGGCACCTGCCAGCTGAGCAGATGTGAGGGGATGGAGGCCCCAGGAGGAAAGAGAGAGCGCCTAGTCTGCGAGGCCAAGGCCAGGCTGGGCAGGCTACATGCAGCACACCCAGCCCTGGCCGCTGGCCTCTGCCCCTGAGCTGGCCCTGAGTACTTGTCCATTTTCAGCAGACCATCATGGCACGCCAACATGTCCTGAAGGACCTCCGAGTCTCCAGAAGAAGACAGATGGCAGATGAGGCTGGTGCTGTGGTCTGGGTGGGCTGCCCTGGGTTCCAGGAGCCCCCCTGGAATGGGGACAGAGGGCCATGGGCCGCTCCTGGGGGCAAGGCCAGTGTCTGTGCGGGTGGCCGTGCCCCTGGGAGAGCAGATGGTTCTTTTGGCACTGTGCCTACTCCTCCTCTTTCCCCTAGGAGCCAGCCTGCAGGGCTGGGACACAGCTGCTGGGCCCTCCCCAGAGCCAGGCCTAAGGCAGGGATGGGTGAGGTCAGCGCAGCTGCTCCCAGGGCCTGGGGCAGGGGAGGGAGGTTCTGCAGGAAGGGTGGGGCTGTGCTTGAGAGGAGCACCTGGGAGAGGTCTAAAAGTTTTGGCTTTGCCTTTAGGGGTTCTGGTTTAACCCTGGGTTAAATGGTGAAAGGTCTGTAGAGCAGTGCTGAGCCAGTGTGGGCAGTCCCTGCCCCTGGAGTTCCACAGGTCTCTCACTAGAGGTGTCTCAACATGGGAAGATGAGCAAGGGTCCTGGGTACGATTTTGCAAATTCTTGCACCACCACTCACACTATGTGACGTCGGTTTCTCACCTGTAAAGTGGGGATAATAAACCAATTCAGAGGGTTATTACTCAGTAAGATGGTGATTGTTGGGTGCCAGTGCAAGATCCATGATAAAGCTTCAATAAATGGTAGTCCTTTCTCCCTTCACCTTGCTGCGGAAAGATAGCGAGGCCCAGGGGAAACTAGGAGACAGGAGGTTCAGGTAGGACCCTGGGGCGTGGGGGGGGGGCAGCGGTGGGCAGGGCCTGGAACACTGACCTGAAATTTCCTGAACAGAACCTGCACAGAAATGCCAGGCCTGAGTGGTTCACAGCTGCTGAGGGCTCCATCCTGTTGACTGCCTATGAGCCAAGGGTTGCCCCATGAAGTTCAAGCAGGCAGGCCAACTCTTACACAGACTCTGGCTACCAGTTAGATCTGCAGTAGCACACCCTGGGAACAGGGTGTGCAGAAGCACAGAGGGATGGACATCTAGGGTGGCTAGGACCCAGATGGACCTGAAGGTTTAGGGGTGACAGGGCTGGAGGGCACCAGTGAACTCTGGAGTGTCTATCTGGAGTTGGAACCAAGGCCAGGAATAACAAGGGACCTTGGGCTTTGAGAAGGGGCAAGCTTGAACTCCTGTTGCTGGCTTGCTTGCTGCCCAGGCTAGGTGTTAAGTTTCTGCCCTCGCTGGGGAAGGGGGATTCGCCACAGCATTACCCTTGACCTAATGCCTGCCTTCAACATTGAGTTCCTCATGGACCTGGCTGCCCCCCTGTGTTCTGCTGCTGATCCTCAGCCCACTCCCTTGTAGGCACCATGGCCGAATGCCTCCATCTGCCCTTTACCCCTCTTCCACTACAGACCCTTGTGCCAAGGATTTGCACATGGCCTCAGGACCCTGAGGTCATCCATGTTACCCTTTCTGCTGGAAGTCTGTCTGGACTGAGCAGCTTCACCCAGGCAGCAGGACAAGGGACATTCAGGGACTTGTGACATTGACACAGATGTATGTTCCTGGACCAGGCTGGATTCCCAGAGTGGGATGAAGGGCAAGGAGTGGGATGGATAAGATTCTTGACATGTGAGATTCCCCTGTGGCTACTGGGGTTGTTGTCTCCTATACAGGGGAGGCCCAAGGTCACATAGGTGAAGTTGGGATTTCTGCCCCCCACCTTTGACCTCTTTTTTTGAAAATATTTTTTTTCATTGTACTTGGACACAATACCTATCTTCCTTCCTTCCTTCCTTCCTTCCTTCCTTCCTTCCTTCCTTCCTTCCTTCCTTCATCTATCTATGTATTTTTATGTGGTGCTGAGGATAGAACCCAGCTCCTCGCACATGCTAGGGGAGTGCTCTACTGCTGAAACACAACCCCAGCCCCTCACCTCTCTTCATGCAGGGAAGGAGGGAAGGAGAGAGAAAGAAGATGGGCATCCTGGAGGGAGCCAGACTTCTCTCACTAGCCCCACGGTGTTTGTATTCTGGGGGAAGCACTAAAGAGAGGAGCTGAGTCACGGTCCCCATCGGGCAGGCAGAGTTAGCATCCTGAGGGAGGGGCTGGGCAGAGACTTTCTGATTGAACATGGAGAGGCATCCGTACCTGACCTCTCATACTTGGGTGTTTGGATACAAGACTTAGGTCTGAACTTGGGAGGACCCTAGAAGCCCCCGGGTCCCAGGGAGGCAAGGAGGTAGCACCAGGCATGGTGGTGAGTAGGGACATAATGCTTGTATCTGATAAAAGCCAAGAGAGCTTGGGCTCCAGAGCCAAGGCAGAGATGGCCACTGGGGTGGGCAGCAGAGCAGAGTGCCCCCTGCCACATTGGGAGATGGGGTGGGAAGAGCCCTGGCTTTGGCACTCAGCAGCAGCCCAGAGATCCAAAGTTGGCTCTGTCACTTTCCAGCTTGAAAGCCTCAGGAGTCATCTGACCCACCCAAACCTCAGTTTCCCCCTTGTAAAATATCAGTCCCTGCTCGCAGGACGGTTACCAGGATAAAAGAAGCTGGCCTATGTCTGGCATGTGGCAGGTGGTGCCTTTCTACAGCCTCAGTATTGGAAGCACATGCCAGTGGTGTGCCGGAGCTGGCTCACACTGCCTCATGGAGCTGATCGGGCACAGTTCTTCCTGGTTCCACACTTGGCGACATCATGCTGGCAGCTTCCAATGGGCAAAGATAGTGGTATCTACATCACAGAAATCAGCAAAAGCTACAAATCACATCAGGTGGGTTCCCCCCTGCCCATGGAGAGCTGTTGTTATATATTTGCCAGCATATTGATAAATGTGCACCCCGGCCCAGGATCACAGACTCAAAAGATAGCACGGAGTGCATGGGAGTGCATGGGAGTCCATGTCCCAGAATTCTTCCTGTGGGCCCTCTTTAGTTCAACTGGAGACAAAACAGGAGATGAGGCAGGAGTGGGGGCTCTGGCTAGGCTAAGCAACCTAGAACACAATCTATGGTTCCTTCTGGGCCCGGAAAAGTTGGATACAGTGATAGCACCAGACAGCTCCCTACAGGCAGGCAGGGGACAGAGAATGGGGACCTCTTTTCTCTCCACAGCTCCTCCCACCCCCAGAGATCTGGCAAGCCCTGGCTGGAGAAGTGAGATTGGATGAGGTTGAGCTGTCAGAGAATGAAGCTGTGCTGGGAGGAGAAATGAGGCTGTACTGGAAGATAAACGAGGTTGTACTGTGAGGGGCTGAGGTGGTACTTGGAGGCAAGGTGAGGCTGCATTATGAGATAAATGAGGCTGTACTGTCAGGGGATGAAGTGTACTTGTTGGAGAGATGATGTCCTGCTGGATCAGTCGGGTTGCACCATCAGAGAACACAGCCACACCACAGGAGGAAGGCGCACGTGTGACTTCCAGGATAAATGAGGGTGTCCTGCTGGATAAATGAGGGGGCCCGTCAGGTGAATGGAGTGCTGTTAGCAAATGAGGTTGTACTTGCTGGATAAATGGGACTGGTGTGCTGGATAAATGGGGCTGTGCTGTCAGATGAATGCATTACTGCTCGTGGGCGAAGGGTGTCCTGGGAATAGATGAGGGTGTCCTGCCGGATAGATGAGCTGCTGCCATCAAATGGATCAGACCCTGTCCATGAGAGAAGTACTGTGGGCAAGGTCAATGTGGTTCTGTCTCTGCTGGGGCTCCTGGGTGCCTTCTGGCGCATGTAGAGACCTTGGTGTGAGCACACCTGGGTCAGCATGGGGAGCGGGGTGGGGGCTGGGGAGGGCAGCTGCCTGCGCACCGCTAGCCCCTCTAGAGCTCTTCTGCCCAAGGCTCCTTTGGTACTATAGTTCATGTCCTGCTCCACCTCCCTGCTTGCTCCTCATTCTGTCCTATATTCTCTTCTCAGCCCAGTTTGAAAAAGCCCTACTATGCGCCTGCCAAGGCAGTCTCATTTAATTCCCCTTACAACACAGTGTTCTCTCTCTCTCTCTCTCTCTCTCTCTCTCTCTCTCTCTCTCTCTCATCCATGCATGCATTCATTCCACAAACATTTAAGTGCTTAAAGTATGTGCCAAACATATGGGGTACAGTTTTTTTTCTTTTTAAAAAAGGACAAAAACAGTACCCTCATGAAAGTTATATTCCAATATAAGGACAACCAGACAGCTGTCCTTGATTGAAAGAAGATAAATAAATTATGTATAGGTTGAGTATCCCTTATCTGAAACGGTTGGGACCCAAAGTGTTTCAGACTTCAGAGTTTTTCAGCTTTGGGAATATTTACATAGACTTTACCAGTTGAGTATCCTTAATCCAAAAATCTGAAAGCCAAAAGGCTCCAAAATCTGAAACTTTTTGAGTGCCATGAAACTTGAAAAGTTTCAGAATTTGGAGCACTTCAGATTTAGGATATTTGGATTAGCAATGTTCAACCAAATATTTAGATAGTGATAATTGCTTTAGAAAAATTCAGAGTAGGGTAAGGGCGCCAAGAAATGGCAGGGGAGTGGAACAGTAGAGGAATAGGAGAGGCCTCATTTTGGAAGGTGCCATCTGAACTTGAAGGAAATGAGAGATCTCTGCGTACATCTGTGGAAAGGAGGTGGGACCCTGTCTGGCCAGCTCAAGGGACAGGAGGAGTGATGGAGCAAGACACTTGAGAAGTCATGGAGGATCTGTGGGTCTGAATAAGATGGAGACTGTGGGAGGGATCTGGGGAGGACTGGACATGATCTCAGTTATGGAAAGGACCATTCCAGCTGCTGTAGGGCAGTGAATGCAGAAGCAGGTGGCTGCTGGAGAGATTGGAGCATCAGAGCATCTTGCCCCTGGGTTGCACTGTTCATGGGTGTTGGAGCTGAAACTGGTATCCAGATCTGACACCAGATCTTATGCACTTTGCCCTGTACCAGCTTCACAAGCCACCACTGGTGGGTGAGGCTCCTGGGGGCTATTCTTCCTGGCCCAGGTTCTGAAGGAGAATGGGGTATGCATGGGATATCATCCACTGTCCCTTTCCCTCTGCCCCCAGCTGACCTCCCTGGGTCCTTGAATGAGGGAGATCCTATCTCCCATCAGAGTATGGACCAGATCTGGACGTAGGTGTGGGAGATATGAGGCCCCAGAAGCTGGGCCCAGCTCTGGGCACCAGGGGAGCCCGGGCATGCCAGGGCTGTGGCTGTGGTGGTGGGTTGCTAGGCAACTCCAAGAGGGAGCCCTGGTTACTGCTGCCTGGCAGAGGCATCTTCCTCCTCTACCTCCCTCACCTCCTCCATGGCCTCTGGCCTCCCAGGAGGCCTTGTGTGAAAGCCAGAGTTGTGATCAGTGCTTGCCACTGCATCTTGGCTGGGAGCTCTGGTTGGTACCAGGTAGCTGGGCCCTGAGGAGCCACACTGGGATGCAGGGCCCTGGCTTCTCTCATGGGGGCACAACCCTAGGGCAAAGCCCAGCTCAGCAGTCAGAGGTCTAGATCCTTAACTCACCTCTGAAGCACCTCCCTGCATGACCCTGGTCAGTACAAGCACCCCTCTAGGCTTCAGCTGCTCCATCCATCTGGGCTGCAGGAACCCTCCCCAAGGGCCTCATTTTCTGAGAGAGAGGGTGCTGAGTGGGCAAGGCTCCAGGCTAACCCTCCCACCCGCATTGACTTGAGTATGTAACACTTAAGTTTTGCATTAAATTTCACTTACGAAAGAATTCCTTTGCTCTAAGAAAAATGCTTGAAAACCTCTGGACTGGATGATACCAAGGATTTTTGGTGTCAAACTGAAATCCCCAGAAAGGTGCCCAGAGTACCAGTGGCCTGTATCATCATGGTATAGGTAGGAAAACTGAATCCTGGATGGGGGGAGAAATTTGCCCTACGTCAGCTTGAAGGAGGGGGAGGAGCACTGAGGTGGGGGTCAGGCTCACGTCCTTATTCCCACAACAGGTCCTGGGCCACTTTGGGCAAGTCCTTTCTTTTCCCTGGGTTGGACCAGCCATGGTGTCGGGCTTGGGCTTGACCTGTCAGGTACTTGGCTGGGTAGGGGACCAAGGGGAGAAGGATACAAATCTTTGTAGGCTTGGAGCATGTTTTGAATAATCTGAAACATTTTGATTCTACAGAAAATGGAGGTCTGGGAAATAGCTCAGGGGTAGAGCGCTTGTCTAGCATTTGTGAGACTCGAGGTTTGAACCCCAGCACTGAGAGAGACAGAGGAACAATAACATGTAGATCTACTGTCCCATACCCCCTGCACTGTTAGGCCCACAGACATGTAGGGATAGTTTACATGGAAAGTTTGAGGAGCACTGGATACGAGCTTCCTAAGATTCTTTAGGAATTCCCTGACACCACTTCCCTGTCCCGTGTACAATGTTCTATCCTTTAGACTCAGTAATACCAAAATGAAATCAAAATCTGGCCTGTGCTTACCAAGCTGTGTGACTTTGGCCGTCACTCAGAGTCTCTGAGCCTAGTCTTCTCATGTTGGGCTAGGGATCCCAATCCATGATTCTGGAGTCTTACACAATAAAGTGAGATAAGTACTCAGAGTGCCTGGGCTGAACAGGCTGGTCCTGCCCATGTGCTGGTACCTGATGGTGTCCTTCCTCTCCCCACCCCCCAGTGTTCTGAGCTGGGCTGGCAAATAATGACATTGATAAAGAGGTGTTACCTGATGGACCTCCAGCTGGAGAAGTGGAGAGGTGGGAGGTGGAGCCTCCAGCAAGCTGACAGTTCTTTGGGGAAAAGAACTGAGGCCTCCTGAGGACCCTGAACACAGGTGTGGGGGAGGGACCTGGGAGCCAGGTGTGGGGGCGGGGCGGGGAGGGGGTATCTACTTGAGGGAACAGGGATCCCTGGGGTCCAGTTCCCCTCCTCTCCAAGCCCCAGGAGAAACCAGGCAGGGCAAGCCTGGCAAGCCCCAGCTGTGGTCTCCCAACCCCAAAGTGCTAGAGACAGGGAACCTGGGGCCCTGAAGAGTCAGTCAGGACCTGGAGCTGGGGGAGCAGCGGGTGGAAGGTGCCCTGGCAGCAGGAAGGACCTGGAGACCCCTGGAGAGGAGGCAGGAGGGAGTGCCCTCCCAGAGCAGTGGCTGGGAGTGTGACTGGGCAGATTAAAGGATTTCAAGCAAGTCTGCGACCTGGGTAGAGTCGGGGTACCCAGCATCACTGCCTAGCTGTGGTATTATGGGCAAGTTGATCGTGCCTCTGGGCCTCTGTTGCCTGATAGATGAAATGGGGGAATGTCAGCTTTCTAAGAGTGGTTGGTTCCTGGAACAGCTTCGCTCAGGACAGGATGTGAAGGAGATGGAAACAGAGCAGGTCTGTTGAGTGGTCTAAGAGGTCAGATCTTCTGGCCAGAGTGAAAGATTTAATCAACATCTATGAGTACCTGGAGTGTTCACCCAACACTGAACCCCAGATTAGTTCATGTAATGATCTAACAGCCTTATGAGGTTGTTATGACTGTGGCCCATTTTTTTTAGAGTGGCTCAGAGATTGATACATAGCTATGGTCACACAGCTAGGTGGTCAAAAACCTGGCTTCCTGCCCCGCCCTCTGATAGCCAAGGTCATGCTGTTTCCAAAGCAGTGGCCAAACCCAGGTGGGAGGCCCATGCTACTCCAGATTCCTGTGGGAGCCAGGCCAGTGGAGCTCTGGACTCCACCATCCCAGGACAGGTCTGGCCAAAGCAGGCAGGGTACCTGGGGAGCACTGTAGACTGGCACAGCAGCAATGAAGAAGAGGATAAGGTCAAGGGCAACAAAGGTGAAGCCACAGAGGTACCCAGGGACGGCAGAAAGGGCTTTGGAGCCTTTAAGTCACTTCACTTCTCTGAGCCCAGGTCTTCTTGACTATAAATGGGGAGTATGTAGGCATGGTGCCTACAAGCGGCCCTGAGAGCAGAGCTGAGGCAGGTGGATCAAGAGGGGTGGGCAGGCAAGTGAACTGGGGTGACCTGAAGAAAGGCACTGAGCAGGAGTAGGGCCTGAGGCTTCCATGGCCAAACGTTGTCCTTTGTAGGACCCAGTCTCTTTGGAGTTCAGAGGAGCTGGGGGAAATCTCTGAAAAGTCTTAGGCCTACATCCTGGTTGGGGACCCCCAGCTATTCTGCTTTGGCTGGCCAGGCCGTCCCAGCAGTCCCAGCAAAGGGTTAACAGTCTTCTCTACCTGCAGTTGCATTTTAAAGACACGAAATTAAAGCAGGTAATTTATTCTCCCCACACACGAAAGAGCAATTAGTTCTAAACAGGGCTTAATCAGTCACCGCGAGATTGATTTCTGGAGCCCTGGGTTTTCGGGCTCCTGGCACCATGCCAGACTTGGGAGGGAGGGGGGCGGACAAATGAGCCGCGGCGGCATGAGCCCTTACATAATCTGCTGGAGGTTGGGGTGGGGGGACTGACAGCTTGACTAGCCCCACGAGGGGCTTGGCTGTGTTGGGGAAGAGGGGGATTCCGCAAGCACCCAGTAACCCTCAGCTCCAGGAAAAGGCTAGGCCCAGAGCTCCAGCCCCACCCTCTGGGCAGTGTCTGGGGGTGGAAGGGTGTGATTAAGGGTAGAGGCTGGGTATTCTGGGTTTGTCCGACCTGGTACTTACACCTGCACCCCTTCTTCTCCCAACCCCTGCACCCCATTATTTCCCTTCCTCTCCCTACTTCTCCATTCTCTGTTTTCGACGCCCCATTCCCTCCTTTTCCCACGGCCTCCTCGCTTCCCATTTCCCTACCCATGCCCTTGTCTCTGGCCACAGAACTCCATCCGGCACAACCTGTCGCTGCACACCCGTTTCATCCGCGTGCAGAACGAGGGCACTGGCAAAAGTTCCTGGTGGATGCTGAATCCTGAGGGTGGAAAGACGGGAAAGACCCCGCGGCGCAGGGCTGTGTCCATGGACAACGGGGCCAAGTTCCTTCGCATCAAGGGCAAGGCAAGCAAGAAGAAGCAGCTGCAGGCGCCCGAGCGAAGCCCCGACGACAGCCCTCCGGGCGCGCCTGTCCCTGGGCCTGTGCCTGTCGCGGCCAAGTGGGCCGCCAGCCCGGCCTCGCACGCCAGCGACGACTACGAGGCGTGGGCCGACTTCCGCGGCAGCGGGAGACCCCTGCTTGGGGAGGCTGCCGAGCTGGAGGACGACGAGGCCCTGGAGGCCCTGGCGCCGTCATCGCCGCTCATGTACCCGAGCCCTGCGAGCGCGCTCTCGCCGGCGTTGGGTGCGCGCTGCCCGGGGGAGCTGCCACGCCTGGCGGAGCTGGGAGGCCCGTTAGGCCTGCACGGCGGCGGCGGCGGCGCGGGGCTGCCGGAGGCCCTGCTGGACGGCGCGCAGGACGCGTTCGGGCCGCGGGCCCGCGCCGGGACGCCTGCCTACTTCGGCGGCTGCAAAGGCGGTGCCTATGGCGGGGGAGGGGGCTACGGGCCGCCAGCGCTGGGCGCGCTGCGGCGCCTGCCGATGCAGACCATCCAGGAGAACAAGCAGGCCAGCTTCGCGCCGGCCGCCGCGCCCTTCCGTCCCGGAGCGCTGCCCACCCTGCTGCCGCCGCCGCCGCCGCCCGCGCCGAGGCCCAGCCCCGTGCTGGGCGCGCCCGGGGAGATGGCGCTGGCAGGTGCGGCAGCCGCCTACCCCGGCAAGGGGGCGGCCCCGTACGCGCCGCCGGCGCCCTCGCGCAGTGCCTTAGCCCACCCCATCAGCCTTATGACGCTGCCCGGAGACGCGGGCGCCACAGGCCTGGCACCACCTGGCCATGCCGCCGCCTTTGGGGGCCCGCCCGGTGGCCTTCTGCTGGACGCGCTGCCCGGGCCTTATGCGGCCGCAGCCGCCGGGCCGTTGGGTGCCGCGCCCGACCGATTCCCGGCGGACCTGGACCTCGACATGTTCAGCGGGAGTCTTGAGTGTGACGTCGAGTCCATCATCCTCAACGACTTCATGGACAGCGACGAAATGGACTTCAATTTTGATTCAGCTCTGCCTCCACCGCCGCCCGGCCTGGCCGGGGCCCCGCCTCCTAACCAGAGCTGGGTTCCGGGCTGAGGACCGCCTCCCGCATCCTGGGTGCCCGGGTCCCTTCCCCAGGGGGCCTCTGTCTTCCCATCCTGATCCCCGGGTCCCCAGCCCCAATCCAGCTCCACGGGGAGGATCCAGGAGGCAGCCCCAGCCCTGACCACAGAGAGAAGAGAGGGAGGGGCTGGGGCACCCCACCATTCCTGCCCCAGTTCCTGAGACCCGCTCCCCCTCCTCCCGGGGCAGAAAGCCTGGGAAAGGAGGCTGAAATCTGGGCCACGTGGGAGTGGGAAGGAACATGGTGGGCCACCTAGTTTGGAAGCTGGTGGAAGAGGCCAACTAGGAGATGTGGCAGGGAGCGATTCCGAATCTTCAGTTTCATTTGTGGAGCCCTTGAGGTGACGTGATGCATAGCGCACCCCACACTCTAGTTTGATTCTCAATTGTCACTTTTCCCTACTGGTCTTAGCCTCACCACTGGAAGCCAGCAACCCTCTCTTGAAAACTCACTCACACCCACCTATTGCCCCCACCCCAGCAGTCCTAGGTTGCCCTCCGTAGACCCCCATCCCCATGGTTCAGCCGCTCCCCCACATTCTAGCCGCCCCCATTCCCACCCTAACCCAATGGCAGTCTGTCCCTCTCTTCAACCCCCACATCCCCAGTACTGGTCTCAGTCTCTTCAGCAGGCCTCAGCTCTGGATCCACCACCCCACCCCATCTACCACCCCTTTCTCCGTGCCAGTCCTGGCCCCTCTCCCATATTTATAAGTGTCCCGTCGGGGCGGGCGGTGGGGGCGGCGTCCCCGGCGCGTATCGTAGGCAGTGTACTGTGGCCGTGCCGTCAGCGTGTGCGTGTGCGTGTGTGCCGTGTCCAGGCCGTGTAGAGTGCATTGTACAGCATATTTTCATGAATAAAATTGTTTTAAATATTTCCCGCGCCTTGGCTAGCAGAAGGGGCGACGGTGGTGAAGGATAATTGTAAAGGATTGTGGGGGTAGGGGCGATGAGGGTCCCTGTGCCAGCCCCTACCATGGCTTTGGTCTGGGAGCACATCAGCATTCTCAGGTGCTGGTCTGCTCAGCACACGTTGATTAAGCGCCTACTGAGTTCCTGATGCTGGCGATATGCCTTATGATATGCCTTATTCTGCACCTGTTTCTGAGAACAGGTAGGGGAAGTTTCAGACCTGGGGAGATTACCCTGAATTAAGCCTTTGAGGTTGGGACAGAGGGCACAGGTATTTACTGAGAACCTGTTCTGCCAGGCCCTGTATTGGGTGCAATTTTTGTTCTCATAGATGAGAAAACAAGGTCAGAGAGGGCAAATAACTTGGGAAGATGGGAAGAGAATCCTTCGAAGGTGCAAACTTCTGTTGAAGTCCTCTGGGATACCAGCTGTGTCACCTTGGGCACAGTGTCAACCTCTGAAGCCTTGTTTTTGTCATTTAAATCATAGCATTCATAGTAGTCCTCATCTCAAGTAAATAAGAAAGGTATATAAAGTACTCAGTGCAGGTCTTGCACTCAAAAATTCCTTCAGTGATAGTGAGGTCCTATTAAGTGCCATTTCTTATTTCAGGCATAGGGACTGCCACAGACAGCAGCATGGGCACAGCTCTGCCTTGAGGAACTTAGAGGCTTGTGGAGGACATGGGTAGGTGGACAACTATGGATGGTAGCTATGATGAATGGAAGAGTAGGGTCTGCTGTAGGGGGCAGTGATGAGCTGACCCTGGAGCAGGAGCTGTCTCAGCTGAGCCTTGAAGGAAGAGTTGGTTTAGGGAAGGGAAGGGATTCAGACAGAGGGGAAAAGCTGGAATGGAGAAAGCACGTGGGGCAAAAACAGTTGAGTGTGGCTAAAGCTCAGAGGTGGAAAAATTGCTGGTGCAGGGAGGCAAGCAGGCTAGAATGGGCAGCAGTGAGAGAGGCAAGGGGTGCCAATGGTGGATCGAACCAGGAGATGGGCAAGAGCAGTGGGGATGGGCGGGAAATGATGAGTTCACATGTATTTTGGATGTAGACTCATGGGAATTGGTGGTGATTGGTCCAGGGGAGGTCAAGGAGAGGAGGCCATGTGGTAGAGTACTTGAGCAGACAAGGCCATCCCTGACATGGGGAACATCAAGGAAGAGAGAGCCCCCCTGGGATATGGCCTGCTCATCAGCCACAGACATCCTCAATTTAAGTTACATGCTATGGGATTCCTCAGGATTTGGGAGGGAGAATGGGGGCTCAGGGACATTTCTACTGTGCAAATGGAATTCTCTGACATTGGGCAACAAGTTGGCCTAGAGATGTCCACCTGGTTAGCAGGGACAGAGCCCAGGAAGGCATCTGGACTGGAGAGGGAAGTCAGAGAATCGGGAGTACAGAGGTTGTTATGGGGGTGTTGGGAGTGGAGCATTGCAGAGTGAGGTGAGCAAGGAACCAGCTCTGCTCTGATGAATGCCTTAGGACCCCTTGGCACAGGAAGGAGAACCCATCAGCTGAGAAAGAGGACCCGGGGGAGACGAGAAGGAAAACAGGACACAGTGGGTCCTAGAATTTGTGAAAAGAAAATGGTCCTAGATAGGGTGCCCAGTACTTTTGCCTCCAAGAGCCTCGCTTTCTTGGTCTGCAAGATGAGGCAGCAGCACTTGTCTTGAAGATTTGTTCAAGGAGCAAATAGAATTGGAATCATTGTCTGAGGTCAATGGGGGCAAGGGGCAGGCCAGGGCCCTGGCCCTGACTGTATACCTCCAATGCCCAGGTTCTCCTGGGGCGCCTGTGCCCCAAGCAGAGGCTGTAGGCAGGGAGCTGGACCTGCACAGGTTGAAGATCAGATCTGGCCTGAGACCTCAATGGTGTGCTATGTGGGTGTCCTTGCTGGGTGGGGAGCACACAGAGACCGACAGGCCCTCGCCTGGGACAGATGCCCCAGCTCCACCCCATAACCAGACTCTGAGATGGCCCAGTTGGGTCTGGACTCCATATGGGCTGTAAAGCTGCCCCCGCCCTAGGCTGATGGAGGGTGGGCTGCTGTGTGCTTGTGCAGGTCTGTGTGTGTCCGTGTGGCCCCATATGCAGCTGTCTGTGTGGGCTCGTGTTTGTGTGTGTGTGTGTGTGTGTCTGTGTATGTGAGAATGATGGTGTGTCCATCTCTGAGTGTGTCCACACATGTGTCTGGGGATATGCAGGCCAGGCCTGTGCTAGTGCTCTCCTGATTTCCACATGTGTACCGTGTGGCTTCCTCTGTGGGTGTGCCTGCCTGTCTTGGCACACAGCTCTCTCAGGAGATGGTGTTCCCCTGCTAGGAGTGTCCTCTATGTTGTTTGTTGGAGGGGAGGGGAGGGGAGGAAAGCAGAGGGACTGTCCAGGCCCTGGGATCCAGCCCAGCTCATGTGTAGGAAGCAAGAGACCCCCTCAGAGTCATGACTGAGCTCTGCCTGACTCAGGTCAGTGATAATTCCAGAGACAGTTTCTGTCCTGCTGGGCCCCAACGGGAGAAAGGGGGCAACACCCCTACAGCTGGGGGTCTGCCACTGGCCCTTTGCCGCCAGCCTTGGAGCCCAGCAGACGCGCCCCCCTCTATGCCCACTCCCTGGGAGGCGTCTGACACATGATTTATTCATAAAAAGCCATTATTTGTGCCAAAGAAGAACTGAGCTGCTCGCTTTTTAAGTGCTGATAATGCTCTCAGCCTCCCTGCTCCCCTCCCCTCCTCTCTCACTTCCTTCAGACTTCCTATCCTTTCTCCTCCTCCCATCTCTTCCCCATCCCCTCCCTTTCCCCTCTCTTTCTTTATTGTTCTCTCCACATCCCCTCTTTCCCTTCATCCTCCTTCCTTCTCTCCCTGCTCAACTACTCCCAAATCCCCTCTGCAATCAGGGCAAGCGAGGGAGTGAGGCAGGGTCTAGGGAGGCTCAGAACCAATTGTCTGTCCCTGATTGCGAGAAGGCCTGCACCAGGCAGGAGCCCCACGGACACCATCCCTCAGCCTTCCTCTCTGCAGTATCATGGGAAGGCTGGGAGGAAGGAGGACAGACCGAGAAGGCGGGATGGTCTTGGAGGCTGTCCTAACCAGCTCCCCTATGCTAAGAGGTGTGACTTCAGCTTCTCATTCAGTCTTTCAGGATCCCAAATGAACATTCAATCTAGGTAAAAAGAGGGCACTTGCATAGCAGATTCAAAGCAAGCTCTCTAGGACCACGTTCCTGGCCAAGAATGCCTCCAAGCTCCCCCAGTGGGCATTCTAGAGCCACCATGATTCAAGTGGTGCTAAGAGAGGCTGGCATCAAGGGAGGCACCTGGGTTCCGTCACAGAGACAGGAGGCAGCAGAAAATGCTCACAGATGGCAGTTCGGACATAGACACATGCCAGGTTCTTAGAAGCAGACATCACAGATCCACGTGTGTGTGCTCTCATGCTCACATGTCTGCATGTGCTCACATGTGCACGTGCGTGCGCGCGCGCACACACACACACACACACACACAGAGGCATGTGCCCAGCCACCGCCTACTCAGGCAGATGGAGAACCCTTCCTCACCCCTTTCTGGAGTGCCCCTCCCCTGAGCACCTGCAGCGGGGGCTGCAGCTCTTTCCCCATTCAGACACCTGTTCATTCATTCCTGCATTCATTCATTCACTCCATAAACTTAACTTTTGCACCTCATCCACACCAGCCCTTGCTGGGGTGGCAAAGATGGATGTGATTGGCCCCAGAGAGCGGGACTGGAGCAGAGCGTGTACTGACGACCCTCCCTTGCAGCCGTGGGCCGGGGGTTGGGGGCCCAGCAGGCGAGGGGTTAAGTCATTTGGCATCCAGAGCTGGAGCCATTAGGCCTCCTAATTATGAAATTATCGAGGTCCTCAGGTGACTGCTAATTTCACACACACTGTTCCTCTCACGGCTAATGAACGCCTGCAGAACCCACGCCTTGTCTTTCCTGCTGAACAGTGACCTGCAGTTAATGAGCTCAGGAAGGCAGACAGGCCGCCGGCTGGGTGGGTGGGGCACCAGGCCTGAGGAGGGGGCTGCTCATCCCTCCTGCCCCTCCCGGCTGCCCTTGCTGGCTGCCAGTCCCAGTGAAGATTTCTGGACCAAAGCCCAGCCCAGAGTTTCTGCAGGACAGGCTAGGCCCAGGGATCTTTGGAGCAAGGGAAGGGTACAGATTTGGATGGTTTTAGGATCCTGGAATATCATGGAGCAGGGTGAGACTGGGGGACAGAAATTAAATGTCGATGGTGGAAGACCATTTCTGCTTGATTCTGGGGCCATGTGAGAGACATGTATGGAGGATGGGGAGAGGGGAGCACATTAGCTTGAGGGTTGGGAGTTGGGCGGGGGTTGGAGTACAGTCATACCCTGTTGCTGGGGAGGGGGATGACTTTGGGGCCGGTGGTGCTAATGAGTAATGGGAATGTCAGCTGTGATGTGGTAATGCTATTGCTGCTGATTGTAATTTTTAAAGTCTTATTTTTTAAAATTGGTTTTTAGTTGTAGATGGACACAATATCTTTATTTATTTATTTTTAGGTGGTGCTGAGGATCAAACCCAGTGCGCACACGTGTGAGGCAAGTGCTCTGCCACTGAGCTATAGCCCCAGAAATTAACAAGTAACACACACAAAAAAATTGCCCTCCAAATTTTTAAAGAAAAAAATTAAAAAGACACACTGGTTTCCATCTTGAGTGGGGCAATGCAATCTAGGACTAAAGGCCACATGTTCCCAAATGGCCACACAGCGGACTCTCTGAGTAGACCACCAGGAGGGCTTGAAGGCCCTGCGACCTGCCCTAACCATGACTCACTCACCATCCAGGCCGATACCGACTGAGGGCCAGTGGGGTGAATGAGGTGGGGCAAGAGGGTGGGAACCGTGTTCTGGGGCACAAGGGACCTCTACTGTTGCTTTTTCCTGACCTGTGAACTTGAGTAACCCATTTCCTTCTCTGGGCCCGTTTCTGGGTGTGTATGTGATAGGGTTAAACCAGAGCTGTGTCTTCACCCTGTGTTGGCAGAAGGGGCAGGGTAGAGGGGTGGCCCACGCAGCCTGAGGCCAGGGCCTGGAGAAGGAGCCCTCTGCTCCAAGCCTGGGTGGAGTACTTGAAGGTACACATGGCTTGACCCTCTTGAAGCCACCTCAGGGGTCAGAGGGGTGGCTTGGTTCCCCACCAGCTCGGTTACAGGCTATGTCCTCTGACAGCAAATTCCCGCTCTCTCACCAGCTGGCACCTCCTTCTATACCTCAGTTTCCCGCCTGTCAAGGGCAGGAGATAAAAATGTGAGCTCACTTTGGATATGACTCAGAGGTTACAACTGTCACCTTGTGACCCCAGTCCAACCAGACCTTTCCCAGGATTTCTCTGGTTCTCTCCCCAGGTGCCCACAAGGTCTCTTTCAGGCAGCCAGCTATGTGGTGAGGCTGGGGAAAGGCGTCTGGGTGTTCCGGGGTCAGGGGGGAGCGAGTTGGCCCCGTCTGTGTCCTGCTAGCCCTTCTTATGTGTTTTCCCTCCTCCCCACATGACAACATGGGGCACATGCCCTTGTTACTTCCACTTTACAGATGAGAAAACAGAAGATTAGACAGGTTAGGTGATGAGCCCAAAGTCACAGAGCAATGGCAAAGCCAGGCCTCAAACCCACAGCCTGAGGGCCCTTGTTATGCCTGTCCCCTGCATGTCATGCATAAGCCCATGTGCACACACGCCTCTGCACACACATACACACCTAGGTACACACACGTACGGAGACTCACTTGTCTCCACACTGATGCACATCCATGGACTCCTGGTGCCGAGACACACAAACCCGCACACCCATGGATGCAGCTGGACATGAACATGAGCCTCCTAAGCACGCCTGTGAACGTTCTCACGTAGAGGCCCATAGGCAGACATGCGGAACACAGATGCATGTCTAAACACACAAGCACTGTTATCTGCACACACAAATCTATCTACCCAGGAAAGTGTGCGCGCTCACACGTTCACATCCCTGTGTGCTCGGCCGCTAGCATTCACCGCGCACATGCACTGACACACGAACACAGAAGTACACAGGGGATTCCTTTAGAGGAGCAGCTATGCACACGCATGTGCATAGGCGTGCACACGCATGTGCCTAGGCATGCACATGCTTGTGCACGTGCACAGGGGCACCCGGGCCTGGGAACCCTGGTGCAGCAAGGTGAGCAGCTTCCCTGTACTCTGGGTCTGATAGATGGCCACGTCCTAAATGACTATCAAAGTGTCGTAGCGTGTGAGGCGCAAACACCAATTAGTGGGGCCTTTGAAAGCATCGGCTCGTTAGAGGGGAAGCAGAAGAGGCTGAAATTGGCATAAAACACGGCGCTATTTAACTCTCCCGGGGCGGGGGTGTGCACTGTGGAAAGGCCTCTGGGCAGAACTCCCCCTCCACTCTACACTTGTTACTGGAGAAGGACCCTCACGAGGGGCCTTGGCAAGCGGCTTTGATGCTCCTTGAAAGTTGGGGGTGGGGGACAGCCTCCTGCCAGCGCTAGGCTGGCACTGAGCGAGCGGGGGCCGCGCCAACTGGCGATCAATTTCATGCACATCGTAAACCTAAGTGCTTTCTGGAGAGTCGGGCAGATTGCACATAAAGTCCCCCTTCTGTCCCTAGCACACGGGTGGGCGGGTGAGGCAGAGGCTCACCCTGGCAGACAGACCTCCACCAGGCTGCAGGAGACCTAGGTAACCTGGTTCCCAGTAGGAGGTATCCTTGGGGACCTGGGAAATTCTTTCAAGAGGGCTGGCACTTCTGGGGGTGGCTGGAGAGGTGAACAGTGCATGAACCTGGGGTCCTCCAGACCCTGTTACTTACTGGCAGAATGACCTTGGGCAATTAGCTTCTCTGACCCCTGGTTTCTTCATCTGTAAAGTAGGTTGCTGTGAGAATTAATTGAGCTCTCTTACCTTTGCTGTGAGGTGCATGAAGCTGAGGTCCCTATGTGCACAAGTGAGGTCACATTTACATTTATTGTTATGTGCCGGTGATCCGGTGATCCGGGGTCAGTTCCCATGCGCTCCCTGCAGAGCCTTGGACTCCGCTGCACAGCATGCTCCCTTCTGGCCAGGCTCTGGGCACTGGGTAGGGTATCTCACAGGGACTCACATTACAGGAGCCCACCCAGTCTTCTGTCCTGTTCCACCCAAGCTCCTGTTTTTACATATCTGCTCTCCTTGAGCCTGTTTGGAGAAGCCTCCACACCCATCTCTCCCACCATGATGCACCCATGACAGACTAAAGCGGTCGCCTCTGGGTGTTCTCCAAGCCCCCTGTTTGGATGTCAGAGCAATTTTGGAGTCTGAATCAAGACCAAGGGGCAGGAGTTGGGAGGGTAGAGGGTAGAAAGAAGGACCTGTGTCGATGCTTGACTCTGTGCCTCCATCACCCGGGGCCCTTCCACAGGGCTAAGCTTGTGATCATCTCTCAAACACTCCTATAAAATGAGTTTCTTCATCTTCTGCCCTCACCCTAAGCCTGGGGGCTCAGGTGCTGGAGAAACCCTGAGCTGCCCTTGCTCTAGGAATCCAGATGGTGGACAGTTTCAGAGCAGCTCTGAAGTCGGACTGCCTGAATCCAAATCCCAGCTTTGCTACTTACAAATCACATGATGTTGGGTAACTTAACCTTATTCCTGCCTTGACTTCCTCATCTGTAAGATGGGACGATTGTGGCTACCATGAGGTTATCATTGTAAGAAATAAATGAGTAAATCTAGGTAATGTGCTTGGAGCAGTATTTGGCAGACAGCAGCACTATGTGAATGTAATGGTTATGACACTAATATTAGGCTATTATGACCATTGTTCCTGCTTCTCCAATGCCCTTTTCAGAGGCTCAATTCTTCTTCATCTAGGGATGCAACCTGAATCTCTACATAGGGCTACTAAAATTCACAGCTCTAGGGAAATGACTGCCACACTTTGCCAGTGCCTAGAATTGTTCAGTGCCCAACTTGAACAGCTGGGTCTCCTTTTCTCCTTTTGAAACCCTGCCTAGTTAGAACATCTCATAGTCAGGTATCTTACAATGGGTTTGGCATGTAGCAGGCACTCAGGAACTGAGTGTTGGATCTTTACATTATGAAGCTTCACAACCAACCTGTGAAGTGCTAATGATTATTCTTAGACCACAGATGGGAAAAGTAGTCTCAGAGAGGACTGCATTAGTTAGGATAAGAGAGGCTCTGCTGTGGTAACAAACAACCCCCAAATCTCAATAAATGCACACAACAAAAATTTGTTATTTGTTTATGCCAAGTTTATGCTGTAGATCCAGGCATCTCTCCAGAGTTGGTGTCCTTCATGGGGTGACTCAGCTTTCTATGTTGCTTTGATCTTGAGGATCCATCATCTCAAAAGAAGCTTTCATGGTTGCTGCAGCAGCCAGAAAACCATGTACCAGTTCTTCTGTGGTTTGACCAAGAAGGAACCAAGCCACTTCTGTTTATAGCTCATTGGTCAGGAACAGTCACATGGACCAAAAGGAGTCTGGGACATGGAGGAGATCGCGTTAACGGGAGGAAGGTGGAGGTGACTCTGCCAAGTACCCAGGCATGGACCAGAAAAGAAGGACCTAGGAACTTAGGGTGAGAGGAGGGCAGGGAAGGGAGGTTGGCTTTGAAAAGGGGGAGGGCAAAATGGATTTGGACAGACAAGAGGAGGAAGAGGGCATTCCATGTGAGGACAAAGGGTAAATAAATTCCTGAAGGTAGACAGTATACATTTCTCCAGGGCACAGCATCCTGGCCTGAGCAGGTCTGTCTAGGACGAATGATGAGCAGGGAGCTCAAGGTCTTTAGAGAAAAAGAAACATCCCAGAGGTAGACTAATTGCAGCCCCTAGACACCCTCATGTGGAGGTGGTAGGAGAAGGGGCTCTGATGTGGCATCCGGGCTCTGGCTCCAGAGACTTGAGAGGTGGCAAGTCCAACCATCATGCTGAGGAACCCGGGAGGAGAGGTTGCGTGTGGGGTCAGAGGGAAGGCCTGGGGGTTTAACGTTGTCATGGAACTTGCAGGCCCACCTAGGAGGCGGAGAACAGGCATGTCTCAAGCTCAGGAGGAAGTGCTGGGCTGGAACGGAAGGTGGGAGGCCTTGGGCACACCGGTGGCTCCAGAAGGCTTGAGCAGGGAGGAAGTCACTCCAGGGGAAGCAGAGAAGAGGGCCTGGGACAGAGCTCTAGAGCAGCCCTGCGCGGCAAGGGCAGGGGAGGAGTCCAGAAAGGTCCCAACCAGAGGAGTGGAGACAGAGCCAAGAGGAAAGGCCAGGTCAGCTGCCCAAAGCTGTCCTGTCATCCAGATGAGGCATGGCCAAGGACAGAGTGACAAGAGGGCTGCTGGTGACCTTGGTGAGGATGGTTTCTAGGGCATGGTGGGTGTAGAAGCCAGACGTGAGTGGGCCAAGGAGCAGTGTCCAGCCAGAGTGCAGAGCTCTCCGGAAGCTTCTCTAGAGGGCAAGGAAGGAGCGGGGGTGGGTGGAAGAGGTTGGGCTGTCCAGAGAGCATTTTTAAAAATTATCTTATTTTTATTGTTTTTAACAAGGGAGAGCCTTGGAGGTGCTGACAGCTGATTGGAAGGAGACAGGAGGAGGGAGACCGAGGTTTAGGTGGAAAGCTGTGGCTGATTCAGGGGGGATGTGGGCAGTAGGGGGCAGCAGGGAGGGGACGAGGAGGGTGGGTCCAGCAGAGCAGGGTTGGCCACCCCATGGACAGTGGCAGTCATGGAGGAGGATATGGGGGTCTTGGGGAAGCAGCTGAGGCCACGGGGCCCCTGGAGACAGCGCAGGGGTGGGAGGTGCAGGTGCAGGACAGGAAGAGGCGGCTGGCAGCAGGCATGATGGGGAGAGGGAAGACGTGCACCTAGGTCATCAGAGACACCAGAGAGAGGCAGAGACAGGAGAAGGGTTAAAAGGCCAAGATGAGGCTCGGGATTTGGGCTCCCAGGGAGCCGTCATGGGCAGGGCCAGGGAGGGACTGTAAAGAATGTGATTTTCTCAGGGGACCCTGGCTGGGTTCCAGAATTGGGATCCTCCCCAAACTCAGCCGGTGCCCAGCCCACGCAGTTTTCTGGTCTCTGCTTTCTGTGGCTTGGCTGGAGGCAGGAGGGGTCTGTGAGGTCCCTCCTCTATTGTGGGGGCTCCAGACTCCTCCTTCAAAGCAGGGTCCTGGGCAGAGGGGAGCCTGGTTTTCACTGGGCAGTTCGGACCTCGGGTTACCCCTAGGCAGGGGACCTCTGAGAGTGGACAGGTCCAGAGAGAGGCCAGGATTGCAGCAAGGCCCCTGATTCCCACCCTTCACAACCCCAGAGTCAGGCCTGGTCGCCCCTGTGGGGCCCAGGCCACCCTGACATTCACCTAATTGTCTTCCCGCTTTGATGAGTGGCTCCGCAGAGGCGCCGCTGCGGATCAAATTAAATGTGAGCCAGGCAGGCGGCCGATGATGAGAAGGAAATACCACATTTACATAGCCCAGGGCGGGGTGGGGAGGGAGACCCGGGCCCAGAGAGGAGCGACCCGGGACCCAAGGAGAGACATGGGAGAAAGGCAGAGAGATGAGGTGGGAGAAAGAAAGAGACAGCATCGAGGGTTGGGGGGCGGGGGAGCTGCAGGGACGTCACCCACAGCGTCCCTGTCACTTGATGAAGGGCAACTGGCAGAGGAATCACTACAGGCAAAGGCGCTTATCACCTCCAGGTAGGTGACCTCCTTCCTGCCAAGACCAGCCAGGTGACCTCAGAGGCAGGAGGGTGGTCTAAAGCCCAAGATGCAGCGGAGCCCAGCGCCTGCCCGACTCCCAGCTGGGGCTCCAAGCAGAGCCCCTCACCCCACCCCAGTCCCACAGCTGGGCTGCAGCTGCCTCCCTAGCACAGCCCCAGTGGGTGTGGCCATGAGCTTCCCCTAGGTTCACTTGGGGACACCCTGGCTGCCCCTTCTGGGGTGTGGGAGGGGGCTGGCCCAGGAGTGTGTGTGAGTGTGAGTGTGAGCGTGTGTGAACAGATGTGGCAGTGAGTCATCACGGGTGGTACCTGTATGACACCTGTGTGCAGGTGGGTGGGCTGTGACCAGGCTGGGCCCTTGGGAGGACACCTGAGAGCTAGGGTCTGGTGCAGTGCTGGTGTCCCAATCAGAGGGACTACGCCAACAGCCCCGCGCCCTAACGCCACACTGCCCAGTGAAGAGCATCGTCACAGCTGTAAACTACTCCAGGAGGTAGCCACTCTTCCTCTCCCCGCGGCCAGAGTGGAGAAGTGAAAGTGGCCTGGTTGGCTAGAAATGGCACAGCCCAGGCAGGGACCTAGGCTTGTCCTGCGCAAGCCCTGCCCTGTGAGTCCTTTTCATGTTGTCTTCTGAGTGTTTGGGGCCCCTGATGGAGGTTGAGCCCTTGTGCTTACCAGGGATTGATAAACACATTCTTATCTCTTCCTTCACCTTCTTTAACGTATACCCTCCAGAAGGCCCCTGCCTTCCATCTTTAGCCTTGAAGGCCAACGGCTGAACATCTTCGACAGTATTTTCCTGAACATATGCTGAGGGCTGGGTCCAAACCATGCCCTTTACACAGGTGCCATTGTACCCCTGCTTCAGGCACCATGACAGCCTCCTTTGAAGGGTCTGGAAACTGAGGCTCACGTGCAGGAGGGAGAGGCCTCTCAGTAAGAGTTAGGCTCTGTACCCAGACTATTTGGGTTCCATCTGCCTGCCACAGACCTCGGCATCCAGGGAGGAAGAGGGGTGAAGAAGGAGGTGTGTGTGTGTGTGTGTGAGAGAGAGAGAGAGGAGAGTAAGCTCACACCTCATGCAGGCATGTGTGAGTGTGTGCTCTGTGGCCTGAGCTTGGGACCAGGGACCCAGGTGGGAGCCCAGCAGGACACCTGGCCTTTGCCAGTCTCTGTGACCACTTTGCCTCATTGATTCCTCACAACTCTACCCGCTGGGAATTACTGGCTCCCACTTTCAGAATGAGCAAACTGAGGGTTAAAAATGGAAGGTGACAGCAAGTCATGTCAAGGCTGGTCCTGGAACCCAGGCCTCCAGAAAGATCCAGGCTCAGCAAGGTGGGCCCTTTCCTTGCCCCTCCTGGTGGTGCTGAGGTCTGGGCTGGGGCTTGCTTTCCACCAACAAATACTTGCCCCCCCACCCCCACCCCAGCTGCAGGGAACTAGGCCCACAAAGCACCTGCTGGCTCCACTGAGAAGCCCTTCCCCCCTCACCCACAGGGTCCAGGGTGGCTTTTACTGGGAAAATAATTAGAAATCTAATTCTTATTTCTCCCACTCCGCTAATTGTCTGTGGACAATTTGATTGTAATAGTCGTCACTGAAGCAGAAAACCCACCTTATTTCTGCCAGACAGCTTCCCTGCAATTAACACCAGCAGCAGCCTCTCCTCACCTGCAGACCCAGGGCCCCGGTGCCCTCACCTTGCTGCCTCCCAGCTCTGGCAAGGGCACATCTGGACACCAGGCCTGGCCACAGGGGATAGAGCAGAGACAGGGGTGGGAGCCCAGAGCCCAAAAGGCCAAGGCAGGAAGAGAGAAGATGAATGCTATGAAGAGTTGAGCATTTGGATAAAAGAAAGAGAGGGAGATGGAGACCCAGGTTTAGAGAGAGACAAGGGCGTTGGCTAGACCCTGGAAAGAGACAATCGGGGAGAGACAGTGAGGGAGGGTAGAAAGTGCTCCATGGGGTCAGGCTGAGGAGAGAGGATCCAGGGTCCCCAACCTAAGTGTCCCATGCCAAGGCAGGGGACACACCTCTAAGACGAAAGCAGACGGTGTGTTTAAGAGCCTGCTGGTGAGAGGTCCCCTGAGAACCCAGCCTCCGGTGGGAGGTGGCTGGTTATGAAAGGAAGGAGCAGGAGGAAGGGATGGAGTCTGAGGGGCGTGGAGGGATGGGTAGGGTGACAGATCCAGGGACCGGCCAGCAGTGCTATGGCCAGGAGCCTGAGAACAAAGTAGCAGGAGCCCCGCAGGCTCCGCAGGACTGACCTGTTGCTCAGAGCTGTGAAGCTCTACTCTTCCTTCCCTGTGGGCACAGACCTGGGGTGGGGGCACCCTGCTCTGTTGCCCTAGTAACCCCACTTGTGTATCTTCAGAGGCCCCACCCCAGGCCCCTCGCTGCTCTAGGCAGGGCTCTGGTGGCGGGTGGAAGTGGGAGCTCCAGTCCACCCAGGCCCAGCCCTGCCAGTGGGGGTGCAGGCTGCAGAGCACACAGAAGGCGCCTGGGGCTGGGCTGAAGTCTAGTGCTCGGGCAGAGGCCCCCTGCCTTGGGCGCACTGCCCTCCCACACGGTCTCAGGGTGAGGGGTGGCTTGCTGGTGTTCCATGTAGGGGCAGTGCAGACATCCCAGCCTTGGGAGGACCCTGAGTGGCCTCCAGGGCTCTGTTCTGGCCTGGCTTCTTCTCCCTCAGCACAGAGCCTAGGCTGCAGAGTGGTGGGGCCAGTGAAGGGGCGTGAGGGTGAGAGGAAGGGGAGCTTCCTCCCAGAGCCTCCTCCTCGGCTTCCCTGTGCTGCTTCTCAGCCCCCCTGCTCCCCCCTCCTAGGCTGTCAGGGGAGGATGGGAGACGGGGCTCCTGTCAGTCTCAAGCTGGAGAGCTCCCCGGGCTTCATTAACATGCAAATTAGCAAGTTCTGACTGGCTGTGGCAGCTACGGGCAGCCACCCCTCCCTGCCCCAAGTGTGTGTGTGTGTGTGTGTGTGTGTGTGTGTGTGTGTCTGCAGCAGGACTGGAAGAGGGGGGAGCAGTTCTCATTGCCCTGTCTCACACACACACACACACACACTCAGACACGCATGCCTACAGAAAGACATACTCACCGGGAGTACACAGCCATATACAACCACCTAGCATACAGTCCTAGGAGACACACACACGCACAAATTTCACTCAGTGGTCATATCACACCCGGAATTCTCTCAAACAGGCGTACCCAGCCCCAATCCCTTCCAAATTCACACCGTTTCACACCCTTGCACACAATCCTGCCCAGGAACAAACCCACAAACAGCCGCACACGAACACCCACAACCCCAGCCGATCCCACGTCGCACACAGGCACCTAGTCCAGGGAGAGGCGGGTGGCTGAGGCTTCACACTCAGCCTGAGTAAGGCCGCCACCACCTGGATGCCCTCCATGCCCATCCCTTCCAAGTGCCCCCCACCAGAACAGCCCTTATGCCCGCCCACAGCCCTGCCACTGGCTCTCCAGGTCAAGTTTCCCGATTTGTCTGGTCCCCCTGCTGGGCCCTCCACACTTCACCCAGCCCAGGCATGACTCCGCTGGGGACCTGCCTGGCTCTGTCTCTGGTGGGGGCCACTCTTCTGGCTGCACAAACCCAGACTTCCTGGGTGGAGCTGCGTTGCAATTGCCTGCTGATGGGTCTGCTCCACCAGGACGGGAGCTCAGGGAGGACAGGGACAGGGACGGCGTCATTCAGTCGTGTTTATTGCTCCGTCCCAGCACTCAGCTCACTCTGGCCTCGCCATGCCGTTTCCGCAACAGGATGGAGCCGGAGCCAGCGGCGTTAATAACATGAATGGCTAATAATCTCGGGGCGTTTGCTATGTGCCACACCACATACGCCGCCCTGTGAGGAGTTTCTGTCATTGTGGATCCCATTGTTTCAGACGAGGAAACCAAGGCACGGAGGGGTGAAGATGCCTGGGCAAGATCGCCCAGCCAGAACTTGGACCCGAACTCAGGCTGCCTGCTCTGAACAGCCATGCACGTGCCCTTCCTGGGACGTGGGGATGGGGCAGAGCAGCAGAAGGAAGAGAAGAGGGGGTGCCAGCACTCTGGCAGGAGGCTGTGCCCATGGGGTGAGCCAGGTGAGACAAGACTTCAGCCTGGCTGCCCCGCTCCTGCTGGGCCACTGGGGAATGGCCGACTGCAGTCACAGAGCAGTCCTCGTCCTCACATTGCCCAAGCCCTGGGCCTCTGTGCCCTGTTCACTGTACCCAGCATGGTGTCTGGCATAGAGGAGGCACTCATTGTCCACTTAGGAAATGAAGGAATGAACGGATGGCCACAGAGCTTGCTCACCTCTGTGGAGTGGCCTTGTCTTTGGGCACCCTTCATTCCTGTGTGGCTCCATTGGAGTTGTGGGCGGGGCTGGGCACGTGGGGCTCCCTGCAGTCCTGTCCTCTGTCTTCCCTCTTGCCACCCCATGCCTTTGGGGTCTTTTGTCCAGTCTAGGGTGTGGAGTGTGGGGATAGGTGACCCTTTCAATGCAAGCTGCACCCAACCTACCTTCCTTCCTTCCTCCCTTCATCTTAACTTAGAAGAGTATCTTTTGATCATACCATGCCAAACGTATATGCCTATTTTTCTCATCCAATGCAGGGGTGACCCCAGTGTCTCTGCCTATGGTGAAGCAGGCTATCAATGGTTCCCCCCCACCCACACCGAGGTGCAGAACGTAGTGGGCTCAAGAGTAAAGTCCAACGGCCAAGGCTGGGGAAAGACCCTGGACAAAGAGTAAAGCCGTTTGGTGAGAGTGAGTGGGACAGAGGGTGGCCTGTTGGTTAATAATTCAAAATATCATCAGGCCAGGTGTCAGCTGTTGAGTTGGGACTTGAACCCAGACCCCTCTGTTTGCCTTTTTGGGATTCTCCTGAGAGAATTCTTAGTGCTGACCATGTGTTTTCAAAGTGAGAGTTATCAGGGCTTTCTCAATGGGACTTGGTGCATCCTGCTCTGTCCCCTGGGATCCTACAAAGGTAGGATCTCAGAGTGGGTGCTAGGTGGGGCTTGGCTGTGACCCACCCTCCCAAGCTGAAGGTCACTTTTAGGTCTGTGCCTTCTGTTAGGGGGATTTTGAGTCAGGAGGGGGGTCTTAGGTCCCTGGGAGGAAAAAAAGGGCCAGATCTGCCTGGTGGGCCAGAGTCCCTGAATATCCACTGATCCTGGCCCCAGATTCTGTTGAGGTGGAACGAAGGTGCTCATGTGTGGCTCTGGCTTCTCAGCTTGGCAGCTGCGCCTGGCATCTGGCACAGAAAAGGCAGGAGTGTGGCGTCCAGCTGGGGTGGGTGCTCCAGGGGCCTGCACGCTAGGCCAGCCGGGCAGCCCTTCCCAGCCCTGGAAGCAAAGGGTTAACCTGTGGGGGAGGAGGGAGCAGCAGTCCTTTGGCTAAGGAGCCTTGTTAATTGATTCCCTCATTCCCATTTGTTCCTGCTAAAGAGAGACAGATGAGAGGGAGCCCGCCAGGCCCGTCTTGGCACCCGACAGCTTGGCTGGGCACAGCTGTGCTCATGGCTCTGGTGTCTCTGTGGGGGAGGGGCAGTGGCAGCAGAGGTGAGGAGGTGGGGCAGTCCTCTGGCAGGCCCAGTGCCCTCTGCTCACCCTAGGTACAGATGATCTGACAGCCCTTTCCAGAGGACAGATCTTTTATTTCACCTTGTGACACCTCTTTGATCTTTTGGCCTGCCCTGTCACCAGCCGTGGTCTGGAAGCTTAGTAGCAGACACCAGAGGCAGCTCTCTCAGTCCTGGCTCTGATGGGACGCTGCCAGCCTGAGGCCCAGACAAGGTTTCTGCCTGGAGGAAGGTCAGCTCTGGCCCTTCCATTAGAGTTCCATGCCTTCGTGAGGCAAGCTGAAGTGTACGTCTCCAAAACGGGCATCTTTGCATGGCTGTAGGCTCTGCCCCTGGTCCTCACCTGCCGCAGACTCAACTTTTGATTATTTCCCTGCCTTGTCTTCATCTCAGCCAAGCTCACTGGCAGCTGTTAGACTGGGCTGTTTTGGATTGTGCCAGACAGGGCCCTGCCGGTTTCCCCTGAGAGAATGGCATTGACTGTCACCGTGCAGTCAAGCATAAGATTTCCGAGTTCAAATCCTGACTCTGCCACTTACGAGCTGCATAATTTCGGCAAGACATGATTCCCTCTCTCGGGTTTTGATTTTTGCATATGTAAACCGGTAGGGATACCAGTACCTATCTGTGGTGGATGGCAAACATGACCACAATCCTCCACCTCTCCCTGACGTAGCTTTGTAGTTTCTCCCATCACTTGGAGTGTGGGATCACCTTGTGACTTACTTTGACCGACAGAATGTGGTGGAAGTGACAGGGCCAGCTCTGACCCCAAGCCTCTAGAGGCCTTGCATGCTTTCACTGATTCTCTTGGAACTCTGCCCAGTCGCAGTGTGAACAAGCCAGGGCTGTCCTGCTGGATGAAGAGAGACACACGGCTCGGTCACTCCCATCACTCTGATGACAGCCAGCCGACCCTCAGAAGCAGAGCCACTTAACTGACGGGCGGCTGACGGCTGATGTCTGAGCGAATTCAGCCGAGAACAGAACAGCCCAGCTGAATTTCCAAGCCACAGAATCATGCACTTAACAAGTAAGTGGTGGTTGGCTTGAGCCATAAACGTTGGGGTAACTTATTATGCAGCAAGAGCTAACTGATACACTATCTTGAATGAATCTTTGCTGTGCGGATTAAATGAGATAATGTAAGTTAAGTACCTAGCAGGGTGCCTAACACAGAGCAAGAAACCAAAAGGTAGAGCTTCTTTCACTGTTTCCCAGGGTGGAATCAGTGATCACAAATCAAAGCCTCTTGTATTCCAGACTCTTCTCTCACCAGTGCTCAAAAGTTAAGAGAACTCTCCTTGATCCACCCGCTCCACACACCTCCTTCTGCAGCAGTAATGAAATTGTCATTGTCGAGTGCTTCCTATGGGCTGGCTCTGTAGCAGGTATTCTACATGCTTTATCTCATCTCAACTGGACCTTATGAGAGAGGCCCTCTCATGTTTACTTTATTTCAGTTGATACTCTCATCATTTAAATCTGAGCAAGCCGAGGCTTGAAATTTGAAATCTAACTTGCCCAACTTCACACAGCTAGTGTCAAGAGACTCGCCAACTCTTCAGAAAGCAAGCGTGACTACCCTCCACGTGTATCTGCTTTTCCAAAGCAGCCCCAGTCTGCAGGCCCCGCTGCCCATCTCCAGGGATACAGAGTCTTCCTCAAACTTTGACTGGATGCTACTGTTGGACTCAATTAGATTCCCACCCAAGCTCTCGATAGCCTGGGCACTTCTCTCCTGGCCTCTTACATGAACCCTGAAGCCTCTTTTTTTTTTTTTTTTTTTTTAAATTGTCAGAATCAACTTTTTCAAAACACTGGACATTAACCAAAGGTATACAGAAATCCAGTGTTTCATTCATACAAGACAAGAGGCTGAATTTTTTTAAGAGCAGTGAGCATCCGGGAGCATTTTTTTTTTTTTTTAAGGGAGGGAGGGAGGGAGAGAGAGAGAGAGAGAGAGAGAGAGAGAGAGAGAGAGAGAGAGAGAGAGAATTTTTTAATATTTATTTTTTAGTTTTCGGCGGACACAACATCTTTGTTTGTATGTGGTGCTGAGGATCGAACCCGGGCCACACACATGCCAGGTGAGCGCACGACCGCTTGAGCCACATCCCCACCCCTGAAGCCTCTTCTTCCCTCTGTCAGGATGCAGGTTTTCATCCTCACCTCTCACTCGATACCTTTTGGGGCCACAGACTTTTCCCTGGCTGCCCCTCTTGGACCTATGAATCTCATTCTTTTGCAAACTTTTTCTTGACTTCCTGGCCCCCTCCTATCTCTGGGATCAACAATTTAGTCGACATACATGGTGTGGACGGGGCATTATCTGTTTAGAAACTTCTTTTGTCCCCAGCTCCCTCTGGTCCTGTGGCCATAGCTGAGCTGCCCTGTTCTTTCCAGACCGTCACTTCTGCCCTCAGCGGATTGGCCCAAGGGTGGTGCGTGATTGAAGCCCAGCCAGTCACGTGCTTCTCCGAGGTTTTGAACTGGGAATGCAAGAAAGTCCATCTTTCTTAGAAGTTAAAGGATATAAAAACTGAGAGGGTACTATTATGAATTTTTTCCTATTTCCTTTTTCCTGTTTCAAATTACTTTGATTGCTTTTGTATGTGAATAGTTTTCAGAATAGTTAATCTTTTTTTTTTCTTTTTTAAATATGTGTGCTTCTAGGGTAGTCTTTTTCCTCTTCACAAACTACATCATCGTGTGCCTTCATATTTTTAGACCCAAAGTGACCAAGTTAGCCTTATTAAAGAGAAAAAAAAAAAAATCAAAACCAAAATTCCGTCCTGCAGAAGGCTCAGTGGCAGGAAAGAGCCAGGTCTGCAGGGGGGACAGATGGGCTGGCGGGGGAAGGACTCTGGGTGGAGCCCCTCTCGGGGCCATTCCCGGGGGTGAGCACCTTGGATTCTTGAGCCAATAAATGCCTCTCCAGGCCTCTGGATGCTCCAGTGGTGCCCATGCCACTTACCACCCAGGGTTCTGACAGAGGTCCCACTCACGTGACCTCACCGAACCCTTCTTCCTGTGATGCCTGGGAAGCCCTTTGGGGCCTGGGGAAGAGAAGCTAAGGATGACTTAAGTCCCAAAGATCCAAGCCTCATCTTTACAGATGATTCACAGATCAGATTTCCTGATCTTAGAAATAGGCACCACCTGCCATGCTGTACTCAAGCTGAGCCTGGGGTGTCCCTCTCCCCATCTCTCCCCTTTCCCTCACCACCCATGTCTACACCATGAACAAGTCCTAGTAGTTCTGTCTCCCCAAATCATCTCAAATCTGAATAATTTCGGCTTCTCTCCATCTCTTTGGCGAGCCCCTGGGCTCACACCACCCTCGTGACTGCTTGGGACATCTGTAGCTGCCTTCCACCTGGACTGGACCCAGAGGTACATTCCACACACACACACACACACACACACACACACACACACACACACACACGCATGCACACGGGTCCTGCTTCTTTTCTTAAAGTGGCAAGACTCCCCACTTCCTGTGCATGGGGTCTAGGTCGCCAGTTCTCACACGCCTGTTTAAAGCCCCAGGCGTCCTCCTCCTGCATGTCAGAAGCTCCATCTCCTTCCCAGGGTCACCTGCCAAAGAGCCCACCTACTTCTCCTCTCTGAGGTTGCCACCGAGATGCCACCATCTCATCATCTGATCATCTTTCCTAGAACCAGCCCCCGCCCCAGGTACTCTGCGCCCCACTCCCTCCTTTGTGTTCCTCACAGTGTCTTCAAGAATTCTTCGGGTCCTCTGTGTCCTTGCGATGAGCACCCCCTCCCACTCCAACACCAACTCAGCAGAAACAGGGAGTGGGTCGCCTCACTCACTTTGTCTGTAGCACCTGACTCAGCGCTGGGTGCACGGATGGGTCTGGGCCTTTGTTATCGTGAGACTGGGTGGGATGTTGAATCCAGGGAAGGAGGCCCAGGTGGCCCCATTCTACAGGGTAGAGAATCGGGACTGAAGCCCGGTCTGGGCAAGGACAGGGCCTCTGCACCCCCCACAGCAGCCCTCTTCTTGTCATGCTTTAATTCACAAAGCGACTCCATGCCTGTTATTTTATTCCATCGTCCTCACCCAGTCCACCTTCCCAATGTTATAAATGAGGAGAGGGGGGCTTGGCGAGGCCTCCCGGGGCAGGTCTAAGGGGTGGGGCCTCTAGGGTCTCCCAGGGTTCTGGAGCGACTAAATCGGTCAGGGCTGGGGGATTCAGTGTGAGCTCCCCATGCCCAGCCAGGATCCCTGCCCACAGGGGCACCACCTCCTTCCACCCCAGTGCAGGCTGCCCGCCTGTGTCTGTCACATCAAGTTCAAGTGATTCATGTGGCAGCGGCTCCTGGTCTGCCTGTCGGCACGTCAGCTAGTCCTGGTTACCATGACAACAGGATGCAAGGCACCAGGGCATCAGTGGGCTGTGGCTCTCGGAGGGGCAGTGCCATAGGCAGAAGTGGCGGGGGGCGGGTAGGGGCTTGTTTCTTTTTCCTGTGGGAAGCTTGGCAAGGGCCAGCGCCGCTGGGGGTAGGGGGCCCCTCCCTGCCTCAGTGCCTTGGCATTTCCTTCCTGCCATCTGTGCTGGGAGCTGGGGGAGGGGCTGGAGCGCCGTCCCTGGTGGGAGGGCTTGGGAGCAGACGGGTAGGAAGAGCAGCCCTCCCCAGCTGAGCTTGCCTCCCCACTCACCCCACCCCGGCTCTACCACGGTCTTCCTCTTCTGGGCACAAATGGGAAGTTTGAGACACAGTTCAGCTAGAAAGTTGGTCTCTGGAATTGGGGTATAGCCCAGTGAGGGAGGGGTCCTGAGGGAACAAACCTGCTCTTTGTCAACACCTATCTTGGCCCTCGTCTCAGTTGTTCTTTCCAGATCCCTGCAGCCTCAGCTTCATTACACCCATTTCACAGAGCGAGAAACTGTGGTCCAGAAACAATAGCTAGACATCGGTAGCTCCAGGAGTCACGTTCAGATCTATCTGGCTCCAGGGGGAGGGATTCTCCTGCCACAGCCCCTCCCTCAAATCAGCTCCCCTGGCCTCACAGAAGAGGTCTGGCGGCTGAGCTGTGGAAGGCGCATGCCTGAGACGGGTGCCCGGCTTGGGTCCCGGCTGACCTGAGACCCTCAGGCCCCTGCCCTGCCCCAGGTCACCCACAGTCTCTGTCCAGGAACTTGAGCATGGCTGGAGTGAAGGTGCAGCTCTGCAGTGAACAGGAGGCTCTTAGGTCCTATCCCAGGGATGGGATTGGGCCCAGGCTCAGGATAGGTGACAGCTGGGGATGTGGCCAAGGGAGCCCTGGTTATCAGGAGAAGCAGGAATTCACTCATCTGGAACTGCTTCTTGCACCAAGAACGTAAATTAAGGTGTAGAGCAGTTCCGGCCTTGCAAGATGGTAACCCCAAGCTGGTTCTATGGCCCTTGTCACCCACTTCCATGTCACATTAAGGGAGGTGAGGGAGGTGAGGGTGGGTCAGGGGAAGTGGGCAGCAGGGATTCCCTTGATGCATGGTGGGAGGCAGGGGGTGCCTTTCCACCCCCCTTATTGTGGGCCATGGTGCTTCAGGAGAAATACTTGTGAGCATTGGCCTGTGTCCCTTAGCACCTGGCCCTGGCTTGAGAAGAGTCTGGGAAGGAGGGTGACTGGGAGCTGTCTCTGAAGCAAACTCAAGTTCTTCCGTGGATCAGAGCAGCCATCCCAGGGTAGCTGCACAGAAGAGGCTCCCCACCAAGCAAGGAAAGCTCTAGAGACTGAGCAGGGGGTGGGGGTGGGCTCCAGAAGCAGGAGCTGAGAGATTGCAGCTGCAGGCACCATTGGCCACATCAGGGAATACCTTTGGAAGAACGCAGCAAGGTGGGGGGCTCCACAGGTCCCATGAGCAACCCTCCCTGTCCTCCTGGTGGACCAGGCCTCACCTCCCTGTCTCAGGCTTCTCAGGTTGATTTGGCCCAAACTGGAAAGGAAAGAACTGCTAAGATCAAATGAGAAACTGGAGTTTTGATGTCAGATGGGAAATTTCAACACACACACACACAATCACACACAATCACACACACACACACACACACACACACACACACACGACTGATCATTCATGAGAGCGTCCAGAAAAATTATGGGATCTGCCCCAGATATGATCCAGGAACGAGGACCACAGAAGCAAGCTGTGAACAAGAACCTCAGCAGCACTGATAAAGAGTCGGGGCCCTTTGCATTTGATCCCGCCAGTGGCAGCTGTTTCAGTAAACTGGGCCCCTGGGATGGTGGCCCCCGGGGGTGGTAATTTAATCCCATTCCAGGCCCCTCTTCTTCCCAGGGATCTTCCCCTTCACTGACCCCTGCAGGGTCCTTTCTGCTCCCTCCTGGTTCCTCCAGTCACCCCCCAAAGCAGGAGTCTGGGCTCCGCTCATCCCTCTTCTCACCCCCTCTAGAGCTGATTTTGGCTTCTTGGAACTGAGTTCACTGTTGCTGCAGGGCTCACCTGTGTCTGGTATCCTCCAGGGACCAACAGATCTATCCCCTGCAGCGGAAGGGAAATCAAGTCCCAGGAAGGTAGGGGGACTTCTGCCATCTAGCAGCTTCTGACAGAGCCAGGTTAGAATCCAGGACTTTGGTTCCCTAACCCTGGGCCAAAAGTGTCTCCTGGAGGTCCCGTGGGCTAGGTCCAAGACAGGGCTCACTTGTCACACCTCCCTGGCCCACAAAACACATCCAGGAGTATCATCGAGAAAGATCCCTTCTCAGAGGACTTATGGCCCAATTTGGATTGGCACCAGGCAACTACCCATCCCCCACACCCAGCCCAAGATTGAATGGCCACTGAGACTCTTGGGGAGCTGGCTGGCAGAGCAGCTCCTGCCAAGGGCATCTGCAATGCCCACTGCTATAGTTTTCAGCCAGGTAGGGAGAAAAAGTCTGGGTTCTGGAGTCAGACCTGAGCTCAGTCCCATCTCCACTAGTTAGTAACTGTGCATCCTTGGGTAAGTCATTCCACCTCTCTGAGCCTCCTTCTCTCAAATCTAAAAAGGGAATCCAGATTCAGTGAGAGGATAATGAGCTAATGCACCCAAGGCACGTATCCCAGTGTCTGGCCCTCCAGGCTGCTTCCGGCCCCCCACAGAGAGCTCTGTTATCTCAGTTTGCCTTTGGAACAGTGCAGTGGAGCTCTGGGGAGGCATCTCACCCACCCTTCCCCTGCTCAGCCAGCACAGCCCCGGGGTCACTCCATCTATTTTTAAACTTCTTTTCCTCCCCTCATCCCACCATTTCCATCTTCTTTATCCCTCTCCCCCTTTTTCAGAAATGACATAATTAGAGGGGTTTAATGTTCTGCTGCCGAAATCTTCATTTTCTTGGGTAATTTCCACTATTTCATCAAAGAATAATTAATTGCATTGTCTTTAATCAATTGTTTTACAAATCCAGCAGCAGGAGGAATTCTCCCACCCTCTCCCCAGCTGCTCTCCCCTCCTGGGTGAGGTGCCAGCTCCTGCCAGCCATCGGCTTGGCTGCCAGAGCTGGGCTGGGGTGGGAGCCTGCAGGGGCCGGGACAGACGCAGTTTCCCAGCCCCCTGAGGGGAGGAGTGCGGGCGGCTGGGAATCCACCTGGTGCCACCTGCCACCCAGGCCCTGGGGATGGCTTGTGCTCCCTGTGAGCTTCGCCTTACAGCCTGGGTTGGTGGGGAGGGTTGGTCCCATTTAGCAGATGCAGAAGCGGAGGCTCAGAGGGGTGGAGAGGGGCTCTGATCTCTCCAGCTCTGGGACCCGGAAGAGAAGACCCAGAACTGACATCTTAGAGATGGGGGCTGGTGGTGACCTGGAGAGAAGAGGGGCATGGTGGGGGACTTGCCCAAGAACTGATACCTTTCTAGAGCTCACGAAGTTCAGGAGCTCTCAGACCACTTGCCACCACCATGACCCTGGAGGTAGTTCACCCAGATTCACAGATGAATTTGTGGAAACTGAGGCCCAGGAAGGTAAAGTAGCCTGTTCAAGTCACACAGCTTGGGGGGCCTCAGACAATCTGGCACTGGGAACTGTGCATTTACCCAAGAGCAGTACTGCTTCCCATAGCCAGCTTGTGACAACAGGTCACGTCCAGGGCCACAGCCGGGAGATTTTGGAACCTATGAGTAATTTCCCATATAATTTTCTTTTGTGGGAATTGGAGATGGAGCCCCCTTCAGCCTGGGTCCCCAGGTGAGGGCAACATGGAGCAGAGCCTGGAGGTCCCCGCTAAAGAACATGCAGTGTGTTCAGCTTTAGCCACTGGTGGCTGCCAAGCTTTGCCCGTCTGTCTTCTCCATCACTTGATCCGTTGTCACTCACTCTGTGACTCTGTCCCCGTCATAGCCCCATGGGAATAGGCTTTGTGTTTGCAGCCTTATCCCAGTTCCCAGGACCCTGCCTGGCATACAGGAAGTGATTAGGAAGATCCCGTGCCCTGTGTGGCCCTTTAGAACTTAGTAACTTTCCACCTAGACATGATTTCTGTCTTTCCTTCAGCACCGCGCTCTAGGAACCCCTCCGTCTTACAGATTCTGAAACTCTCGCCCAGAGGGCTCAGCTGGCTGCTCCTTGACACAGCAGCCAGCAGTAGAGCCAGGACTAGAACCCACACCCCTTCCTTTCTCCCCCGACTCCTGTCCCCAGGACACCACTCCTGGAGCTCCTCCACCCCCTCCCGCCCTCCACTGTCCTCTTTCCTGGAACCAGGCACTGAGCTCAAATAGGGGTGTGGGGGGACGGGACCCATGGTTCCAGCCTGCCCCTTACGGCTCCCCTGTGGAGTCACCAGTCCAGGATGGGTGGCTTCCTGGAGGACCTCCCCATTATGGGAACACATCTCACCCAGCTGGAGCACCCCAGCCCATTGTCCTGTGTCTGTGACTCTCCTCCCTGGAGCACAACAAATGGCAGGAGGCACTGAGGGGGCAGGGGCACTGCACACGCCATGCTAGAGCGCCCACACCCGCCATTGGACCGGCCTTCCTGACCTCGGTCTGGAATTCCAACTCTTCCTTTCCCTGTGGCTCCCTGGAGCTTAGTCATCTGCTTTACCTGCCTTCAGTGGGTCAGGAGCAACACTCTAGGAGGGCGGGGGGGGGGGGGAAGGGAGCAGGTGCCCCAGTGCAGCTATCTGCTGAGAGAGGAGGATTATAAAAACACAAAAACTCTGGGACACAGACTCTGAGGCCCCTTAGTGTCGGGGCAAGGCAAGGGCTCCACGCCCTTCAGGAAGGCAGAGAACGTCCCTGAGCCCAGATGTTAATTAAAGTTTATTACACAAACTGACGAGGGCAAATTCCTTGATTTCTCCAGACCTGAAGTCCTTCATCTACTGGATGATCTCCAAGAAAAACTCTGCATCTGGATTGACACAAGTCTTCTATCGAGCACAGCTAAATCGCATCCCATCCACTGTTTGGACAAGTCAGGGCGTCCTACCTTTTAGCAACTTACCCATCCCCAATGGGGTTTAAATGCATTGGCTTCAAAGGCCAACCTCAAGGGCTGTCTGGACGCTCTGCTGTCCACGAAGCTCAGTGTCAGGAATAGAGGAGAAAGATCCAAACTGTTTCCTCATGTCAGTCGAGTAGGGGACAAGACATGGAAACCGATCATTGCAACCCAGCAAGACACAATGGGGCTGAGAGAGACCAGTCTTCATGGCAGATTAGAATGGCGGAGTCTGGACAGGTTAGTAGGAGTTTTCCTGGCAATGAAGGGGGAGAGAAATCCCGGTAGAGAGAGGAGTGTGAGCACAGCTGGGAGCCATGGAAGTCTCTGTTCAGAGACCTGCTGTGCAGAATTAGAGTAGACAGAGAAAAGGAGGTGAGAGAGCTAGCTGGAGGACAAGCTGGACCCTTATCCTGTCGGCCACGGGGAGCCATGAAAGGTTATAGAGCAGGGACACAATCAGATGTAGGAAGTCCTTCCCTCGAGCTAGGCATGGTGGCACACTTGTAATCCCAGCTGCTCAGGAGGCTGAGGCAGGAGGACCACAGGTGTGCTGGAGAGAGCGTGGGGGAGGGGGCGAGTCCCTCCCTCTGTCAGGAACTTCTAAGATAAGCAGCCCAGTCCCAGGATCACAGCCTTCACCTGTTCCTTGGTTCCTGAGACCTGGCCTCATCTCTTAAAGGACCTGCCAATCAACACTTCCTTTGAGGATTAGAAACTGAGGATGTGGCTCCCTGACAGAGCATTTGCCGAATGCACAAGGGCCCTGGGTTCCATCTCCGCAAGAAGGAATTTTAAAAAGTTTACAATCCATGAACTTCAAAGGGACACTTTCAAACTGTAGCATGGGAGGAGGCTAAGTCTGACACTGGAGACATCAACCTGGGTGTCCCTTCTGAAAGGCCAGTGGGGCAGAGCCTTGGGGCAGGCAGGAAGGATGGAGAGGAGTGGCACGTTTGTTACTTATTGCTGTCACCCTAAAACACTGTGGCTTGAAGCAATCAACACGGATGGTCTTGCCCAGCAGCTTCTCTGCATCAGGAGGCTGGAATTGGCTCTGCTGGGTGGTTCTGGCTCCGGATCCCCGGAACAGCCAAGGTGTTGGCCAGGGCTGCAGTCACAGCAGGCTCCCCGAGGCTGAGGTACCTGCCCACATCTGGCAGAAGCAGTCTGGTTTGTTGCTCATACTTTGGTGCATGTGTGCGTGTGGAGGGGAGTCTCTTTTCCTTCTAGGCCTTCCAGGGGAGAAGGACCCTGTCCCCTGGGTCTATGTAGATTCCACTATGTTGCCCTGGCCCTGGCCCAAACTTGCTGTGTGGCCCTGTGCACATCCCTGCCCATCTGGGTCTCAGCTTCCTCCTTCAAAACCAAGGGAATTGAAGAGGGTGGCTCTGTCGGTGGCAGCCAGCTTCCAAGGGGCACCCACCCCCACCCCAGCTTTTCATTCTTGTATAAAAGGTATAGCTTGCTTACTCCTCCCTCCTCCACCCCTTGATTATTTAAACAAGTTTTACCAGAAACCTACTGTGTGCCTGGCATCTCTATGGCCCACTTGGACGTGCATGCACATACATGCTCCTGCTGCATGCCTGAAACTTAGCATCTGCTGGGCAGACCACTATGAAGCCTAAGAAGACATGCAGAGACCCATGAAGGGTGGCAGATGCCTTGGAGAGGAACAACAGGACATGTAGTCTGGTGGGTAATCAGAGAAATTCTCTGAAGCAATGAAATTTAGTCTGGAACTGGAGGGGTCAGGCTGGTGGCCTTGGGCAATGGGGTGGGTGGGAAGGCAGGCATGCCCCCATCCCTCCACCTGGGGGTGTGTCCTATGGGAGGGGGACACTGGGGCAATGAGGTTTCAGCAGGACTGTTCTGATCCCAGCCGTCCTCAGCCGGACCACTGCACGCGCAGCAGAGAGCCTGGCTGGCTCTGGAAGGGAGAGATGTCAGGAATGGCACCCAGGCCGGATGCCACCAAGGTGGTCTCAGCAGGCCCCTTAGCCCAGAGTATGGTCAGGCAGAGCCTGTGAAGGAAGAGGATCAGACAGGAGGCTGCCACCAGGAAAGCAGACAGCGTGAGAGGCTGGGCCTGGGAACCAAGCAGAGCCCTAGCAGAGGAACCCTGAAACGGCAGAGTGCTGGGACCCTGCGCCCCCCGCCAGGCAGCACCCAGGGCATCCAGTTCCCTGCAGCCCCAGGTGTGGGAGGGGCCTGAGCTAAGCCAGCTCTGCAGCCGATCTGCTGGGTGGCCTCAAGGAGGCCCCTGACTCTCTCTGAGCCTCAGTAAACTGTCAAATTAAAACCCCCACTTCACGGGGAACTGTGAGGATCAAAGGGATAATGAGTAGGAAAAGCCTTATTGATTGAGAATTGTCCCTCCCAATCCCCACGAGGATTTGGGGTTTACTGCTACTAATGAACCTGGGTGGGTGCTGGCTGGGGATACCATTAGCCTTGGCCACGGTGCCTCCAGACCAGCTGAGAGCAGGCAGGGTTGTGTCCACCAGGGGCCTGGGGTTAAGTGGGCGCTAAGAGGATTAGAGGGTCCCGTAAGCTGCACAGTGTGATCAGCTCCCACTCACCCCTGCCTCCCGCCCCACTGTCTGGATACCCAGCTGCTGGGCCCAGGAGGAGGAAGCGGAGAGCCAGAGCCTGAGGAAGTGGGGGAGAGAAGGAGTATAAGGGAGGAGGGGCTCAGAGGATCCAGGTCTGTTGTACGCCCACATTTGTGCATATGCACTTAGGTGTGTGCACCAACACACTTGACTACACAGATGCACATACGTGTGTGTGTGTGCCCAACTACACATATGCACACATGCGAGCCCCTGCACATGAGTATGTGGCACACAGGCACACGCCTGGCCTGGACATGCTGTTCCATGCTCTCCCAGGCTCTTGCACAGTCCAAGACCCAAGCCCACACACATCCCTGGGGCCATGACTGTACCTGGGATGCACCTCCAGGCTTACATCAGTCACACACAGCCTGTGACTTGCTCAGTGTCACATGATGCTAGAGAGGGCCTGAGTCCAGATTTGAACTTGTGTGGGAGGGTGCGATAGGGCTGGAGGGGTGGAAGGTGAATCCAGGAGACAAGGGGCTGCACCCCAGGGAGCGGGCTGATGTTGGTAAGACACACATCCCACAGCTGTCGGGGAGCTACCCCGACACAGCCCACCAGACATGTGACACCCACCCCTGCCCTCTGGTTCTCTCTCCTTTCAGCTGCCTAGATCAGGCAGGGAGCTGACCTCGACCAAGATCAGCCTGCCTAAACCCAGCATTCATGGGCAGGATGAGGAGGACGGATGGGAGCTGGGAGGGGCTGCTCTGAGCGCCTGGTGCCAGGCTGGTCACTTTCATCTGAGTAAGTTTTAAGAGAAAGGCTTGTGGGGTTCTTGAGGCCTGGGTGGGAGAGGGCTGCCTTGACCTCAGGTGTCTTTACACAGCCATGGGCCTGGCTTGGAAGGCACTGAGGTTGGAGTGTCCCTACCACAGCTATCAATAGCAGCCCCCACCCCCACCCTGCTTCTACTGTCCCTGCTGTGGGCCCCGGGGATGTGAAGATAGGCACAGCCACAGAGTGGCCTGGGTCAGGGGCATTGGGCTGGAACCCCTGTGCATGGCCATGGGTCCTTGGGCCCCCGAGGATTCTGGGGACACCTTAGCTGGGGGCAGTTCTTAGATCTCCTCCAAGAGACAGCTCCAGGGCCAGGAGGGGGAAGGAAGAAGGCTCTGCCCCTGGTGGCATGCTCTGCAGCTTCCTGGCACTGCCCACTGCAGCCAGCCAGGGCTGTGGCTGGTGCTACAGCCAGAGATTTACAGCCTGCCTGGAGCACCCAGCCCGCAGGCAGCCCAGACCGTAAATCAGGCTCCAGCCTGGCCTCGGCTCAGGTCTCCTGCTGCCCTCATGGCCTCTCACAGCCCTGGCAAGCCAGGCTAGGAGCTGGCAGGGCACCAGGGAGGGGCCCTGGCCTGGCCCTCCACTGAGGGGAATCTCCAGATTTTTCCAGGTTTGGGGGCTTGTAGGTTAAGAGCAGGAAGCAGGAAAGGGGACTCTCAAGCTGCCATCCTGGTCCTAGCCCCATCTCTCCGTTCCTGGTCGTGGGGGCCAGGGTGGAGACCCAGCCCCACCATCTGTGTCTTCACCTGCACATTGGGGATAATGGTCATCTCTGCATAGTGAGCCCTTGAGAGGGGTCACAGGATTTGCTGAGATGCTTAAAATATGGCCTGGTAGGTAACATGCTCTTACCAGAAGCCCCCAAGCAGCCCATAAGGGCATGGGGACGTGGATGTGGCTTTACCTTCTCCCAAGCTTTGCCTCTCACTGTCTCTACATGCCTAGGGGACGGGTCCGGCAGTCCCTTTCCTAGAGTGCTGTGAATTGATAGCCTCAAAGTGGGGCCAGGACAGGGTTGATTTGGTGGCTGAGAAAGGGCAGGGAGGTGCTCCCAACTGTAGCACCTGCCTGGTCAGGGACAGGGACAGGCTTAAAACCAGCCTCCCCTGTCCCCACAGCACCCAGCATGCCCGCCCTCCTCTGAGCAACCCTATGAAACAGATTCTATCCTTGTTTAAAGATGAGGTTGCTGAGGCTCAGAGGGGGAAAACAACTTTCCCAAGGCCCCACAGCTGGTTAAAAAAAAACAGGCTGAAATTTCAACCAGGCCTCCCTGGTTCCATTTAACCAAACCTGAGAGTTAGATGTTTCACAGGAAGGCAGCAGGCCCATGACCCGGGACAGGAAGGGGTCCTAGGAGCTGGTGAGGCCTGACAAACAGTTGGCACTTGCTAGACATGAATTCCCTCTGCCTTTACTGCCTCTTTGCTGCACAGGGGCCCACAGGATCCAGGGCAGGGGCCTGACATGGCTGAGGGGTGGGAGCTGGAACAGACTGGGCCCCAGGTGAGCTGCGAGCCCCGCCCTGGGGGAGGCTCAGGAGACAGGCTGGGGCACTGTGGCTTCATCTCCTAGCAACATGGCCCTGGGGACCCTGCCGTCTGCCTCAGGTGCCCCAGGGAGCTCAGCTCCACCACCATCCCCTCGAGGGGGTGTCTGGCCCACAAGCCTGCTGAGGCCGGTGCAGCAGAGCGAGAGGGCAGAGCTACGGCTGCGCTCTGAGAAGGGGTAGTGGTGACTCCCCTTCTCCAGTCCAGAGTGAAGCCCTGCGGTGGCCTGGGCCAAGGGGTGGCCTCTCCTCTCTGCCGCCCCTGGCTCTTGCTATGGGATTGTATTTCCCAGCTCCCTGGCTTCTTGCTTGTCCACCTTTCTTCGAGGTGGTCCCTGCCTCTGGCTCTCGAGGTTGTCTCTCCCTCAGTTCTCCCCCAGGGTCCCGTCTCTCCCTTCCCGTCTACCTCCAGATCTCTCCCGCCTCCCTCTCCCATGGTCCTCTCTGTTTTCCCCACTTTCCTTTGTCTCTGTCCCTCTCTGTGCACCCCAGAACTCCTATCCTTGAGGCCCCTGCCATTAGACTTGTTTTCCCTTCTCCTCCAGACAAGGAGCCCTGGGGTCAGCAGAGGTGCTGGCCCCCCCGTCTTGCTCAGGGGTGACACCACTCATGTTAATTGGAGATGTACAAGGAAGTTAGTCTGAGCAGGGAGGCCAAATTTACCTCATGACTTAGAGACAACCTCTCCTTCTTTTGGACCTCCGTTTCCCCCATCTGTTAAATGGGCGTAATGAACCTGGTGGGAAGGTCTCTGTGCCTCCTGGTCTGCTGTTGGTCACAGATTATGACAGAAATGAGTAGACTGCCAGGTTATTATTGGTCTCCTTTGTATAGGGAGCCACGATCTGTCTTCACTCTGCAGAGGGACCATCCTCTGCTGGTGCTGTCCCTGCAGGAATGGTCTCTGGGCGGGTTGTCCTGGAAGCCCAGCTGCACCTGGGCAGCGTCGGCTGCATCCTCGCGCCCTCTGGTGGCGGAAGACAGACACTGCTGCTCCACTTGGCTCCGCCCTCTGATCCTGGGCATGGACTCCAGGGCTTTGCTGAGCCACCCTGGGCACTAGAGGGCCAATAGGAGCGAAACTCTACATACTGAGCTCCCAGTACGTGCCAAGCACTCTGGCACCTGCTTTTGTGCACGCAGTCTTTGTCTCGCCAGTCGGCTTATGCTGTCCTTCTTACAGAGGAGAGAGTGGCGACCCAGGCCTTGCCCAGGAAGTGCCCCGGGGGCCAGCACTCTGACGCCACGTGGACCCCTGCATCTGAACACCTCCAGCAGATGCCTGCAGCTAGCCCACCGCCGATGACAACTCACTCTTTGGGGCCAGCTGTTGTTCTAACAAATCCTTATTTACACCTGCAGGAGACGTCAGAGCCCAAGGAGTCTAGAGAATCCACTGCCAAGTCTGACCGGACCATTCTATAGATGAGGAAACTGAGGCCCAGGGAGGGAAGGGACGCCCCCAAGGTCACACATGTGAGTGGGTGGCTGTATGGCAGAGTGAGTCTTCTGGCTCCTTGCTCAGCAGAATATGGGACTCCAGGTCACTGTGCTGACTTATCCAAGCCAGGGTCTGTGAGGCAGGGTCAAGAGAAGTCACGAGACAGAGCGGGCACAACAGCTTCTGGGGGTGAGGGAAGCGGCAGTGGGCACTCTGTCCTCAGTACGTGTGAGTCCAGAACTCCAGGAGGCCATGAAACCGTGGGAGGCAGCGTGTGTGGTTGGGGGACAGGGCAGGAAGGGGGCACGAACTTGGGGCTGGGCGTGGCTGGGATACAGAGGTGCGTGGGTCCCCCATGGTGGTCTCCGCTGGCCAGGGCTGAAGGAGAGGTGGGAAAGGGGGTGGGGTAGACCCCAGAAGAAACCCTGAATGCCAGGCCGAGGAGCCTGGGCCTCATCCTGGGGGCCCCTGGAGCAGGTGCTCACGCCTTAGCCTTGTCCCTCCCACAGTCTCTCCAGCAGCTGCTCTGTGCCTGGCGGTGCCAGGGTACAAGAGGGCCACCACTGCCATCCCCGTGGAGCCGCAGTCCAGGGGCCGGATGAGCACAAAAGATCACTCCAGAAACAGGCCTCTCACACCCAAACCTAGAGGACAGAGGTCACCATGGGGCGGGGAGGCAGGCCCTGGAGTCCACAGGAAGCTCTGGGGTGGAGGAGACACGGAGGCTACCGCAGCCGCACACCCAGGTTCACTTGAGAATACTGTGTGCCACTGTATGCAAATGGCACCTTTATCAAAAAGCGGAAAACAAAACCAGGCTTGTGGGGGGAAGGCTGAGGTGGCAGGGCCGTGGCCGCCTCTGGCTAGAGGAGCAGCTGGTGGAGAGTTCCAGAAGGATATGCTGATGGGGCTGAGCACCAGAGCCCGGCTCCAGGCCAGGGGCTGAGGAGACCCACCAGATGGAGCCGCAGGGGTTTGGGGAGGCTCAGCCATCCCTGGACATTTGTCTCTGGACCGCAGCAAGTGGCAGGAAGCCCCTTGAGGGCATGTGTCCAGTTGCAGATGCCCAGGACCCCGAGCTTCGGGGAGCAGGGAGCCCTGAGTTTACATTTGCACACCTCTCACAGGCGATTCTGATGTCTGCTACAGACCAGGGGAGGAAACCACAGCCCGAAGTTCCTGCCAACCCTTGGCTTCTGGGAATCAGATCCAGAGATCCTCTGGCTGGGAGAAGCTGAGTCCCACAGCGGGGAGCGATGTGCCCTGGGCATCCCGGCTGGCCAGCTCCCGGTGAGAGCTCTAACCAGCCTGGGCTGCCAGGCCAGGTTCCCAGGCCCCTGCCTGCTGACTTTGTCACGGCCAAGGAATTCCCAGCTGTTGGGATCTCAGAAGGAATGGGTGGGGCCTGATGGCTGTGGGTGGGCCCCAGGTCTCCAGGACTGGTTGGAGGTCACCTAGGGCTGTTGGCTGCTCAGGGCTCATGCCCATCTCCTGCTCCTATGACCCCAAACTGAGCCCCCTGGGGCACAGCTGGCCACCAGCAGAGGGAGGCCGAACCCTAGCTCCAACGTCTGTCACTGAGAGTGTCACCCCAAACCTCTGCCCATAGTACCTCATTAGGATGTCAGTGGCTTTGCAAGCAGAGGCAAGGTCACTGGGAACAGAGGAAAGGTAAGGGTACCACAGCGGCCAGCACTGCCCCCACTGACCTCTGGGCACTGGGCCTCTGCCCGAGGCAGCTGCCTGTACCTGCCTCACCTCTGCCCTGACACTCTCTCTGCCAGGGGCACCTCCTCCCTCTCCTCCCTCCATCTTGCTGTCCCTGCCCCTGGGGTTCCAGCTGACCTGCTCCCCTTCCATCTCAGCCCTCTGGAGCCGCTGCAGACCTAGTCTGAGCCCCCTCTCTGCTCCCCCTGCTCCGTAACTCTGTGACCTTGGGGGAGCTGCTGAATGCTCTGTCTCAGTTTCCTATGGCTAACGCATCCCATCTCCTGAATGGATCCTGAGGATTCAGACAATCCAGGTTTGATGGAGCCCTCCCTCCAGGTCGGGCACTGTGCCTGGGTTGCACGGGCATTATCTTATTTAAGTGTGTTGATGCCCCAGAGGCAGCTACCATGGTGACCCCATTTTTATAGACAGGCAAACTGAGGCTCAGAGAAAGGCTACAGGTTTCCTCCTGCCGTCCTGCTCTAAGTGTAGACTAGATTTGCTGGCTCCAAGATCGTCTGCTTGGAGGGCAGCAGGGCATGGAGGGAGCAGACAGGGCCATGGGCAGGGATGTGACCCCACCAAGCAGGGAAGAATAGGCAAGGCTGGGCCCAGGTCATCGGCACAGATAGGAGTTAGGATCCTGGGCCTCCTCGGAGTCAGGTCTCAGTCTCTTCATCTGGAGAGTGGTGGCGAGGACTAGTTACGGCAGCGATGGCACAGACTGAAGCCAGCCTCCGCCCAGCCTCCTGTCCACACAAGAAGGAAGGAGCTGCCTTGGGAGTCACTTCCACCCACTCTCCCGAAACCATGGTCACAGAGCTCCAATCCTGGGGTCTGTGCCCAGGGGATGACAAGGGCGGCACTCCATCCTCAGCCCCCACCCAAGGGCCTGAGCTCACCTGCTGAGTAATACACAGAAACCTCAGCTCCGGGCTTGCCGGGTGCACACAACCGGGTGTCCAGCGTCCTGTCCCTCCTCCCCACAGGCCCAGCAGGGGCAGGGGCTCCCCCAGCATGTGCCTTGGTGAGCTCCCACAGGGCTCCCACCTGAGCTGCCAGCCTGGGGCCGGGCAGCGTCCCAGCAGTAGGTGCTATGTCACCCTAAGCGACCCTGCAGCCATCTTAAAAACTCTTGGGTCTTTCGCTTCTTGAAGTTTTATTTTGGCTTTTGAAAAATGGTGCATTTGTACCAAACACGCAGGGTTATAAATCAATGCCGTTCTGACTGATACCCGACGAAAAGGCTGAGTGAGGGCCTGTCGGGGTGCTCCCAGGGCCCAGACATCCCACCAGACCCCTCTTAGAGAGGAGGTTCAGAAAGGGCGGCAGGCTCCAGGAGAAGCGGGGCACTTGCGGTCCCTGAGCGCTTCCTGGGCCTTGGTAAGACTGCGAGATGTGGCCAGGCTGTCCTGAGTGGCTTGGTGAGAGCCATTTGGAGGGGACCAAGGGAGCAATGGCAGGTGACAGGAGATGGGGCCCTGGGTGGCAGTTGGAGAAGTTTCTGGAAAGAGAGAAGGATGGGCCTGGTGGGAGCTGGGTGGGAGGAGGGAGGGGTTTTGAAGGTCGTCCCCAAGAAGGGGAAGCAGAGGTGAGGACCAGAGGGGGAGGGAGGGGAGGGCGGAGTCCATGGTTGGGTTTTGTGAAAATAGGGTGGACATTCGGGGGGCCAGGGTGGGTGCCCGAGACTATGGCTGCAGAAAGGCCCCTTGAGATCCAGGCTGGAGAGAAGGAAGTGCCCCCAGGAGGAGGAGCGAGGCCCTGTGAAGGGCCAAAGAGGAAAGATGGAGAGTTCAAGGTTGGGAGGGAGGAAACAGGGGACAGGAGTCCACAGCCAGGCCATGTCCAGGGTGTGAGCGGGTAGGGTTGCTAGAGGACCCCAGAACCTAGAAGCAGGGGGACACTGTGTGTCAGCGGGTGCTGGGAACGCCTAAGGCGAAGGCAGGATGGGGTGAGGTGTGACCAGGGCCCCGGTCCAGGGTGAGGAGAAAGGGCAGGGGAAGAGGGGGCGGGGCTGAGGGTGGCGGGGCGCGTCCTGGCTGGAGGCGGCTGGGTCCTCCGACTTCTGTAGTCCGGGGTGGTGACGGGATTGCCTTGCTGATCCTGTGATCCCGTGTTCACAGGCCCTAATGCCACCCCGGGCTCTGAATGAATCCTCTGTGCCTTGTCTGTCTTCCCTCTGGGTGAGGTCTCTGGGGACCTGAGCTGGTGGGAAACCCTGCTGGGGCACCCTGGGGAAGGCGGCCCTCACCGAAACAGTCCAGCTGGGGAATCGTGGATTCTGGGACCAAAGTGGTCTCACTGGATGCTGTGTGGTCTTGGGCAAATTCTTAACCTCTCTTATGCCTCCTTCTTTCTCCATAAGTCAGAGGGTAATGATGCTCATGGGCACATGGAAAGGCCCTCGTGGCTTGTGGTGACTTTAATTTTTTTAAACGGGAGATTGAACCCAGGGTACTTTACCACTGAGTTACATCCCCAGCCCTTTTTATTTTGTATTTTGAGACAGGACCTCGCTAAGTGACTAGGCTGGCCTCGAACTTTCTGTCCTCCTCCCACAGCCTCTGGAGTCACTGGGATCACAGGCACCCAGCTTTCTGTAACTTCCTATTAACTGCTGTCACCACTCAGTGCTGCCCCCAGTGGGGCCCGGGCTCCAAAGCTTGGTGGCAGCCAAAACTGGAGGAACAACCCTCTCCATGCCACTAGCTGTGTGACTTGGGCAGATCCCTGAACCTCTCTGGGGTAATTTCCTCACCTATAAAATCCCACTACCTCATGCAGTTCATTCATTCATGTTTATTCAGCAGACATTTTCGGAAGCAGTCAGTGTTGCCATCGGATGAAGAAAAACAAAGTGTGGTTAAGGATTTGGGCTGGGAAGAGGGACAGTTAGTCTGCATCACCCCAAAGATTCAGCCCCCTGCTCAGCAGCCCCCTGGCAGGTCCTGAGCCTGAACGGGAGTTGGCTCCCTGCGGGGTGAAGCTTGGGCGCCCTCTTGTGGCCACAGACCTCCTCGCACCACCCCTCTAGAGGCACAGGAATCCTCAACGCTGGGTGGTCAGTGCCCAGGTAGCCCTGGGACCTCCTGCCTGCCTCTGCCCCTTGATTGTGCACAGACTCACCTGATGCTGTGAGACGTCTGCGACTCATCCCAGGTCATACTGCCCTGGTGGCCCTGGTCTCCGGCCTGGTGTCCTCCCCTGAGGGGGAGGGGAGGTGGAGGCGGGCCCAGCTCCTTCCCTCCCCTCCCCCTTTCTCCCAGGCCACCCTCCCACAGGGTGTCCTGCCTCTTTCTGGCAGGACACCCAGGGGCTGCCTGGACCCAGCATGCCTGCTAGCTCGTGGGCAGAGCCTGGAAACTAGCGGCTGGTGAAGTGGGCGTTTGGCGGCACTGCCAGGCCCAGGCACACCCCAGCTGCCAGCTGGCAGCCGGCAACCCTGCCACCCCTGCAGGCCGCCCTGCTGACCAGCCTCAGGGCCTTGAGGCTGTCCACTGGAGACCTGGGTGGCTCAGACATACTGTGTGCTCCAGGCAGGGCCCACGCCCTTCTGGAGCCTCCAAGCCCCGATCCTGCGCTTGGTTTTTAGGCTCAGGCTGAGTTGGGCTGTGCCAGATGGATGTGGAGGGGACTCCTCCGTGAAGAGGGACCTGCCCCAGGCTCCTCTGACTTTGGGGGCCACAAACAGCAAAGAGGGCACACTGGGTTTGTGTGCAATGTGCCTGTGTGTGTGGTGTGCCTGGTGAACTTCCCCCTGCAACCATGTCCCCCCCACCCCATCCTTCTGCAGGGATTCCTGCTTCCTTCATTCATCAGACTTACTTAGCACCCGTCCCCAGGGGTGAGATCTCACAGGTGGACAGAGCAGGACATAGACAAGGGTAGAACTAGGTGCTGAGGGAAGGTTAGAGCCCAAAGGAAGGGCCAGCTGGGGGCCAGGGGAGGCTGGAGTGCCCAGGTGAGCGTTGGGAGGCAGGTGGGAGCCTCCCGGCCGAGCAGGAGCGTGGTGCAGGCACCCAGCCCACTCCACCTCAGCACCAAAGCTGTTGGCAACCTTGCCTCCCAGATGAGGAATGAGCCCAGGAAGGTGCTGTGACTCATCCAAAGTCACACAGTCACCAGTGGCCCACCCAGGATTCAGACCCACACCTGGCTGACTCTCAAATCTGTTATAAATCACTCCGCTGCTGGGTTCTCAGGCAAGCAGGGCAAGCCCAGCGGCCCCTCAGGTCAGGTTATGGAGGGCAAAAGGGGGTGCAACCTGGTCAGATTTGAGTTCTAGAAAGATCTCCTTGACAGCTGGTGTGTGTGTGTGTGTGTGTGTATAAAGACAGATCTATGAGTGTTTGTGTATGTCTGTGTGATGTGTGTATGTCAGTGTGTGTGGGTATGTGGGGGTTGTGGCAGGGAGTACATGGAATAGGGACACTGGTGTCAAGGATGAGGTGCAGGCTGAGGTGCCTGGATTCGGGTGGGCTGGGCTGGGAGGCGGACAGATTCCGTGCATTGCGTGGAGCGTTTGGGAGGCCCTGGGAGGATGGAGTGGGAGATGGGATGTGGCGCTGAGCGGGAGGGAATGTCTGGTGTGGGAAACCTGGGGTTTGCTGGGTTCAGGACATTCTCCAGGCAGGAGGGGACAGCCAGGGAGGTGCTGAGTTCAGCCTTGGACCTGACAGCACGGGGCAGCGCTCCACTTGCCGGGTGTTCTCAGTCCCTCTGAGTGACGCACAAGCACGCACAGCGCACACACCCTCGTCCCCAGGGGGCCTCGCCAGGCCCCCAGCTCAGCAGCTGGTGGAAGAGAGTGAGAAAGGGTTTGGCGGGCAGTGGTTGCCACCCCCCCCCCGCCTGAGCCCCACTCTGGCCACCAAGTCCCAGGCCCTGGGCCACCTCTAAGCCTGGACTCGTGGTGTCCCTGAGTGTGGTCAGGAACGGGGAGTCCTGGACCCCATCCTATCAGAAACCTGACTCTGGTCAGGCTCCCGAGGGGCAAGGATACTGAGCACTGGATGTGGCGGCCCCAGCCTCCCTAAGTGGAAGGCTGCCCACCCTAGAATGTGTCCTCATGGCCCAGGCCCTCCTTCAGCCCCTGCTCACTGCCGGAAGTCCCTCCTGAGGTTCACTTGGGATCTCTCTGGCAGGGCTGTAAGTTGTTGGCACCTCAATTCCTTCCCCCTGGGGAGAAGGACCGTTGGACTCCTGCCAGAGTCCCTCCCACCTGGCCACTGTGGAGTGATCCTGTCTTGATTTGCAGAGCCATCTGGGCCCCCCTGAGCCTCGGTTTCCTCATCTGTTCAATGGGGCTAGAGAGTCCCAACAGGACAGACAGACCCGTGGTGGGGCAGGTCCCTAGGATGGGGGGGGCACATTCCTCAGAGAGGGAGGGTCTCTCCTCCTCCTATCAGGGTGCTTCTTGCAGCATGGGGGGCCCTCTGTCAGGAGGCTCTGTGGGCCCTTCCTCTGGGGCCCCTCTCTGGCAGGCTGCCAGCAGCTCTTCCAGGCTAATTAAGTTATTTTGAAGCAGATGTGGAGGGTGGATTAGTGAGCAATTGGCTGTGGAGCTGTGTTCGGTGCCAGCCCCCAGCCCCCACCCTGGCGCCCAGCAGCTCCGGAAATGCCAGTGAGGACGGGCCTCCCTCCTCCCCGGGGCTGAGCAGCAAGTGCCAGGCTGGGGGGTGTCCTGGACTGGGCATCTGCTGCATGCTGGGGGCCTGCTGTCCTGTCACCACTGTCCTGTCTTGGAGTCTAAGCCACAGCCCTCCTGGGGAGGAGGGAGGAGTGTGGCCCTACCTGCCAGGTCAAAGGTGAGGCGCCGGCCCGGAGAAGTCATCGCAGGACCGAGGCCCCTCCCAGCCACCCCAGCTCTCTGCTCGGGATGGCCCAGTTGGTTTCCCAACATTCCTGCCCATTTTTAGCAGCAATAAAAACTCCGAGCCCTGCGAGCGGTGGCCAGCGGTGCTCTGGAGGCACACGCGCACATGCGGCTACAGGAGCGGAGCAGCCAGAGTCACACAGGAAGGTGGGGGGGCGGGACATCCAGCACCTGTCTGTCTCTGCAGCCGGCCCCTGGCCGTGGTCATGGTTAGGCCTTCTGTGTGCCACACTCCATGTCAGCAGACCGGAATGGGGACCTGGAAGATGACGCTCACCTCTCAGGCCTCAGTTTCTTTTGCTCTAAGGAGGGTGATGATGGGCCCCACCCTGGAGGGCTCCTGAGAGGGTGGACATAAAGCAGCTGCCAGAGGAGGTGCCCTAGGTAAGTGCAGTCGGCGACTTGTCCCGGGAGTGTCGTGCCTTCTTGCATGCCTACCTGCTTGGCCCTCACCTGGGGTCTCCCTGTGGCCCCTGGCGTGCAGTGAGACCTCACCTGGGTTGGGTGAGCTGGTGCAGGGCAGGGCTCAGCCACCAAGGTCATCCTGCAGTGGCCGAGCTGGGCTCTCAGGCAAGTCTGGCACCTTTGAGGGTGAAGTCATTCTAGTGTCTGTGGTGATGGCAGAGCTGTGCCTGCCTGGCTTCTAGCTTTTGGCAGGGGCTCAGCCAAGGAGATACCAGGGGCTGGGCAGCCATAGTCAAGGAGATGCCAGAGACTGGAAGCCAAGGGTGTGGGGCTCCAGGAAAAGGCACCATTCCTGATCCCCAGCCCACTGCCATATAAGAGTACTACCCACACCTCCTGGCCCGCCCCCCATACACAGCATCCTGCACCGCAAGCTGCCCACCCTTCACTCCCCGACTCCCGGAGGTAACCGCCACACTTCTTACCCAGCTAACACCTGTGTGTTGCCAACTGCATGTGCGTTGCAATCGCACACGTGAACACGTGTGTGTGCACCACAGACGTTCATTCAAACACCCACTTTGCACAACCCTGCCCATCCTGGACACATGCACCCCTCCACACACACCCGTCCACCACGAGGGCACTAGGGATGTTCTGAAAGGGTGGCACAGCTGCTAAGTGCTGGCTCTGGAGGCTGCAAGGTCCCCTCCCCAAGCCACCACAGGAAGAGTAGGGGAGATGATGTTCCTGAAATCATGGGCACATTGCAGGTGCCGGTGTGACCAGGATGAGGGTCAGAGGCGGTGCTGGCTGCAGCTCCCAGGGAATGCACGCAGCTGCCAACCGCTGCCCACCAGCCCTGCACAGGGTCAAGTGTCCCTGGATGCTGATGTACTTGCCCCACGCTAGGGGACATCCTCTCCACAGCCTGTCACACACCTCTCATGTCTACCTCCAACATCCTTCCTCCTTGCCCTAAAAGGGACTCTGAACCCTAGCAAACCCCTCAGTGGCTCCAGGAGCAAGTGTCAGGTGGCCTGGGCCAGTTCTCCACCTCCTTCCTCCTTCTAGCCACCCAACTCCCAGCCTCCGGACAGTGCCGCCCACATGGTTGCCATGTAAATCTAATTCAAGCCGGGTGCAGTGGCCCACACCTGTAATCCCAGTGACTCAGGAGGCCGAGGCAGGAGGATCACAAGTTCAAGGCCAACCTCAGCAACTTAGTGAGATCCTGTCTCAAAGTAAAAAAGGCTGGGGATGCAGCACAGTGGTAGAGCGTCCCTGGGTTTCATGCTCAGTTCTACAAAAACCAACCAACCCTCCCATCTAATTCAAATGAAGCAAGATGAAGAACCCCAATTCCCAGTCACGCTGAGTTTTCAGGTGTGTGCTGCTCTCGGTTGGACAGAGTGGTACAGAATGTCCCACTGATGTTGGACATTGGGATCCTCTGACCCCATGGGGAGGGAAATGAACTTGAGTCAGGTGAGCGGCTGCTGCTGGGGCTTCTGTTCAGGGAGACAAGCTCTGACAGCTTCAGGCCGGCTCCCCCCAGGAAGGAGGGGAGCTCATTTTCTTGGTTCCGCGCAGGGCTGGAGGGTTGGTAGGCTTTGGGTGCACTCAACTCAGAAGCGTGTCCCTGTCCTGCAGCTGTCCACGAGAACACAGGACACCCTGACCTCGACCACGCAGAGCTGACGCTGGCTGAGGGCCACACACACCAAGCCCCTGGTGGGCTGTCAGGCCCTGTGCCAAGGCCCAGAAGTCCTGTCCCACCATGTCACAGGAAGTTCCCCTGACAGCCTGCTCCAGCTCCTGGCTCCTGCCTCTGGTTCTGCCTGGGCGCCCTTCTTCTGTTGCCTAATGGCCAGACCCTTCCTGTCCTTCTAGCTCAGCCTCAGCCGTGAATGCTCCCCTCGTCCACAGCCCAAAATGACCCTTCCCTCCCCTGTCCTCCCCTCCGGTTCTGCTGTCCTTACACTTCCTCGGTCCCTCTAGGTGCCTCAGAATCCTCTCCACCCTGCTCCCAGGGCTTCCTCCTTACAGGACCGTGACATCCACCAGAGCAGTACAGTCCCATCTCAGCGACCCTGGGACCCAGCACAGGGCTGGTAACAGGGACCCGGGTCACAGTCCCCTGTCTCACTGAACGAATGCACGCAGCCCTCCAACACCCAGAGCTCCCGTTTGTTCTCCTTGCTTGCATGCCTCTGGCTCTGGGGGACTCACTCCTGTAGGAAGAATCCGTTTTGGTCTTCAGGTTGCTCCATCTGTGCAGAGGTCTGGCCTTTTAGAGCCAGCCTGAAGATGCCTATAAGGAGCTGCCCCTCGGGAGTCACTCAGAGTGGACGTGCCCCATTGAAACCTGCACAGCCCTACGCTCTGGCTGAGTGACAGGTCTGGCTCCCGCTGTGTGCCTGTCCACCACGCACCAGCCCTCTGGCTTCTTGTGCACATCACCCTCCATTATCCACCCTGAGTCTGTTCCCATGGGCTCCCTATATCCTGTCCCCACTGGCTCCTTGGTGTCCACCATGGGACCTCTGCACCAAGTCTCTCCTGGGGAAGTCAGCGCCGCCCGTCTGCCAGGTCCTGCGACTTCCTGAGCTCAGCGTCTCAGCCCCTCCTCCTTCTGTTGCACTGTTTCTCTCTGCCACTAACGGGGGTCCATGGGAACAGGGGCCCCATTGCCCCAGGGACTTTAACAGGCCTAGGACCCGGGAGCTTGGTGACCACATGGGCCTTGGCAAGCTCTGTCCTCACCACTATCGCAATTCTTTGCATGCAGAGGCAGAGGAGCTAGGCAGGGCCAGAAGGCTGAGGCTCTGGGGTCACCCTCTCTGGCTCCCTGGGGAGCCTGTGAAGGGAGGGGGCAGGGCCAAGAAAGATGATCCACCGCAGCTCAAGCCCGCTTCTTGGTCTCCCCCAAGACTTATGTTCCTTCTTTCAAATCTCTCTCATTCCCCGTCCATAACCCCCTTCGCTATCTGCAGGAGAAAGATGTGCATATAATAGGCACCTTCTGTGTGCCCAATGAATTCATTTGCTCTTCCTAAGAGCCCCAGGACTGGAGCCTCTCTTTAAGGATGGACATCAGGATTCTCAGAGAGGCTGACATACTTGTCCAAGGACACACACTGGGAAAGGTAATTGGTGCTGGACCCCAGCATTCTGCATCCAGGATCCTGGGAACTGGAGTTGTTGGGATTCTGTGGAAGTCGGAGCCAGGTTGTTCTATTAAAGCCAGAAATAGGCTTCAGCTTCCTGGAGGAAGAGGCTACCCCAAGGCCTAATCCCGAGACCTCCGAAGCTCAGCAGGGTTTCTCCACCTCTTGACCTCACTTGCTTCCTGGAGACTGGAGGGCAGAGTCACCCTCAGCCTCATTCATCTCAAAGACTCAGATGCAGAGGAAGCTTTGGGCAGAGCGGGATATTCCAGTAGCTCTAACACCTCCACGGTCTACACTTCACACACAGTGATGCCAGCCAACAAGTGCCCAAGGGTGTGACATACATCCTTCTACTTAGTGTTTACAGTGACCAAGGAAAGTGAGGAAAGTGGACGCCATTGCTCTCTCCATTCTCTGTTGAGGAAACAGGCTCAGCAAGGTTAAGTTCGTTGTTCACGGTCACACAGCTAGTCGGTGACAGAGAGAGCATGACAAGTGTTTGTGAATCCCATGAGATAACTGCAGTTGATGGGGCTGCCTTTTTTTGGTGTGTGTGTGTGTCGGGGGGGGCACTGGGAATTGAACCCAGGGGCTCTACCACGGAGCTATCCCCCAGATCTTGTTGGTTTTTATTTAGACAGGGTCTTGTCTCCTGAATAGCTGGGGTTACAGGCCTGTGTCACTGTGCCTGGCTTGGGCTGCTGCTTCTTAGATGAAGCCAACACGAACCTCGGTCTCCTCCAATGCCCCAGGCCTCACATGTCTCAACCACTTGGGAAGTAACAAAGCACAGGAGTCTTCAGATTGCCAGAAGTTTCTGGGGAGGTAGGCTGTGTGGCTCTCCATTTTTATGTTTATTTATTTTTTTTAAATAAGGTTGTTTCCCAAATGTATTTAAACAAGAACTAGTGTCATGGGATGGTTGGGGGAAATATGAATAGAGAGAGAGAGAACTTCATCTTAGGCGAGTCACACCACTCTGGATGCTCATGAGGACGGAGCATGGCACCCTGGCATTTTACCAACGCACAATCTTGTAGGAGCAATCCAGTGATCCAACGGGCATGCCCGGGAGTTGGAGGATAATTGGGGATACCAGGCTGTGATTCTTCCAGGTGGGAGAGAACCCCAACATTGTTGTGGCCAGGGGAACCCAGAAGTTTCAGAGACCAAGGAAGGAGCCCAGAGCAGGCTGGGGCTTCTGCCTCTGCTTTGCAGGCCCCTGTTCCTGGGTCCTTGTGCCCCGAAGCTCTTCTGGCCCCTCCAGGATCAGCTTGCTCCTGCGAGAAGCCTGGAGGGGAGCCCAGCTCACCAGGAGGACACTTCCTCTGGGCTCACCCAAGTGGAGGAGACTGGGCACCCAAGAAGTTGCAGGGTTCTGTGGCACAGCTGCCTCCTGTGCTGCTCGGGTTTTCCCTTAGCTGGGCACCTGCCCTGGTCTGTGTGAGAAGCTAAGCCTCAGCAATTTAGCGAGGCACTCAGCAACTCAGTGAGACCCCTTCTCTAAATAAAACACAAAATAGGGCTGGGGAGGTGGCTCAGTGGTTGAGTGCCCCTGAGTTCAATCCCTGGTACCCCTCTGCCCACCACCAAAACAAAGACGCTAAGTGACCCCGGGTGAGTGACTTGGAGGTGCGGACATCAATGAGCCGATCCCGCTGCCTGGACTCCAGCTTTGTTCCTCCACCCACTTCTCAGGGATGCTCGCTACCGGCTGGGTGCTGGCCTCCCGACACCCCATGGGGCAGTGCTGTGAGCGGCTGTGTTCTACAGAAGTGGGAACTGAAGCCATTCCAGGCTACATGTTGAATGGTGTTCCCTGGGCCCACAAATTTGTATGCTGAGGCCCGTGTAACCCCCAGTAGGACTGTCTGCAGGGATGGGGCCTACAGGAGACGGTGACATTTCAATGAGGTCATGGGGGTGGGCCCTAATCCAACCTCCTGCAGGACTGTGGCCTTAGGAAAAGGAAGAGCCTGGGCCTCAGTCTCTCTACCATTGAGGATGCAACAAGGTGACGGTCCCAAGCTAGGAAGAAGATTCTCACCAGGGACTTCACCCTGCCAGACCACCCAGCTCACAGACATGAGCAGATGGGTTTCTGTTGTTTAATCCCCAGTTTATGGTATTTCTTTATGGCAGTCCCAATGGATGAAGACTGCCCAAGGCCACACTGAGGGAAGGCACCCACCAGAGTTAACCTCCAACAGGGGGCACCCGGCCAGGACTCAAGCTCAAGTGTGCCCATGCGGACTGCGCAGCCTGTGCTGATTCATGACACCACACAGTCTCCTGTGCCAGGCTCCTCCCTGTTCCTGGGTCACAGACTTGGTAAACTCCATGCCCATCACACCCTGCCGGCTCCCTGCTGGCCCACAGGCTGAATTTCTGCAGCGCCACTGCCCCCTGCTGGCCCAGCCCACATCTACCGCGTCCTAACCCCCTCCCCAGGCTCCATCTCTTCACATCTGGCCCTCAGGCTCCCAGGACTCCAGCCTGCTTCTGCCCCAGGGGACCTTCCCACCTTCCCCACAGGCAGGGTCCATCTCCTCCCACCTTGGCCTCTCACATCCTTCCATGGATGGTCCCCTCCTCAGCCAGCGTGGCCTCCACCTGCTTGTCCTCAGCCCTCTTCGCTCAGTTCTCTTTTGAATGAAGAGACCAGAGGGTCCAGCACTGGCCAGAGAGAGTCCCAAACAAACCTTGACAGGAGAACGGAGTACAACCGCTCAAGAGAGTGGGAGCCCTCTGGTGCAGGATGCTGCCTTTGTCCCTGGGTGGGCAGAAGGGTGTGGAACCCCGGCTGGCAGCGAGACTCTCAGAAGCCTCCTCCGGGCCACCTTCCCCCCGTCCTCTCTCCCTCTACCCTCAGCCTGCATCCCCTGCAGCCCAGGGCCTCTTGCCAC